>NC_084545.1:14472187-14785000 GCF_024500275.1 Phycodurus eques | reverse complement strand
TGCCTGTCACGGATGTTGGGAGAACGACAGGCCGAGAATGAGAGCTCATCCCTGGGGCGCAGCGCGGCGAAGCCCCCCGCTGGCTGCTCGAAGAAAACCACTCAGCAGACCGCATAGTTGCACTTTGAGACCCCATCGAGGTCGGAAGAACATGCGCTGTTTAAATGCATTTCTGAAATTGTCTCAATTCAAATGCGATGGGAATCAGGTTTGGTTACTACAATTGTGGTTTTGATGCATTTGTTTCGATGTGTCATTTCACTGTAATATTGGGGAAATGGATGGCTTGTCTTATGACGCCATTAACCCCCCCCCCCCCCCCACACACACACACACACACGTTAGGAAGCAGCTTGATCGTGCTTGCATCTATATTGCACATATCACCTATAAAATCCAAACGTATGTGCTAGCCAGCCTGCACCCGGCACATTTGTTTTGTGCAGACTAAAATGGAGACCCCTGGTCAAGGAGGTGAAGGCACTTGTAAGAGCATAGACGTTTTATGACACAAAGCCACTGCCCCCTGCCAAAACAATGAATTCCACTCCACCCCCCACCACCCAGGGAGAATGTGATTCTACATGCAATCCGAGCCTGAAGTGTGTGCGGACAGTGGTGGGGGGAGGGCTCGCGTTCACCTTTCACCCCGTCGTGTTGGGCCACAGAAAAAGACCATAGGTGCATACAGATGGACCCGATCGTGGGGGAAGCAGAAAGAAACAATCAATAGACTCAGATTCTGAAGGAAAAAAAAACAAACCATTTGCGCGCAGGTAAACATTTCATTTGATTTAAAAAGCTCCTCGGCATGATTTGACCTTGTCTGACAGCCACGGTGACGTCAGCGAATCACGACTCACCCAAGCGATTTCAAATTGCATCAGTTTGCGAACAAAAGTGCGACAAAAACATACGTCCCATACGCTCGGCTGTCACCGCTCGTTTGTTGAGGCTTATGGGGTCAAAGTGCGAAAACATTCCTTCTTCTGAGTTCTCGCTGAAAACCACGCACACGCACGCACGCACGCACACACAAATGCACGCGGCACTATTAAGGTGCTGTGGGCTGTGACGTAGTGGCGCCTTTCATTTTAAACAATTCACAAGTCGAACATACTGCGTAAAATCACATATTGGTGTGTTTGTAAATACATTACTTTTCACATTCAGAAAATTTCTGTTTGGGAAATGTTTTCTCAACACTTTGTGAATTGATTTTATTATTATTATTATTTTTTTTTTTTTTACAAAATAGAGCTTTGACAGCAAAGCCTTTTGGTGTGCGTGTATTTCCCTCCTCCTTTCCCATCTCGCAGTCGCGCATGTGAACAACAAGTCTTGACGTGTATCATCTTAGGGGACGCCAAGGTTATCACGCGTGAATATGTTCAATGAAGGAAAAAGGTCAGCGCAGTTTTTGGAGAGAAGGCGCCGCTCTGCAACCTGAGGAACATTACAGATGATTTGAGCAGACTTATATTTAATCAAGTGCAAATTGTTAAAAAAAAAAAAAAAAAAGTGCAATTTTCAGTGTTTCATGAGCTATATAGGCCCCTCCACAACCACTGCCCCCTCCAATGCCTCCCTTTGTTCTCTCCGCCTAATATGTTTCCCCCTGCCACACACAATTCACTTTTTCCCTGATTCTCCCCCCTTTTCCCGAGCTCCCCATCCCCCCACGCCCCTTTTAGCGGAGTGCCCAGTGTCGACTGGAGCATTTGAGCAATTTGAAATTAAAGCAAACAATGGCCAGGCACTCCCATGGACCTCTCGCTCACCATATTACACGGCGGACGCTCGTGTGCTCTTGTGCATTATTGGCAAGTCATTACGTTTCTCTGGAAACGGAGAGCGGGAGCTCGCTCTGAGGAATCGGTGACGCAAGCAGCAGCTGAGTACTTGGAATAGCATACAGTACGCGCGTGTGTGTGTGTGTGTGTGTGTGTGTGTGTGTTCTGTAGCATGCTCGGCAACAGCACGCTGATGCTGTCAAAACAAAAGCCGCACACTCGCATGCCTCTTTGATGTTTTATGATCACTTCATGTTTTAATAAGCATCTGATCGTTCTTATAAGGCCTGTCTAAATTATGTACATTTCTCATTGCTGTCGCAAATGACACACAACAAATGATCTAATTCAAAAGCTGAAATGAAAGGCAAATGAAATGAATAAGAAACAGTAAAGTGTCCCCTAAATGCAAAGGTCAGGGCGGTAAATCAAATGTATATTCTTTCATGTAGATCGTGATAAGGCTAACGCTAAACTTAAAATTAATTCTTAAAGTTAAACTCTCGGTCAAACAATTGTTACGGTATTACAAATTAAGTGACGATATCGGCATATATAAATAAAGCATACACACACACACACATATATATTTATATAAAACATACAATATATAATGTACACGTGTATAGCATATGTATTTGTTTATATCTCAGACAATGAAGGCAAACTATTCTAATTATCCCCAAAATATAAGTGAGATTTAAACATTTCAAATATGCTTAAATTCATTTGTTGCTGCATTCTTTATGTATACAGTTTGTATTACTCATTGTATAAAATCATCATGATTACTGCAGGTGTATTATTATGAATATTTTGAGCAACTGATGACTCAATTTCGTGTTTCCTCTGCATGAGGACAAGCGGAAGTGAAACGGCTGAATAATAAATATATGCACATGTAAGTTTTATTCGGTTTTAATGACCGATTCTTATATTCTTAGTCCACCGTGAAATTAAAGTTCCCTAGAAAATGTAATACAATATTGAAAATGTAAACTGTTTACGATACATCTTGTTTTGAAGCACAGCGGTCCATTCGGTCCTAATATCGTTGTATCGCTACCATACAATGACAATAAAGGCTCTCTATTCAATGAATTTTCTGTTATTAAATACATCCACTGTGTGACCAGTGTATTATGTAACCTTATACAACTCTAGTTTGACTTCAAAGTTTAACATCACCTGAGCTATTTTGGTTTCAAGCGTTAAGTTTGCACGCGTTCTTTCCCTTTTCTTGCCTCACGTCTCAGCGTTTGATCAATCTGAAGCAAATGAACACAAGATCACAGTGCAAAACGTCAACAGGGAGTAATTCTCTGAATATTTATATCATGCCACTAAAATGCGAATACGTTCATACAACAAAATACTTCTGGCGTCGTTGTTTTAGATTTAGAAAATACCATCGGCCTCGTGCGTCAACCTATATTTTACTTCCGGTCAGGCTGCACGTACACGAACGTGACTTACGTCATGACGCACTTCCTGTTCTTATTGGAGGATTTCCCCCCCCCCCCCCCCCCATTTACCTCAACATTGCGTCGTGCAGTGGTTGTTTTGGTTAACAATATAGCTTCAAGAAAGCACGTCAACACGTTTAAAATATGGAATTTCGGCCGAGTGAGACCCAACGCAGCGTAGCGGAGGATTGCGGGACGCGTTAAGCGAATGATTTGACAAGTCTTCCTGTTGTATTGCTCCGCATGTTCCATTTCTTCGTAGATGGTCTCCGGAGAGCGTTGTCTGTTGGTGGACACAGAGTTGTCGACGAGTAACATGAAGGAGATGATTGGAGGGTGTTGTGTTTGCTCAGACGAGAGAGGCTGGGCGGAGAACCCGCTGGTATACTGCGACGGACACGGCTGCAACGTCGCCGTGCACCAAGGTAAGCTCGTAGCTGCCTGCTAAGCTAGCCGTTAGCTTCCAAGCTAGTTAGCCCGGTGCAAGGTTATGGAGCGTCCAGCTCCCAAGGCCAAGCTCGAGGGCACGCCAACCCAAATGCTTCAGCAGGGTCATATTTGTCAACTAAGCCGCCCTTTTAAAAACATATTCGTAAAGGTCTTTGGCGCTAAATGTCTGTGCCAAGGTTTGGATCCCTAGAGAAGCAGCAAACTGTCAAAATGTCACAATGCTAAACTTGTGTGGGGGTAGGTCTACTAGCAAACCTTTAAATAATCAGCAATACTGGTTGTGTTGAATACATATCTCCATGACATCGATCTGTGATTATCCGTTGAATCAGCTTGTGGTCACTCGTTGGTGAGATGATGGCTGTGTTTACAAACGCTGCTGCTCACCATGTGGGAAGCTGTACTTGCCATTGACAAAAACAAAAACTCCCAACAGGCTTTAAATAACACGGCACAACTGTCAACCACTTGAGGTTTGCGCAATTTCACCTACAATAGAATAAGTAATCAAAGGTCGTTGACCAAGGCAGTGCTGTCATTGCTGCCGTCAGTATTGGGAAAGTGAATTTTCGATGCGAGCTCATTTAAAGTTGGGTTGACAAATTTGAGAGGGAACTAGTTCAGTTCATGGTTCATCATTCCAAATTTTAAATGAAGGTCACTCTTGCCAAAATTAATTCGTAAAGTCAAACCCCCAACATGTTGCAAAATACCGGCATTTCCCCGTTGTGGCCAACCATTCATTTCACTCTAGTAGCCAGCTGCTGCTTTCACCCTACAGTCTCAAAAACACGAGGAAAAGCTTGTTGCTTGCCTGGTCTTTTTTGAAAGTGAAGAATTATGAAGTAAAATCGGGCCGTCGTTGTTGACGTGCAAACACAAACGCGATCTGAGGTAGGAAGCAGGCTGAGGTAGAAAACTAAGGATGTACCTTAAAAGTTCAATGTGCAAAATATTCAATTTTTTTTTTTTTAGAAGTTACTTTTCCAATTTTTGTGAATGAATAGACGGTGTTTCCCACAGGACCGGAATCTATTTGTGGTGGCGGGTATCTGGCGGCTGGCTGGGGTTGGAGATGAACCAACTATCTTATAAATTAAAATATTTCAATAAAAAAAAAAAACTATTAAAATTCATCAATTAATTCATTACAATAAATACATAGAGAGATAAATACATACAAAGAAAACAGTATCAAATGTAAAATCAAACACTTACAGGGCTCTAAAGTTATTTTTCCATTGGAGGCACTCGACCACCCTTGTCAAACTCAAGGCCCGTGGGAAAACCCAAATGAGGATGTCTTTGGAATCTTCTGATAGGTTTGACAACATTTGAATTAAGATACGCCTGTGGATGTTTTTGAAGGCAAACCGGAAACACACTGCTGCTTTGTGTAACATCATGGGAAAATCAAATGAAATCAGGAACAGAATTGTGGACTTAGATGGACGTGCTTTGGTCTGAAATGTGCGTATCAACCCAAGAACAAAAGCAAAACACCTTGCGGAGAGGTGTTTTGCTTTGCTGAAGCTGGTAAGTGTGTGTAACATTATCCACAGTGAAACGAGTACAGTACTGACATGGGCTGAAAGGCCACTCTACGAGGAAGAAGCCATTATTCCAAAATAAAAATAAAAAAGACAGATTACAGTTTGCAAATACGTACAGGGACAAATACCCTATTTTTTGGAGACATGTCCCAAATTGAACTGTTTGGCCATCATGAGCATCGTTACACTTGGAGAAAAAAAGGGGGAAGCTTTCAAGCCTGAGAACACCATCCCAACTGTGATAATATAGGGGTGGCAGCATCATGTTGTGGGGTTCCTTTGCCACCGGAGGGACTGGTGCAATTCACAAAATAGATGGCATTATGAGGAAAGAATATTATGGGTAAATACTGATGCAAAGTTGCAAGACATCAGTCAAGAAGTAAAAGCTTGGGCGCAAATGGGTCTTCCAAATGGACAATCACCCGAAGCATCCTGCCATATCTAAACAAAGTCCACATTTTAGAGTGGCCATCACAAAGCCCTGATCCCTTTCCTATTGAAAATGTATAGGCAGAACTAATAAGGCATGTCTAAGGCGGCCTACAAACGTGACTCAGTTACACCAGTTCTGTCGAGAGGAATGGGCCAAAATTCCTGCCAACTATTGTGAGAAGCTTGTGGTAGGATATCCAAAATGTTTGACCCACATCATACAGTTTGTAGGCAATGGTACCAAATATGAATGAAACATATAAACTTCTGACTTTTAAGATAGTAATGAAAGAGTGTTGAAACGGAATCCTCTTTTTCTATCATTTAGCAGATTTCTGTTTTGTTTTGTCCAGTATTATTTAAAAAAACCTTTTTTTTTATTTTGGTTTGTCAGTTCACCAAGGTTCGTCATTTGAACCTTGTGGACCATGTTGTACTCAGAAATCTGGATTATATCTTCTGATTTGGACTATAGGATCTGGCCTATCGGAGATAATCTAAAAAATTGTAGATTTGGCTATTTATGGCAGCTCCATCTGCACTGTAATTGGATGGCTGTCCCGTTCTCTTGAGTGGAGCCCCTTACATACTGAAATGATAACTCTCATGCTAATTAGAGAGTCAGAACTCCCATTCATCCATTTTCCGAACCGCCTGTCCTCACTATCAAAATTGTGTTTTGCTGCAAACATTTCTTTCCGAATGCTAAAATGCCCATTCAGCCTTCATATTGTTAAGTGATGCGCTTGTCAGCCCCATTGAGTCAAACGTTACTGAGTAAAATAATCACATTAAAATACTGTTTACATAAATAAGGGACACTTGGATGTGTGCTGATGTGGATTTGAGTAAAGTGGGTGGTCTGTGACAAAACGTGGCGTGGGAAAGGGTGTGTGGGAAGGATTTTGTGTAAAACGCAATAGTCGTTTTGTGTGATTCCAGTCGCTGATTGTGCTTTCTCATCTCTCTACAGCCTGCTATGGCATTGTACAGGTGCCCACTGGTCCGTGGTTCTGCAGAAAGTGTGAATCTCAGGAGCGAGCAGCCCGTGTGGTGAGTCTCACATTCCATCGAGGAGCTCATTTATGTTTGAACTGCTGGAATAACTTGACTGCAGAAAACAATCAATGCTTGAGGACAACATACTTTCATCTCCGCCAAGGATCATCTATTGCCCTTTTTAGTTTGCAATATTTATTTACACATGTCTATAAACCCTAGCGAATGGGTAGGATACATTTTGCATTGAACATTGCCAGAGAGGTAAAAATTTTACACTGTCCTTAATTTCTCTGTCAAAATGTATTAATGCACGTGTACATTCTCATGACCTAGCTGAAGCAAATGCAGATGGTGGGAAGTTTTAAAGATGCACAATTTGATTGTTAGGCCTTGTTGAGGGTTTCAACTCTCGAGTGCTACCGTGCTTTATACATGTGGTAAGAAACCGATTCCGGGTTAAATGCAATGGAGCCTGAAACAAATCTGTAATCCCAAATCAGTCACGTTTAGTTGAAGAGCACTTTCGTCATTTTTTTGTTATTGTCATTCACATAGTTAAAGCATCACTTCTGGCAGATCCGCTCAGTGCTAATTACTGTCAAGTGTCATGCGTCTAATTCAATGTGTGTGACAAGCATTGATAGGGGATTATGGGCAACCAGGCGCCCTTGTTTCTGAGTCCCATCTGTGGAAGTAGAAGTTTCAACTTAATTTGACCTTGGCAAACAATAGTCGTCTTCACAATCTGAAGTGGGTGTCAAGCATAGATAGACTTCGTGTAGCTGTTGATACAGGTTTTTACAGTTTGAGCGGATACAGAAAAGATACAGTTTGACGACCGTACATGAATACGATGGTCGAAGACCACAAATCGAGAGTTTAAACAGCGACATGCACAATGTGGCACAAGACTTAGGGGCAGGACATTGGATCCATGAACATCTAAAGAACTACATAGTATGTTTTGTCCTTTGAGCTTTTATATGATGCGACGAAGAATTACCTAGTAGGTTTTGTCCTGTTTTGTGCTTTTTTTATGACGTTACCGTCGAAAGTGCCACTGATGGCAAATAGGAAAAATTTGATGAACACAGAACCGTAAATGGAACCAGACTCAGGAGAGCAATTTAGTCATCTCTATTCTGGCTACTTCGAACAGTATTGACTAAAGTGTCAATACGTTATTAATAGCAAAATAAGAATAAAGGAATTTACACGGACAGGTTAGCTTCCTGCGGCATGGTGTTGAAGTAGTAACTTGACAAGTGGCAGTCAGTCACCTGGGAGGAATTTTATAAAAAAAAAAAAAAAAAAAACATGGAATGAGCACTTCAAACGCCTTTAAAATCCTCTCATAAAGACGTTTATGAAAAAAATAATTGATGACTTAAGTACATGACCCACTGCCCACACTGCTCTTCTCACGAATAATGTTCAGTTTGTGTGATTGAAGTTAATTTTTTTTAAAAATTTTTAAATTTTTTATATAGAGCAAGTGATGCAGTTAAAAAGGTTACGGTAATTTTTAGAGGTTGACTGAGAGAACACATTTCTTCACACACAATTTCGTCCCTTACAAGCTTAATAGTGGATATTTTGAACTGAAACCTCTCTTCTAATCGTGGAAGGGGTTCAGAGAGTGGAAGACGAAAGATACATATCATGATTTCTGACCCGCGGTCCGATATATGATTAGATGTTTTTGAGGGGGTGGGTAAAACAACAACAGATTATGATCGTAAAAACTGTACTGTTTATTTAGGACACTTAATTATACACGATTGTAAAAAGAAAATCCCGCGACCCTAGTGAGGAGAAGCGGCTCAGAAAAGGATGGATGGATGGATGTAAAAAGAAAATAATCTCCGGTCTGTGCTGTAAAGCAGAAATTAAATAACAAAATATGTGAAAACAATGACACTTTTCTCTAACAAAATAGCTAATGTTTAAAATATAATAGGAACTAAACAAACACTGTCGAGTTTAGGAAACAAACTTGCTGTCTGTTGCTTAAACATTCAGGTGGCCTATCTGTACTGAAAGCCAGAAATTAAATAACAAAATAGGTAAAAACAAAACAAAAAAACTGTGACTACAATTCTTCTTCTTCCTGCGAGTGACGTCATGTGCTGTTTCGTATTCCTTGAACACTGGCAGCTAGATCCATTCCACGCATCCACCATCCACACACAGTTGTAATTGTGAATATTACCCCGCGACGGGTTAATAGCCGAGCGCAATGGCCTGAGGTTCCGCCTGTGGACTCGGGACCTGCTTTGGATAAGTCACAGGAGTTAAGACAAGACCAGAGAAAACACTTCCGCCGCTTCTGCCTGTTAAGAAGTAACGGTACTTTTACTCCGTTACATTGATCTAAATGTCGCTCGCTACTTTTATTTATCATCAATCCATCCATCCATTTTCTACCGCTTATCCGAGGTCGGGTGGTGGGGGCAGTAGCTTTAGCAGGGACGCCCAGACTCCCCTCTCCTCAGCCAGTTCATGCAGCTCTACCGGGGGGGATCCCGAGGCGTTCCCAGGCCAGCCGAGAGTCTCTCCAGCGTGTCCTGGGTTGTCCCCGGGTCTACAGCCAGTGGAACGTGACCGGAACACCTCAGCATGGAGGCGTCTGGGAGGCATCCGAATCAGATGCCCCAGCCACCTCATCTGGCTCCTCTCGATGTGGAGGAGCAGCGGCTCTACTCTGAGACCCATCCGAGCTTCTCACCCCATCTCTCAGGGAGAGCCGGACACCCTGCGGAGGAAACTCATTTCGGCCGCTTGTATCCTGGATCTTATTCTTTTGGTCACGACCCACAGCTCGTGACCATAGATGAGATAAATTCGGCTTAGCTCCTTCTTTACCACAACGGACCGATACAAAGTCCGCATCACTGCAGGCGCTGCACCGATTCCGTTCTTCCCTCACTCGTGAACAAGATCCCAAGATACTTGAACTCCTCCACTTGGGGCAGGATCTCATCCCCGACCTGGAGAGGGCACGTCACCCTTTTCCTTTTTACCATGGTCTCAGATTTGGTGGTGCTGATTCTCATCCCAGCCGCTTCACACTCTGCTGCGTACCTCTCGAGTGAGGAAAAAAGCAGAGATGCAATACTGAGGCCACCAAACTGGACCCCTCTACGCCTCGGTTGCGACTAAAAATTCTGTTCCATAAAAGTTATGAACAGAATCGGTGACCAAGGGTAGCCTTGGCGGACTCCAACCCTCAGCTGAAACGAGTCCGACTTACTGCCGGCAATGCGGACCAAACTCTGACACTGGTCGTACAGGAACTGAACAGCCCGTATTAGGGGGTTCGGTACCCCATACTCCCGAAACACCACCCGCAGGACTCCCCAAGGGACACGGTCGAACACCTTCTCCAAGTCCACAAAACACATGTAGACTGGTTGTGCGAACTCCGATGCACCGTCGAGGACCCTGCCGAGGGTGTAGAGCTGTTCCACGACCAGGACGACACTGCTCCTCCTGAATCTGAGATTCGACTTCCCGACGGACCGTCCTCTCCAGCACCCCTGAATAGACGTTACCAGGGAGCCTGAGGAGTGTGATTCCCCCTGTAGTTGGAACACACCCTCCGGTCCCACTTCTTAAAAAGGGGGACCACCACCCCAGTCTGCCAATCCAGACGCACTGTCCCCGATGTCCACGTGATGTTGCAGAAGCGTGTCAACCAGGACAGTACCGCAACATCCAGAGCCTTTAGGAACTCCGGGCGAATCTCATCCAACCCCCGGGGCCTTGCCACCGAGGAGCTTTTTAACCACCTCGTTGACCTCAACCCCAGAGATAGGAGAGCCCGCCTCAGAGAACCCAGACTCTGCTACCCCATAGGAAGGCGTGTCGTGGAATTGAGGAGGTCTTCGAAGTATGCTCCTTTCCTGCCGGAGAGGTGACATTCCATGTCCCGAGAGCCAGCCTCTGTAGCCGGGGATCGGATCGCCGAGGTCCCTGCCTTCGGCCATCGCCCAGCTCACACTGCACCCGACCCCTTTGGCCCCTCCCACTGGTGGTGAGCCCATGGGAAGGAGGACCCACGTTACCCTTTTGCGCTGTGCCCCGGCCGGGCCCCATTAGGAAACGTGCCTACAATTATGTAATTAGTTTACGGATGTTAATTTTAAATGTATTAAGAGACGGAACAATGTTAGTGATTATATCACAACACAGAATGAACTAACTTGAAATTCAGAAATTGCCAACAAAAACAGAAAAACATTGTATTTAAAGTTTTCCCGGAGGATGCATTTGGGATTAGCCTTTGAAGTTGGTAATCGTGAAAAATGATGTGAAACAGAAAATGATTTGTGTCAATTCTTTTCCAGAATGAGAGTGCTTAAAGAGGCGGATGCTATTCACGTGGCACAGCTTGAAGCAGGCATCAGGTGTAGGTGGAGATGGGCCTGGCTGAAGTTGGAGGCCAAAACAAAAAAAGCAATGAAATGAGGCAAATTGAATTTTAATCTTAAATTTGTACATCAACATGTACTTGAGCGGTGTAAATAAATGTTTTTCTGCGTGAAGAAAATGTGTTTATTTTGCCTTACTGTACTAATCAGAGTCTTCCAGATTGGTTAATTTATTTTAAAATCAAAAATATTCTCTGCCGGGGCCTGGGGGATACCCCCAGACCCACCCTACTAGGTTGTTTTGTTTTGGTCACCTTTTTCATACCTTTGGTGTTTGCATGTCGGCATGTTATATGTATGTCTTAAAACTCACTAACAGATGCTCCTTTGTCGTTTTTGGCAAAATGTATCATTGGCCCAGCACTGCATCCGTCCGCAATAAATGTCCATGTGAAACATGGGTTCCGGCGGCGCAAACACAGTTCTGGGTGGAACTTTTCTTTTTTCTTTTTTTTTCTCTCCCAGCGGAGCTTCGAAGCAGAAATTTTGTGTCAACCTATTTTTGAAGTCCACTTAGCTGAGTTATTATTACCCCCACCCCTCCCCCTCCTCCCCTCACCCAGCCCTAATTGAATACCCTAAATCGTCCATCGGTGTGAATGCCAGTTTCAGTGCTTTTTTTGTCTATATGTGCGATTGTGTTGTGACCAGTTCAGGGTAATCTGCCTCACAGTCAAGGTCAGATGGGGTAGTCCATCTCACGTGTGACCCTTATTAAGGATAAGTGGTATAGAAAATGGATGGCATGGAAGTGAGCTTTCCTTTAGTATTTATGTCCGTGTAAATATTACCTTAAACATATTCATTTATTTGCTGCTCCAGACAAAGGATTATGCACAGATATTTAAATTTACAAATTATACATACGTCTAGTTATATGTTCCTAGTTAAGGCCTGCCGCACACTGTACAATGAGGTCGAACCCGATTGGACCGGACCATCGCATAAAAATAAGAGTTGCAGACGCAACCCTGCACGTTGAATGATTGGCTATATGGATGCCGTGAATAGCGAGCCCGTATAGCCGTTTGATGCTGTACAGACAGTATATTGTACTTTATCACATTTCTTCAGCCACAAAAAGATAGATTAATAGCTAAGGAAGAGGCAAGTTGCTAAAGAGAGTGGACGCGTTGAGAGAAAAGCGTAAGTGTGGGTTTTTTAAAGGAGTCACTGACTCCATTCATTTGAACATACCCAGCGAGGTATGTGCCATTCCTGTACATTTTGGTCACAAGCTTCATTTTTTTCATCCTCGGGTACATTACACAGTGCATTACATTACACATTCTGATTTAAAACACAATATTATATGCTTTATATGCGGCAGTTGTATGCACGGTGGCTGTTCGGTGTCTCACTTAAGCGAAAACTTGGAAATGTATTTTCAGCGTGAGTGAAAGCTTGTGTGCATTTTGATTGGCTGTAAGCTGCGACGATGTGCACCGGCGATCGCGGCAAAAACAGTGGCCGACTGACCTGAAAACAGTTGCCAAACCACGCACACTGCGTGACAATTCATTTGGGTTCCGGCCCGTTGTTTAGTATGCTGCAGCCTTAAGGTTGCCTGTATGTTGCAGAATTACATCCAAATTTTGTTACCAATTATAAATCACCTGGGTCAGGTGCTATTGTTTGATAAATCTTGAATGCAAATATTTTGATGTATATACATTTAATCCACAGAAACCGCTTTGTGATATGACAAAGTTAAATAATTTGTCAGTTTTATAACTGGCTGGCTGAGTGTAGATAGTGGCAAGAATTTCAGTATCTGTAAAGCTCCAGGCTTAAATAGTCATGGCACCATTAGGATATCTGGAAACTAGTTAAGAGTGATTTATATTGTGATGAGAATGTGGAGTAAGAGAGCACGGCGAGGTGTGAACTTAGATATGGAATGGGAAAATATTGTTGGGAAGAGAGGGAAAGAAATCATAGTCATGAAAGTGGTTGTGGTCATATATGACTGTGCATTACTCATGCTTTTGTGTCATATGTGCACACATACTTAAGTAACACAAAATTCTCATGATACAATTAGTCCAGTTGACGCCATGTCTCACTGGGTGCTTCTCGTTTATCCGCAGAGATGTGAGCTGTGTCCCCACAAAGATGGCGCCCTGAAGAGGACGGACAATGGCGGTATGCAGTGTCGTACACACCCACGTCCACGCTCGTATCTGTGCTCAGGCTCGTGTTATTGATTGTGTGTCGGCGACAAGTTGATCATGCTGTGAGAGCTGCTGTTTGGTTAGTTTGTGTGTGTGTGTCTGTGTGAGCGAGCGCGCGCACTGCTCTCTTTGCATCGTCCTCTCCAGTCCGTCTTGTGTGTGTGTGTGTGTGTGTGTGTGTGTGTGTTCGTGTGTATGTTTGTTTATGAGGGGGTGGTTCACGTTGGGTATAGTGCGTAGTTTGTGAGGAGTCTCTTTGCTGGGTTCACTGGAAGGTCAGCTTGGTGGAGAATGTAAATATTCTGTGTGTGTGTGTCTATTTGTCTGTGTGTATCTGTGTGTTGAATCAGTTAGAGAGAGGCACAGCTGTGGGATTGTGTGCAGGCCTGCAGGGAGGCATCATGACAGCACTAACACACACCGTTTTACTACTTTCTCCTTTATTTTACCCTTCCCACGACCCTGCTCATGCTTGTCCTTTTCCTCTCCCCCTCTTTTCCTTCCATTTTCATTATCTTGTCTTGTCAGCTCCTCTTCCTCAACTTGTTGAACTGCGTACAACATTTTTACCACCATTCAAGAAGAAAAGAGAATTGAACATGATTGCCGCATTTCACAACAAACTTATCTCCTACAGACCATAATCCTCTATAAGTGTTATGGGGACCCAGCAGAGAAGATTGGGGGGAAAAAATGTGTTTGAAAGGTATGAGGGCATTATCACTTAGATTCGTAGGCATCTTCTCTGCTTCACTGTACATTTAGTTTTACACCAATTAAGGTCATGTTGTATTGAAGTCAGCATTTTTGTGTTCCTGGTCCTGATACTCATGGTTCTCATCTGACGTTCAAGCAAAGAGCTTAATTTTTGCTATTGCGCCTCAGTTTCTCTTGAATTTGAACCAGAGCCCAGATATAGTGACAAAAGTTCAGCGTTCAAACACATTGGACTTCTTCGTTGCACAGCTTCACAAAAGGGGTTTTATGGTGTGAATTGTTAGTTTGAGGAGCAAGGCCGTGCCACTTTTATAGTCCTGTTTTATAGGCCTCTTCCAGATTCTTGGAGAGACTTCAAAACAACAACATGCCCCGTTTCACACCCACTGCCTTCTCCCTGTCCCACCCTCTGCCCCGCTCCCCCCTATCCTGCCCGCAGGGTCAAAGGCAGGTCAGGGGTTCAACTGTAAGTTTAAGCCTGTTTTTGTTTCCTTTGTGGGGGGGAAAGACAGACACCTCCAGCGTGGCAGAAGTCTCCCACCAGCATCTGACCCCCAGCTCACATTCTGCCACTCCTCAATTTGTCATCAATTCTGCTGTCAGTTTGTCTTCGCTGACAGGCAGCTGCTGTGCCTGTTAGGTGACACAATATAGAGCCTCTTAATTGCAACGGTATCAATTAAAACAATGTTCTATTCAGTGACCATGTTACATACTTACTTGCATATTAATTAGGAATGGGTGTTGGACTAAATTGAAAATAATGGTTCAATTATTCAAATGTACAGTTTGTTACAAATGTATTTATTTGTACTAGGGCTGCATGAGATATTGTTTGAGCATCGTGATCGCAATTTACGTGTGCACAATAGTCACATCGTAGGTTCTGCAATGTAGGCGGAAAATTCATTCATCATATCGTCATCTAAATTCAAGTGTACCCAATAGGGTTGCACGGTGTACCTCACCTTCAAAGGCGGACGGATGCCTGTCGTCATTGACCACTGAGTGGAGTTCATTATTCGTTTTGCAGAGCATAATTTGCAGTCGGTTAAAAAGTGGTCATCGGTCTACGGTCATCACATCTGCATTTACCTTAAAGTATCTCCACACCGCTCACGTGGCTCCTCCTCAGGTATACGTCAGGCTGGTACAGATGTACAGTATCGGTGCACCCTTTCTTTAGACTGCAAAACAGTTGACTACATTTGCTGGTAACTCCATTGCGCCTCAGTTGCTTCAAGAGACCATTAGTCTGTAATCAATTCCAGACAATCGACAGCCTTTTAGAAAAATCAATGAATTAATTAATATGTTGTTTTACCTATCCCTTATACTACTTAACCTCGATGAAACTTGTTTTTCAAGATATTTCTCAGTCAGTTTTCGGGACTCACTTATTTTTGATCAAGTTTGGTCTCTAGTTGTGCCTCAATTCACTTGATAGCTAGGCTTTTATTATATTTCATTAGAGACACTAATGGCTCAAACTGTATTGGATGTTATCTGTTAGAAATAACTTTTTACAGATGGAATCTGAGACTTTCCGATCAATATGAGTCATCTGTCAAGGTTTGTTAGTTCAGTCCATGCAAATTGTCCGGTTTTATTTGTAAATGACCTTTAACCAACCATGGAAGCGAATTTAGTTGTAGCATGCATTCATGATGTGCACGTAGTCGCTTGGAGAGCTTTGTGGTTACAACTGTCAGTTTTTATCAATCCATACTACTTGTGCATATCACATTGGCCTCTACCATCGCACAGGAATCAACAATTAGTGATTTAGTGAATGTGTGGGTTATGAACCAATTAATGAATTTGTCTTTTTTCTGCTGTTACAGGCTGGGCCCATGTGGTGTGTGCCCTTTACATACCCGAGGTGGAGTTTGCAAATGTCTCAACTATGGAGCCCATCGTGCTACAGTCTGTGCCCCATGATCGCTATAACAAGGTAACAAATAAATCATAACGTTTAGATTCAGGATGTCCCGATCACATGGTTTTGCACTCTTGTCTGAGTCACTTCATTTTAAGTATCTGCCGATAGAATAGATCATGAGCTGAAACTTGACACTCAGGTTAGCTCAGTGGTCAAATCTAGTTTTTTTTTCAGTTGTGTCAAGTGGCCACTAGTCACTTTGCGATTTTAAATAATGATTTTCTCACAAATCACTTTGACTACAGCAATGCACTTTGTTGGGCTCAGTCCGGACGTCACTTGCCAGATTGCCGGTGGTTCAGAATGCTACCAGTTCCAGCCCGACGTCACTGTGCGCTCCCTCAGATTGACAGATCAGTGCTTGTTAGTTGTTCCAAAGACAAGGAAGAAACTCAGAAGGGGCCATGCCTTTTCAGTTGCTCCCCCCAAATTGTGGAATAAGCTGCCTCTGCACTTTCGACATGCCAATTTACTACTTTTTTAATTTTTATTTTATTTATTTATTTTTTAAAATTTTTTATTTATTTTTTTTTTTTTTAAGTCCTCTCTCAAAAAGCACATTTTCTCTTTGGCTTTCAACAGAACTTTTAGCGTTTTTTAAAAACGTATTTGATGTTGTGTGTACAGCACTTTGGTTAACTGTGTTGTTTTAAAAGTGCTCTATAACTAAAGTTATATTAGATTAGACTGGATAGCAAGTCAAGTCCTGAGCCGATACTTCAACAATGCATTAAGAAGAAAAAAAAAGAGTGCATACAAATTGTCTCAACTTTCATAAATAATATTTATTAGATCCCAATATGATACCTTTTTATATGGTTATAAGTTTAGTGTAGCAATGGTTCAAACCAAGCTCTTCTTATAGCATGTCAATGGTGCGGCACAAAATAATGATTACATTTAACACTTTCACTGCCATTGACGGCTTTAGAAGTCAAATATCCATGTTAACTGGGAAGCCTGGCAGTGAATGAGTTTTTAAATATCCTGTCTTAACTAAACAAACTCAAATCTAAAAAAAAAAATTAAATAACAGAAATTCCACTTAGTGCATCAACGAAATAAAGATCTTAAATGGTCAATAAATCAATTTCACACATTGCAATATTGTAAAAGTAAAACTAGAGCGCGTAACTCAACTTTAAACAATGGGCACAGATGTTGTTGTAATAGTCGCTTGGGCAATTTAGTTTTGTTACTGTATGCCACCTGTAAGACGGCAACGGGCCAGCGCCTTTCTATAGGGTGCCGCTTTATAACCCACACCTGCTAATGGATGGACACGTTTGCTATAGCTCCTCTTTTCTTTCGTCAATTAACTCTCACCGTAATGCTAGGTAACATGGTAAAAAAATTTTGGGGTCATGTATGAACAAATAGGTGTTGTCAAACCGGTCTTAAAGTTCCAGCTTGAATAAACAAGTATTTTGTGGAATCCCAGCTCTCGTGTGGATGTGGTTTTCTGCCTGTTGTCTTTTTCACGCCGCCACATGACTCGGAAACATTACATTTTGTAATATAAAACTAAACTATTGCTGTCCCATTTGGTGTGTTTGTACCTCATGATTATTTTGTAACTTTATGACCTTAAAAAATTGCAATCTTTTTTCACCCTGTACTGATCAGCTGAAAATGACTAGATCGGTGTCTATCCCTTTATGTGTGTTTCTGTGACATGTTTTTGTAGACATGCTACATCTGCGAGGACCAGGGCAGAGAGAGTAAAGCGGCCACTGGAGCATGTATGACCTGTAACAAACATGGTTGCAGGCAGGCCTTCCATGTCACATGGTGAGATTCCCTCACATTTACCTCAGTGGTCAAAAGAGGAGAGCGCTTCATAGTTTTACAGATTGCTTATGCGCTTACAAAATTAAAAAACAGGAGAATTTCAAAATGCCATACCAGCGGCTTTTCGCTGATTGTTTACTTGTTTTCATTTGGCTTATAATTCTTTCATTTCTGACACAGTGCCCAGTTTGCAGGGTTGCTGTGTGAGGAACAAGGATCTGATGCAGACAACGTCAAATACTGTGGTTATTGCAAATACCACCACAGTAAATTGGTAAGTGGCCCTTTCTGTTTGGCACATATAAAACAAACACAACCTTTGCATTCATAACTACAAAGTCCAGAAAGCAAGGCACCGGTCTTTAGGTTTTCTGCAAATGTGAGGGAATATTAAAATCCAGGTAAATCATAATTGCAAATGGAACATTTAATGTGACGCATTATTTAGATTCAAATGTTGTAGATGTTTCGTTAGGGGTAGATTGGCTTGTCTCATTACAACTAGCTTTGCTTTGCTTGATCTAGCTTGTAGTAGAATATCTTGCTTTACTGTAGACTTTGCTTCAGGTTAGGCTTGCTTTATATTCAAATGAATTAGACCAGCTTGACCAGAGGTCAACCAGAGGTTCTGTGTTAAGTGTTTCGGTAGTTTTGCTGGTCGTGTTGCACAATATTAGCTAATATGATTACATTTACTACACACCAAGGTTGGAGCGAGGATGACTTGACAGAAAGCACACAAACATATCTTTGTTTGTTCTACTTTTTTTTTTTTTTTTTAAATAAAGATTGGTTCTATTGTTGCTTTCCATCATTACATTAATTCGTTCATTCAGTCATTTGTTCATTTATTCATTTTGATCACATTCACTGATCATTTTACTGTCATTCTTCTTTCTGCTTACCACCCAACCTTTGCACACCTTAGGCAATTTTCTACTGCCATTTGTCAGAATTGTGTAACTTCCATTCCATCCACAGCTACATTTTACATCGTGTGTCAGAAAAATGCGCATAGCTCAGAAATGCTTTCTGTCAAAATAAAATCAAATTTCTTCACAAAAATCTGATTTTGATACAAGCCCCCCCCCCCAGATACAAAGAAAAATCGAATTACATTACATCTTTCAAATGAAGTTGTGCATTTTGTTTTAACCCCCTTATTTTGATATTCTTTATTTCTCTTGAAACACAACTCCGGCTTTTATAGTTTATTCCAGCATTAACTTGTAGCAACTTCCACAGAAAGAACAAAATACAGATCATGTGAAAATAAAACTGCTTCCTCTGAGAGGCATCCCTTGAAATGCAATTCGTAATATATGACAAAACATTTTGAATGTTCAACGATTTAACAAAGTGAGGGTGAGATGCTTCCTAAAAAAATACTCAGCGATATACATCACAATCACGATATCGGACAGATGGCTATTCATTCATCGAGTCTAATGATAATAAACGCCTGGGCTTTTAAAAGCCACCTCAAAATACAGTTGTTGGATGTCATGTCAGCGGTTGAATGCTTTCGCCAGAGGGAGTGGTGGCCGTCGCTTGTAAACAAGCATGGACCAACGCGAGGGAGTTCAACGATGAAATCAGCGATTGTTCCGTTGAAATCGAAACAGAATGTGGTACTGGCAGCAATGATGATGACAATGTGTTGTGTCCCTCCCGGTTTGAACCATACGAGACTGATGAGAATGGTGAAGGTGGAGTTGAAGTTGTTGGAAACAGTGACGAGTCTGATGGCGAAGATATCTGCTGGTTACAAAACACTGAATGGTGCTTGGACGAGTATGTTCTGATGGCTCACATGAAAATACTTACTCTTTGGTTGTTGTTGTTGTTGTTGTTGAAATTAATATAATTCAAAGAATGATTTGAGAAGACCGGATTATCTTTGCAATGAAAACACACACATGCACAACTCGCATCTGTGGCCTCCTTTTGCACAATATAATCTTATTTCAAGTGTTGCACTGAGGTGACTGGTCATTAATTTTAACAAAGTTAAGACACACTTTTGTTTGCCGCCGCCATTGGGCACAAGCACGTCTTTGTCGGCGTTCTTCTTTGTTGGTTTTCACTGCTTCTTCTTCGGGATGGGCGGACTAGGCATCGAAACTGGGAACCTAAATTTTTTAAATTTGAACGGTTCCGGGAGAACCGGAACGTTAGTCCCGGTTCCAATCGGTTCTCGATTCCCGAGAGGATAAGACGGGAAGAAAGATGGTGGGGAAGCCGGTTGCTAAGCTACCGTGACATGAAGTCGCAAAACACCAAATTGAGTGATTGTGTGGCACAGGACACTTGTCACATCGGTCTGGCTGGAACCGCATTATAGCCGAGATTAGCCAAATTTGAAGAGCAAATTACTGTAGCATGCAAAGAGGAACATACTGAAATACACAATAATACAGGGCTCTGAAACCGAAATTGAGAAAAAGGGCCTATAAATTTAAAAATACATTAATATGATCAATATTTAGAGTATAAAATAACCTTTTTTAGTCCCACAAAGGGAAATTTGCACCATTTCAGCAGCAACAGTGGATACAGGAAATACAAAAAAAGCATGCAAGCAAAGACATTTGACTGGAAATGCATCTGCCATTACAGAGTTGATGCAGTAAATACGGTAAAACAACAAATATTGAAGACATAATTTCTTAACTATTACAATGATAAAGTAATGATTATGTTGTGGAACTGCACAGTATGCAGAATAATTTTTATCCTACTTCAGGCCAATGGAAGAGATGCTTGTGGCAAAACTTTCTGGAAAATGGTATAGGCCATGGGAAGAGATGCTTGTGGATCGCAGTAAAACAGATCTTTCATTTTCAAATGTCTTCACAATATAACAAAACAAAGTTGCAAAACTCTTGGAGAGGACTGCAGTTACGTAACCCAGAACACAACGCAGAGGCACAAAATCAGACGGGTTACATATTGCCTGGTAACACGGGAAACGCTCATTTAAAAAAACCACACCAGACGTGGAATAACTTCCCGGTCGAAGCATCCAATCAAGTCCTCCCTCACGTTCAATCAGCGATGACTCTTCTCTCCCCCACCAATACCTCTCTCTTCCAGTAGCTTAATTTCATTTTGTTTTTTCATTTGCTTATTTGTTGTTGGGATTTGTTTTTTGCTATGTTTTTGATTTGCGGTTGTGTTTAGTTATTTGTTGGTGTGATTAGTTATTTGCTGTTGTTTTTTGATTTGCTCTGTTTACTTATTTGTTGTTGCCAGTAGTTATGTGCTGTTTTTTTTTTAAATTTGCTGTTGTGATTGCTTATTTGTGGTCATGTTTTTCAGGGCCTTGATAGATACTGTATATGATTTCAAGTTTCGATTTTCAGCTTTAAATCAAGGGCTTTTGCAAAAATAGTACATTTACCATGCAAAGTACCTCCTTTTTAGGGACTCAAAAGTATTTGGACAAAGTAACCAAACCATAATTTTGAATACCTGTATCATTGTACATTATGGCAATAAACGAGCACACCAGACAAACATCAATGAAAAGAACTCCGTCCCACTGTACTGAATTTTCACCTCTTCAGAAGAAAGAAGAGAAATAAAAACAATATGAAGTGACACGCTCCCATCCCCACTGTAGACCGGCGGAACCGCAATATTTTCCAAGGCTTCCTAATAGCACAATTACTTGCACTTTGCACTTTCTTGAGCCATTCTCAGGGCTAATCAAGAGCAAAAAAAACAAAAGATGTGCATCTTTAAGTAAAATATGAGACGCACGCATTGAATGACGTTCAAGCTTTGTGTGAGAGTGCAATTGAGTGTTCTGCGTGGATGCTGTAAGTGTTTGCAAACTGAAGAATAGTTAGTAAGAAATTTTAGTTCATAAACCGATTTGTTCGTGCGGTGTTCATGAACCGAGCTTCCCCTGGACCAAGGTATTTTATTTTTCATTTTAATTTTTTTAGTGTGTGCGCTTCTGTGTTCAGATCCCACCTCATGTTAGACCCTCCAGTCAAACTACAGCACGGGCAAATGTTCACATTGGACACTGAGAAAAAGCCTACAGGAAGTGCACGCACTCACACCCACACAACCAACCACACACACACACACACACACACACACACACACAGAAATACTGCAGGAAACGCCACAAGGGAATTCCTGCCAGCCACGGCAGATTATACCACCATACCCCTCTCGCTTCCTGTTCCTCAATTTCACCCCGTTTTCCCTCACCTCTCCAGGGTCACCTCCCTTCTGTAGCTGCACCCTCTGCTCTTCTTCTTCCTGAGGCCTTTGTGCTGAATGGTTTGGAACTAAACAGCCATATAGTGTATTTGTTATCCTCCCTCAAACACATTTAGGCTGTTATTCACAGGTGTATATATTTTATTACCACATCTTAATTTGGTGGCAAAATCAAATATAACAAGCGATACATTTAGTTTTTCCCCACCGCCATCCCACCATTTACTTTTTCATAGGATGAATAATGGTTTGACAAATCCACAAAGCGAGATTGATAGTCGTGTGTATTGTTAGAGGCCCATTTATTTAATTGACCGAATGTATCAGTCAAGTGGACTTAGAGCCTAAAACATCTGTCAGCATACATTTGGGCAACTGTTTCATTCCTAATGAGTCTCGTGATCTTTATTCAACATAGACTGAGTGGGTGTCAGTCTATTGTTGTTCCTCTCATTGTCTGGGCCGTTGTTGATAAATAGATGTGGATCTCATCCTCTACCACTCTCATATTTACCTCACACACTTTCAAAGAGCACTCGGACATGTCAAATGAGCTCGCGGCTAAAGGTGGCCAATAGAAAAAAAATACTGAAAGACATTGTGTCTGCCTGTATAATCAATTGACCTGATTGATAAGGGTGTGTAAAGTTATAGTGTGTGTTCCCACGGCTGGTGCTTTGGATTCTTGCACACGGCTGCTCCATCAACACGAACCTATGGAATGTTAATGAAAAACTCCAAAGAATTTTAGCATCTGTCTATTGCTCCCGGCCAGTATAATTTTTGTCAAAAGATGTTAATTTTCATGATTGTTCAATTTGTTACATTTTGTACATATATATATATATATATATATAGTATTAATTTTTCATCTTTTTTGCCAAGTATGTCCAAAAAACACAACGAATTTGTCTCCGGTAGTTAGAGCCGCTCTAGTACGACAACAGTCAGTCAATTGACAGAGAACAATGTGGAGACATAAAGACATTGACAAAAAACAGTCACTGAGCAATAAAGGGTTGCTAGTTAACTGGTAATGCCGGGAAAAATTATTATTTTTTTTTTTGTGGACGACTGGTTAGAGCGTCAGCCTCACAGTTCTGAGGACCGGGGTTGAATCCCGGCGAGTAGTGCGATAATCTGGAACAATCTTGATTGTGCAAATGTTGCAGATATTCCTCAATCAGTGTGCAAATGGAGCAGATGCTACTCTGGCATGAGTGGCCAGTATTGGTCAACAACAGATATGCAAATAGTGCAGCGTGGTGAGATTACTACAGTGAGTGCACGCGTAATATATAATTGGCCCCACAGAAATGTGACAACAAACTCAAGTCAAAGAATTGCCTGCATGTTGTCATGGAATTGTAGGTAAGGTGTTTAAGAAGTTGATTGCAAAAGGGAAGAAGCTGTTGGAATGTCTGCTAGTTCTAGTTTGCATCGATCGGTAGTGCCTACCTGAGGGAAGGAGCTGGAAGAGCTGGTGACCGGGATGCGGCGGGTCCGAGGGGAGTCGAGTTTCAAGTTGCACGTACGGATGTAGCGCCGAACTGTATTTACTGACATTGGTTTTCTGAAGTGTTCCTGAGTCCACGTGGTGATATCCTTTCCACGTTGATGTCGGTTTTTGATGCAGTGCCGCCTGAGGGATCGAAGGTCACGGGCATTCAATGTTGGTTTCCGGCCTTGCCGTTTACATGCAGTGATTTCTCCAGATTCTCTGAACCTTTTTATGATATTTCGGACCGTAGATGATGAAATCCCTAAATTCCTTGCAAATGTACGTTGAGGAACATTGTCCTTAAACTGTTGGACTATTTTCTAACGCACTTGTTCACAAAGAGGCGAACCTCGCCCCATCTTTGCTTGTGAATGACTGAGCAATTCAGGGAAGCAATCATGGCACCCACCTGTTCCCAATGAGCCTGTTCACCTGTGGGATGTTCCAAACAGGTGTTTAATGAGCAGTCTTCAACTTTCTCCGTCTTTTTTGCCACCTGTCCCAGCTTTTTTGAAACGTGTTGCAGCCATCAAATTCTAAGTTAATGATTATTTGCTAAAAACAATAAAGTTGATCAGTTTGAACATTAAACATCTTGTCTTCATTGGAATTGGGGTTGTAGTATCGTATTTATCTTTTATTTTTAGTTCTATTTGAACTACTGTAGATTTTGTTTATAGGTGATAGGGAAATTACAGAATGTCGGGGCCATTATTGAAACATACCCTTCTTTATTTTAAAATAGAGATTAATTAGTTGTTACTTCCTTCTGTTGCGCTGTACATGGATAAACTATGCGATTCTCTTAGTGTGCGTGTGCATGCGTGTGCGTTGAGGCAGCAGCCACTATGCATAAGGTTCAGCTGTCACCTTTACTGTGTTTTTCTTCTGGCCTTTAAGTGGAAGTTATTTCATTTCTATGAAAGAATATTGCTTTATGACATCATTCCGCTGTTGGTGAAATTCAGAACCACTCTGGTTTCCAAAGCCTTAATTTATTGATGTGAATTTATGTTTTACTATAACCTGTTTTGGCTAAGTTTAGACATGGGGACGAGGGGGGCTTTCAAAATTAATCAACATTTTACGATATTGAGTCTTGGTAGAGTTGAGCTTCCGCCCAGAAGCCATCCTGCTGGCAACACATTGTGGCTTGCTACTGCGGGCAGTTCTTTCATAATCATTGTCATCGTCATCATCATCAGTTGAGTGGAGCTTGTCATGGTTCAATCCCACAACTGTTTGGTGCTTGGTTTTGGGCGCTGAGCAGCTGGCACGCATCAGACATCTTGACTACCCATGTCTCCATAGATATGCATGGCTAGATACACCAGCGCAATGAAGCAATTACATGGGCGCGCACATCAGTCGTCTTGGCTAACCATCTCTCCATAGATATGAATGGGTAGATACGCCAGCGCAATGAAGCTGCCCAGCTAATCGAATTGCCTATATAGCGGCCATGTTGGTGAGGTATAGAAGGCAATATATGGACACCGAAATGAAGTCAGAATTTGCTTATTCCTCAATCGATTTTCATGACGATTATTGTTTAGTCAACGCCAAAACATATGCTATAAATAAACAACATTTTAAAAGAAACAAAAAAAAGAATCATTTAAATATTCTTTCATGTGAAAGGGACTCCCAGTTCCCTTGTCGTAATTGTTGTTGTGATCCTAGAGTGGCTTTTCTTGCCGTACACACACAGTGAATGCGCTGACGACTTTGACCTCTCCCTAGCTTAGCCTGGCAATCGGCACAGAGCTCAAAATGGGCGTGTCGTATCTTCCAATACATATCTGTTCATATCTCTATGTGGCTAATGGCTAACACAATGGAGGAATCGGATGAAGGACTGACTTTTGGGAGGTAAATTTAATGTAAAAAAAATAATAATAATAATAATATCCCATTGTGCCGCAGTAAAAGGATAGTTTTGTACAGACTATGCAAAAAGGAGTTTGCGTACCATCAAAGCACTTCAACCATCCTGTACAATCTAACTGCAAAGCATGTCGGAGCAAGCACAGAGAAAGCTGGAGCTGTTAGTGCTAGCAGTCATGATACAAGTTCTAAGAGTTGTCGGCAAACCAAACTTGAGCAAGTGACCGGATTCAGGACCAAATCTAGGAAGTCAACATCGGAGAAAATCACAAATTCACTCACATATGACCACAACATGAGGAACATAAAGTTAACATGACCACAACATGAGGAACATCAAGTTAACGTGACCACAATGTGAGGAACATCACGTGTGGATTGCTCTGGACTGTAGACCACTAGTAGTAGTAGAAGACAAATGATTAGAAAATATGCTACAGATAGCGACATGCAATTGGAGTTTTCAACTGGCATGCAAAAAGACTATTCAACTTCATGATACCGAAAAGCTAGCAAAATTGGATGTGTTGGAGAAAGCTCACAATGTGACTCTGACTGGGGATCATTGGACCCCCATTAGTAATACAAATTACGTTGGTGTCACTGCACACATTGCTGATGTCACAGACGGGACATGGTATCTACAATCTTTTGCCCTGGCTGAGCAGAAGACAATCACCAGACACTATGCTGAAAACTGTGCAGAACAATTTCTGTCTGTGGCAGACGAATGGGGAATTCTACAAAAGGTAAGTAACCACAATTGGAACAGACAGGGCACGAACAATGAAAGCTGCAGCAAGACACCTCACATTCCAAAACATGCCTTTTATTGCTCACATCTTGCAAAGAGCCATCACTGTTAGCCTTGCTGATAGTGGGTTAAGTGATGCAAACTTTAACTTAAAAAAAAAAAAAAAAAATCCCGAAATGATACTTTAAGTTTAGGTTCATTGAATTTTGACCAGGGACTATTTTCCTTTTCTTTTTTCTTTTTTTGTATTGAGATACAATTACATGCATTTCCCGCAAGTTAACTATTCATGTCTATATCTATCATTTCATTCAGTTGTGCAGTAAAATCCATTTAAAAAAAAAAAGAATTTTTTGGGGACAAATATCGTTATATGATCAAAATGCGATTAATGCAGATTAATTACAAAACCTCTATTTAGATGAATTTGTTTAAATTGAGTTCCACCACTAATATTTTCCCCCCTGAAACATGTTTGTTTCTCGTATTATCAAGTAAATGTAAATGAAAGACAAAGGTGTATGGTAGGACATATAACTATAACGACAAGGGTTGCTCAGTTGTCACCGCGGTTTACAGTTATACCCACAAATATGCAGTTGAGGCCAGAACATTAGCATTTGCGGAAAGCAGCTTGCAGGCAGGTTCCAGAGGAGCTGCTATCTTCTGTTTCGGCTGGTGGGGTCTGTTAACTGCCACTCAGTGCGGAAGTCTGGTTAAACTTGGGGGTGGGGGTGGGGGTCGTGCTGTTTCCGAGTTGTCACAACACTGAGCGTCACAAATACGTCTCAGCATCGATGCGTATTTTCACAGCCTGTCTAACTGACGGCGTGTGTATGCAAAAGTCTGTACGCGCATCTGTCTGTCCGCATGCGTGTGCAAAGAGGTGTCAGGGTGTGGGTTGTTCATATGAGGTGTAAATGCGCCACATGGGTGCGAGAGGAGGACTGGCGCTGTGCAAAGTGGAGAGGGTGTAAATTGAGATGTGATGGTCCAAGAAGCAGGGCATGATTGGATGAAACGAGATGTTGTGCACTCGGGCACGCGGCACTTAAATACACTAGTCTAAACTTCAGCTGAATTCCTGATGCTCCCGAAAGCTTTATTTTCCCCTCATCTCTCCTCCATCACTCTCTTTGTGTTTTTGACGCTTTCATCTTAGAGTGATCCTTTGAAATGTAATGCTTTTTCCATCTCTCACACACATGCACACAAAGACACGCACACACACACACTTTTACTCCACGGCCCTATTCCAATGATTTAGTCGCTATCTTTTTAAAAATAATTATTCCCAGAATGGTTACATGTTCTCAGTGTTTTGAAGATGTCTACAAATATTTTTTTAGTGTAGCCTTGCTTATGTGTTATTTCCTCTTTTTTTTCCTTTTTTTCCTTTTTCTTTCTTTTTTCCCCCCTTTCTTTTATAAATATTTTTTTTTTTTTTTATTTTTTTTTATTTTATTTTTTTTTTACTCAACACTCAGAAACACAAAGAACGGGACAGACACAAACCCAAACACAAGAAGACCTCCATGGATATGTCCCCCTCCCTTGTTCTTCCAAACATCATGGTCCCAGAGAAGGTGAGGGGCAGCCTTCTCTTTCTTTAGTGAACTGCTCTCAAAGTATAAAATCTTGTTTTGAGCCAAATGTTCTCGTTTTGGTCATCAGTGGGTTGACTTCCCCTGGAAGTTTTCTTTGTAGTTTGCTAGCTAGCTGGATTACGAAGAAAAAAGTCCTGCTAAACCAATTGTCATTAGATATGTACAGGAAGGTGTGAATTAAAGAATTGTTTGACACAGAGAGATTTTTCTTAAATTTCCCAGTCAGTAATGCATGGTCTTGGGCACTTGCAGAAGGTTAATACCTCGCAAGGTGTTTTGTTAGTTTTCATTGTGTCTTTCCTTGATCCCTTGCCTGTCATGCTCCCTGATGTACTCCCTTTATTTTAACAATCAATATTCCTTATTCATGTTCCTTATCCACCTTCCACCTCCAGACCTACAACAGCAGCAATTCAGTGGGAGGGGGCCCACCTCTCCCCGCATCCTCGCAGAAGCGACTGGATGACGGTAACGCCCGTTTCACCAACGTCAACTTTCAGGAAGTGTCGTCCACTCATTCTATCGGAAGCTCCAAGGAATGTCTTGCTGCTGATCCCGGGAAGGGGGTGTCTGACATGAAGAGCAAGAAGAACTCCAGTGGAAGTCATGCGGTGGGGCAGAGGGGTGGCCGTAAGTCTCTCACCACCTCAGGGAAAGCTCTCCCCTCTGCTGTGGTCACCATGGCAACCTCCTCCACATCTGCCTCTGCCTCCACTGGGCCTTTCCACCAAGGTAAATTGATAGCTGAAAATTTTCCCGAATGTTAATGTTTACAAGAGCCTGCAGTTACAAACACGGCAACAAAGTGTCAGATCGTCCGGTGGTCTACCCGCAGTATGTGTTTAAGCTGTGTGACTGGATTCTAACCAGGCACCAACCTTTTTTGTGTGACCTTGATAAGAGTGTTTTGTCTGTGGCCTCTGGCTCCTGTAATCTAGGGCCTTGTCTGAGAAAAGACGCACACAGACATGTGGGGAGGTCAGAGCCTGAAGGAGTCATTGCTTACACTAAGCTCTTGTGTTTTCGATAATCAGAACCTTGAGCACTCTTCAGGTGTGTGTTTTGTCTATCCAAGGAGTAGCGAATAGTATTCATCCGCCTGCCTGCTTCCTCTGAGGGAGGACTACATGAAGAGGGAGGGCTGACTCTAGAGCGGATGGAGATTAATAAAACAATTGAATGATTATTTGGGCTATCTTGTTTCTGCTGTTCCCACGCTGATGCGAATGAACGTAGTTAGGTGGTGTTACACCCTTAATGTCTGCTTCCTCTGCCCCCTCCCAAGCTTTCTCTCATCCTCTATTGGATCTTGACCCATATTCACTTGTCTTATCCCATTTCCTCTGCCTTCTCTGGGGCGGCGTGGTACAGAGGGTAAGTGTACACCCTGGAACCGGAGGTGCCTGAGCGCATGTCGTTGTACTGTCCCTGGGCTATATTGCCTATGAATGAATGCGGTTGGATGTTTGTTGGTGGTCTGAGGGGCCATAGGCGCAGAATGGCAGCCACGAGTCAGTCAGACTGCCCAAGAGCAGCTGTGGCTACACTAGTAGCTTTCCACCACTGGGGTGTGACTCTGGAGTGAATGAATGTGTGCAATTATGAAGCGTCTTTGAGTGGCTTGAAAAGCGCTATATAAATGGTATGCATTATTATTATTATTATTATTATTATTATTATTATTCGTACACCTGTCTTATCAAGGGCTGCTGTTGACGAGTGCCTGCAAGACACTCTCTGCCCCCACGTCCTCTGATTTCCTAAGCTTCGCCGACTCCTCCTTGCGTCCGGGAAGTGTGACTTCCTTCTCGTCACCACCATCTTTCAGCTGCCTTGTAAAGCCGAGTTCAGACGGTGGTGCTTCAGAGGGAACAACAAATCTTTTTGGCTCTCTCGCAACGACCGCTCCTGCAGGTGATACTTTTACTTGACTTCTCTCGGGTTTTAGTTAACTGAACTTGATTTTATGTTGCACTAAAACACAAGTTTAGTAACATTTGGTGCTGAAACAGATTGGAAATTTCACATCACGATTAGAGTTACTATAATTATCCTGGCTATGAGTATAACGATGATATTGCTAAAATAAATACAAACAAAAATGTCAGTATATCACAGATACATGTACAAAAACGTTGCAACACATCGTGCACCTGAAGGGGGAAGCCCCACCCAAAAAACATTTTATTCTCAGAGACGCTAATTACATACATGAACTCATAATAGGCCATTTACGTGAATCGTATAGATAGATTCAATTAGTTTTTCCGGGGTGGGGGGGGTCATGGTCGCTACAGCCGCTGATGTCATAGATTGTTTTGTACTCCTCGAACGTTGGCAGCAAGAGCCATTCCACACATGCGCCATCCGCACACAGATGTAATTGTGAATATTACTCCGCGGCGGACTAATATATGCGAGTGCATTGGCCTGAGGTCCCCCCCTGTGCGTTCGGGACCTGCTTTCGATAAGTCACAGGAGTTGACGAGACCAGAAAAAACACTTCCGCTGCTGCTGTTAAGCAGTAATGGTACTTTTACTCCGTTACAATGATCTAAATGTCGCTCGCTACTTTGATCAATTGTTGATTATTTATCAACTATTTCGTGCGTGAGACTTCGACTTCCGCATTGGGCGGAGTTTACTGTTTGCGTTTAAGTCTAGTTCACTAATCAAATGACACAAGAACGTCACATGACCTCACACGTCGTCTTCCATTGGGCTTCCCGTGCCTAGGTATTAACACGAGATAAGGCAACCCCGCTGATTGTCGTGCCGACGTTGTGGAAGGTCATTGTTACCATGAAGGCAACCGCGCGCTACTCTTGTTTACATTTAGATGAACAAAAACAACAGCTTTGATGTATTGAATTATTGTCTGGCCCTATCTGCCCAACCGTGATAATTTCAGCTCACTTATAACTTGAGAAAACACCATGCAGTAAATTGCAGATGTTTTTTTTAAATAAATAAATGTAGTTTTGACACATCCACACACACACACGCGCGCTATGTTAGGGATTATGTCACAACACGGAATGAATTAACTTCATATTCAGAAATGGCCAATCAAAACATAAAAATATTGGTAATAGCGAAGAATGAAGTGAAACAGGCAATGATTTTAATCAGCCAGAATGAGAGTGCTTAAAGAGTTGGATGCTATTCATGTGGCACCGCTTGAAGCCGGCATCAGGTGCAGGTGGAGATGGGCCTGGCTGGAGTTGGACGTCAAAACAAAAAAGCAAAGAAATGAGGCAAATTTGATTTTAATCTTACATTTGTACAACAATATGTACTTTAGCGGTGTAAATAAATGTTTTTCTGCGTGAAGAGAATTTGTTTATTTTGCTTTATTGTATCCTTCAGGGTCTTCCAGATTGCTTTGTTTTTTTTAAATGCTCTGCGGGGGCTTGGGGGATACCCCTAGAACACCCCCCCCCCCCCCCCTACAATGTTTTTTTTTTTTTTTGTCACCCTTTTCATGCCTTTGGTGTTTGCATGTCTGTAATTAGAGTTGTAATGATACTTAAAATTCCAAACAGAAATTTTGCAATTTATCTGTAAAACGTAAACATTTTTATGCCAAGTAATATGGTCCTTTTACACTAGAGAGACCCATCAAAACCCCGTGTGAGCAAGCAATTGTAGACAGCAGCCCATTTCCCATCTCACAGGACCTTGAGTAGATCCAGACTCTTTTCTACTTAAGTTGCATTCATCATGTCAAACATCGCAAAGGGCAGTCTAGTCGTCCTTGTTCATTTAGAGAAGTTACTAAATGTCTAAACTTGTATGAGCCTGTCTTTTATAATCATCTTATTGATGATACGTTTCGTGCTTATGGCCTGTGTGACCGTGCAGATTTTTGGCTTGCAAATTACGTGTTCCCTTTCCCATTGTTTATTTATTTGTTTGTTTGTTTGCAGTTTTAAAAATCTTTTCTGTAATATCCCACTTTTACACCAAACTTGTTTCCCTGGAGTTTTCTGATAAATGTAAAAAAAAAAAAAAAAAAAAAAAAAAAAAGCAAAATATTCAGTGTTGCGTTCTTACAATTGCAGTGGGCGGGAAGCTCTATGAGAATTCCCACAGTCTCTCAGCCAGCGAGACGACAAGCCTCAGCGGCTCTGCTGCCTATAAACGGCCACAGCCCTCCAACACCGGACCGGGAATCGCTGGAGCAACCTCAGGAGTAGGGGAGGATGGAGTGAAGAAGAAAAAGAAAGGCAACTGGCGCAACAGATTTGGACCTTGCTTCACAACAGAGATCAAGCCGCCAGAGTCGTCACTCTCCCTCACTCTGCCCACCACCTCTACAGCCAACACCTCCTCTTCCTCTGCAGCCCTCCCTACATCTTCCACCTCAACCCTCTCTGGCCGGCCTGGCTTAGCTTCCAGCGGTGGTTTAGGATTGGGAGGAGAGAGGGGTCTTGGGGTCGTAGGCGTTGGCAGTGGGATTCAGAAGTCGCCCTCACTCCTCAGGAATGGGAGTGTGCAAAGCAACAGCGGGCCAGGTGAGGAGAGCACAAAAACGTAACCTACCCGTTTCCCTGCACGCACACTGATTTTGACACAGCCCTTTTGCAATGAAGGCCTAACCACCACTTAAACTGTTAAGCAAGAGTGTTGGTAAAATTGTGGAAATGCTGCTGTGTTTTTCACAGTGTCTGACCAGCACGTTTTCAATTCACTCAAGCAAGACTAATTGGGACGGTGGATGCAAGTTATTTTTTGTCAGTTTCTTCTGTCCTTGACCTGAACCATTGTGAAACAGGATACTCTTGTGATAAAACAGTCATATTGATACCATAAAAACATTTCCATACTTATAGTGATCAAGTGATCTTCCATCGGATTACTGTAATTTGGGGATAACAGATCTACAATGAAAAGCATCGAGGATCTATAGCTACATAAGGGTTGTTCCGAATTACTATGCGTATAGGATTTAAGTTTATTTTATTTCGTGGGGAGATGTTTGCATATTGTCACTGTTGGGACAGAAATATATGTCCAAATTTGGTTAATTTTACATTATTTCATAAATTGATATTACATATTGGTCAGTCCCCATTTGGGTCTGTTATTAAAAAAAAAAAAAATGACTGACCAATTTAAAGTATTGAAAATGGCTTGGTCTCTTTCATGATCCAATGTTGGTGGCTGAACAAACGGGCCATTATGTTATTGTTTTCCTAAAAAGTGAAGGTTTTGGAGATGCAAGGATTCTGCCTGACACCAGCGATACGTTGTTTTTTATGTATGTTTAGATCACTGATATTTATCTCGGACAGTTTTGAGTGTTAGTCTGTCAGACGAGCCTAATTAAATGCAGATTACTTCCTGAGGTTAGTCTACATTATTAAACAAGTCACAGTTATTATTCATCATGGTAAAAAAGATCTTTCTGCTCCTGCAAAGTGTGAATAATGTGAATTCCTTGTGAAAGTAATGAAAACACTGAACATCTTAAAGTTGAAGCGAAATCATACTATTAGAAATAATTATGCATGATTCAAAGATCAAGCAGCTTTGTTCAGAGCGACATATTCAGTATTAGTTTGCTATTCTGGTGAGTTTGTTCAATAATATCCTGTTTTACAGGTATGTGCAAAAAAATTGGAATATCGAGGGAAAGTCCATTTCTAATCATCAAAATTGAACTAAAGGCTTGAACTGTTTCACTTTGTGTGTGGTGAACTAATATAACATCCAAGTTTCACTTTTTAAAACAAATTATTGTAATAAATGGACTTTCCCTCAATATTCACATTTTTTTGGCACACACCTGTATTATAGACGCTAATGATGATTGAAAAAATGAAATCACTGTAATTCAATCGCATTGCCTAATTATGAAAATGAACAAAAACCGCATATACCAAATCATTTGGAACACAGTACAAATGATTTGTTGCTGGGAGTGAACCAGATAAAAAGCTGCATTAATGCCACATTTAAAATGCAGAAGTTTACCTTTCAGCAGGCAACCCATTGTACTGTTAATGTGTTAAGTCACTGCTACATTGTTCTTGATTCTTTCTGTCCTTTAGACCCCTATGTCTGGTCTTTTTATCCCATTATCCCCCAAATGGTAATGTTATATAGAAATGACAACATTTTTATTGAAGAGAAAATATTAACATGAACCTACCACGGTTAACATTAACCCATAATAACTGTTATACAAACCTTTGTAATTGGCTTCTTGCAATGAAATTTTGGTGTGTGTGTGTGGAGCTACCCAGCTTTTTTTTTTTTTTTTTTTTTCTTTGTGTTCAGTTGCTTGGCAACTGCTTTGGAGTTCCCCTCTGCTGGAGGAAATGGTTCAGAACATCTCTCAGATCCCGCATTTCTACTTTCTTGCAGGATTACCACATTTTTGTTTATCCCCACTGTCTCCCAGCCACCTGCTCGTTCTTTTTTCCACTGCTTCTCACGTCATTCCTCATCTGATGGACAATTGCTTGTTTCTCAAAACTTGCCAATGATCTACTTAACTGAATCAACTGTAATATGATTATCATTACCTTTAACTCAACTATTAATGTCAGATTGTGTGATTTGTTTTGTTGTCAATATGCAAATCATATGTGAAATATTTCTATTTTTATCATTTTTGGATTTGGAGCCCAAAGTCTATTGATGTTAGCTATAACTGAAATTGTGAGTGGTCTGATGTTAGTAATATAGATAGACTTACTTAACCATAAACTCTAAATTGTGCCACTTAACTTACTAGTTGCATGGTATATTGTGCGGATATTCTAATACTAGTGGGACTGCAATGTTGTGTACTCAAAATTAAACACAAACGTATTTTTGATGGGGATAGTTATTCCAAACCAATTTATAATTCCATACATATATATTACTTTCCTGTTTCATTTTGCTGTCGTCTACATCATATTAAAAAAAAGTATTCCCGTCAACAAATCGGTGTATTTAAAGCTACACTTTTAAAGCAGTCTTTTTCTACCCTTGGCAATATTTGTAAAGGTGTGTTTTGGGATTTATTTTTTATATGACTTTTAAGATCAAGAGACATAGGACAGACTATTTGTGCTGTGGTAGTCAAGGAAAAAGTTGTAGCGGTGTCACGTGTTACCACCACTGGTGTGAGAAGGTAGGGGAAAGGGTGCCGATATGGCCTTGTATTTTGTGTGCGTGTTCATCGTGTTCGTCTTCACATTGTAAATATTTAGCTGAGGGTTGATGCAGGGGCAGTAATGGGGAGAATCCTTGCCTGCCCTCCCTCCCCCATCATCCTGCTTACCTTCACCATGCTAATGGATAGATATTTAGCTTGATAGATATGTGCTGGTGGGTGGTGAGAGGCAGGGGGTTAGTTTTTGGTTAGGTTAATGTTTGACTGCTGGAGTGGGACTCGTTTGTGTTTGTGCATGGAACATGTGAGGTTGGACATGAATTCATTTGTGTGTGTGTGTGTGTGTGTGTGTGTGTGTGTGTGTGTGTGTGTGAGAGAGAGAGTGACAGCATAAAAAAGAAGGCGCACGAAACTTTTTTTCTTCTCAATACTAACAATTTATTTTTTATGTTTTTAGATTTTTTTTTATGTACATCATAATTGTGTGTGTGTGTGTGTGTGTGTGTGTGTGGGGGGGGGAGGTGAGGATTCAAAGGGTTACAAATCCGAAAAATATTCTTTGACATTTTTTTATTGTTTAATAACCCAAACATTTGTGTTTTTACTCATTCTGAATTGTTTTTGGCCATCTGAAATTATATTTATCTATCTAGAGCGTTGTGGTTGATTGTGCGTAAAATTGTTTTGTTGATTTTCCATAATGGAGGAATAAATATTGAGGCAACCAAAGGTAGTCCAAAACGATATATTTTCATTTTAAAACCATAAAATCTATGCCATTAATTTACTTTGCAGGTCGAATTAACAACTCATAAAAGTACCAACAATTTCCTTTACAGTATAAGCAAAATTTTTGTTTCACCGAATCTTGGTATTCATTTTAGAACGTTACAGATGTTCTGAGCAGGAAAGAGGAAAGGGCATGAACGTTGACTGATGCAAGTAGGTGTGTGAAAGAGTTCTGTTACTGAGCATATTAATAAGTTATAATAAGACATTTTGGGCTAGTTGAGAGTCCCACCACTGCTGTAGTTTATATATATTTATTTTTTTCCCCCCCTCAGGCATATGTGTGTGTGTGTGTAGTTTTTAAATTATTAGAAGCTATTTTAACTGTTTGTTCAAGGTGATTTACTCTTTATGTGTTTATTTTAAATGTATTCCTAACACAAAATTGAAGCAAATGAGTGAAGGTAAGCCTGAGTGTAGGTAGTAGGTAGACTCTGCTGTGAACAATTTTAATGTAATACTGTTTTCTCTAACAGAATGATAGTGGCTCAAATATTCCCATCATACCTAATAAACAATCGTAAATGTTGAAATGAACCGCGTGCTGTTCATACATTCCTCCAATGTCGTCTTTTTCTGGTACTTCAATGAATGTAAGAAGCTTTTGATGTGAACAAAGCTAATAAATTGTTGCTTTGGCCTCTAATCCAGCTGCTGAACATCTCACAGAAGCACATGCCCTCTGAGTGACTGCAGCTTTTGCTTATCCATTTTTCTGGTGCATATTACAAAGTGTTATAAATAGAATGTAGGCCCGTGTAGTGTATAGATAGCTCCCGCTCCCCCCGTCATCTCACGTCTCCCTTCCTGGCACAAAGATCTCTTGTTCCCCCAGTGAATGTATGCTGCCCTGAGCCATTCAGGCTTTTGTGGGACTAAGGGGCCCTCTCTCCTTCCCCCCCACTACCACCTCTGCTGGGGTCAAAGGGGGCTGGGGCAGGGCTTATCCCCGGATAGTGGCTGAGCATAAGCGTTTGTGTGTGTGTGTGTGTGTGTGTGTGTGTGTGTGTGTGTGTGTGTGTGAGTGAGTGTGAGTGACGCAGGCTGAGATAAGGAAATGAGGCGTGCACACATGCATGTGTGAAAATGGTCTTTTTAATTTGGTCTTTTTTTTTTTAAATGGTCTTTTCAATTTTTCTTCATGTGTGAAAATGGCCTTTTTATGTGCAATATAAAATTGAGTTTTGATCATTATATTTTGCTGTCTTTTGGGGGGTTTCTTGCACCTTCCAGTCGATAATATTTTTCCTGTTTTGTTTCTTCATGTTTGGACTGGAATTTTAAATAGAACTCCTTTCAGGACAAAAATGCTTCAAATGTAATAGAAACGCTCAAAATTTGTTTGGCCACTTATACAAGGCGGTTGGTTCCCTTATGTGTTTATTAACCATATATATATAAATATATATTTGGGTTCTAAATTGTTAGCTCAAAGACTGTTGGGACAATTCCTATTCCTCAATTATTTTATGTAGATTTACCTGTTTTCTGTTATTTCATTGTGAAAATTCTCTACAAATGTATAGGAACGAAAAATGTGTCATTGTGTATGTTGTATTTAACTGTAATATTATTTTTTACATCTTCCCAAAAAGTAAATCTAAATAAACTAAATGGCAAAAAACAATTGAGAACAGCACTGACTCATCTTGAAAAGAGAAATCGTATCAATATATAGTCCTTGTCCATGTACACAAATGTACATTTTTTTGTTGCTTTTATTGCCATATGTCATCTTGATGCAATAATGTGTCAACTGTTAATTTCAAATAAGGGTTTTTAACTGACTGTTCACAGGTGTCTTTTCCAATGGCGATGGGCCGTCATTGTCGGGGCCTGGAGCTGTCGCCATTGGGCGGAGTCACCTCGGACCAACTGCCACTCACACCTTCGCTTGCCCCTCCTTCTCCTTTCACAGCCACCGCACCCCTGACCAGCACGGCCGCCACACACGTGAGTCCGAACACAAGAGCCGTGCTTACGACACACACACACACACACACACACACACACACACACTTATCCTTCTGTTCGGCTCTTTCACTTAAAAAATACACGCGTGCAGTTTATTCAGCACCCCCTGTCAATCCTGCAACATCTTTACGATGAAGCGTAGATTAACTGCAGAGGCTCAAATAAACCACCGCTCACTAATTAAGTCTTCCAGAACAAATCTTTCTGCATGGCACGTTAATTATGTGAGAGGCACATGCGTCCTGACCTTGTGTGAATTGTCTAATCTCAGTGAGTTATTGGAGAGCTGATAGCTGAGGTTGTCAGGTTTTTCACAAAACAGAAGATTCCTTTGGCACCCGGGGTGTTTGCCAGTCAATTTCAGTTACTAGCGGCCGTCATAGAAAAATTCCTTTATGTAAAGTGATGCTTTTTTAAAATCCTGACGAAAGTTAAGGAATGCTTAGTGGTATACTAGGAAATCAATCAAAGCAAACCACCGTTTAATGCTGACTAGGCTATATACTGTATTACTGATGGACACGTTTGTTATTTTGGTCATTTTTAATTTATATGTATGAAGTCTTTAATGACACATTGTCGCTGTCCATTAAAACACTTAATTTCCCGAAAACTATTCGCTTGGAAAATTATATAAAATTTGTGTATTTTCGATAAAAATGTCATATTGCATTGAATGTTGACTCAATATTTGGAGAGAATGTTTTTATCAGCAGCAGCAATATATTTTGCTTTTGAAATTGCAGTCGTTATGATAAACTTTTTCCAGTCAACTAGTTTCATTCTAATCCTAATAAATTAGCTGATGCTATTTTTGTAGCTTTCGAAGCACCAATTGTCCTGTAAGGAGGGAAAGAGAGCCGGTCGGCGGTGCTATTCTGTAGTCACTGACCTTAGTCTCCTTCTTTTCAAAATGTCCTCAGAGAATTTTCTGTCAGTGTCCACCCAACTCCATTTTTCTCCTGTGTCCCCTCACCACCTCTTGTGCATTCTGCCGCTTGTTCACACATCCATCCTTTTCTCCCCCTCCACCTTCCCTTTTACCCCCTCTCAATTCATCCATCTCTCTCTTACTCTCCCTCTGTTGTCCTGTGATGTAATGACATCTGACAAGCACCACAGTAGGGATGGAAGGGGCTCTATAGAACCTGTGTGTGTGTGTGTGTCTGTACGTTTGTCTTTCTGTCTGTGTGCGTGAGTGTGTGTGCTTTTTGGGGTGGTCTTGATTTTTCAGGCCTTGGGAGGCATAGAATGCGTACGTGGTGGCGATGTTTTCACTCTATAGTATGTGTATGTGAATTAGCAAGAGATAAGAGACACGTGAAAGTACATGATGCACTCCTGTGCATGTGTCACAGGCAAATGCACATGCACACGCACACACACGCACTCAAAGTTAACGAAACTAAATAATTCCGTCAGCACATCTGTCTTGAACACACATGGAGGACCCGTGTGTGTTCGAGACAGACCGATGCCACGAGCCTGCTTCCAGCTGCCTGTTATTGGCTATCAGCCTAGGACAGACAGAAGGGGAGCGTCTTTGAATGAAAAATGAACGTAAAAGAAAAATGAATGTCGATGGGATGTAGGTCGGAATATTGTACTGGGAAGAGGAGGAGGGGTCGTGAGGAAAAATATGTACTCTTTTCACTGAAGGGAATATGGACAATGGATGACTTTTTAAGAGCAATGGAATTTTTCCAGGTTGTTTTCCATATTTTATGTTTAATAATGGGAGATAATAGCCTGTTCCTCCCAGACAATATTCTAAATGTGAGCAGATGTGTAGGAATGACTGCACCATATCACAGTTGCCTGCCTCCCCATCCATCCATGCCTCATTGTAGGAAAGCAGAGAAGCTATTTATAAAGTGTGTTTTGTTGCCTTTTTTTGGTCGCATTATGATAATCTGTACTGTGGTAATCAAACGACTACCTCCTTAAACATAATTGTACAGTATTCTTCATGCGATGGTGTTTTTCTCTGTTGATAAGGACAAAAACAGTCGGGCATTTTGTTCCCTACCCTCTTATCATTGTCCGCCCTCTCACCCAAGCCCCACTATTTGCTCCATGGTCTTTATTTGGGAAGTACCTTCGTTGGATTAAACTCTATGGATCAGGAACACAGCGTTGTGTCAGTTCTCTGAGGGGCTTTGGGCCTCACGTGTGAAGCAGAACAGAAATAAACAACTCTTTTTTGTGTCGAGATATTGTTTTATTTTTCCCCATAATAAAAGTTAGACGCAATTAACAGCCCTTTATCTTTTCATCTATACGACAGTACAGTTTTTTAATGCTATTGGGGTAGAGCATTCACAGGGTTGTAACTTCAGAATTCAACTTTTCGGCCAGCAATTTGAATGTTTAACTTTTAAAGGTTTTCATTTGTATATGATCATAATGCTTTTCCGAAATCAATTCATTCGTTCGTTTCGGCGATGCTCCTTTTATACCCAGTCATGACACTCACCTGTTTCCATTTAACCTTTTAACCTGTGGAATGTTCCAAAGATTTTTATTTATTTTTTTGCTTTAGTATTCCTCAACTTTCCCAGTCTTTTGTTGCCCCTGTCCCAGCATTTTCGGGAATGTGTAGCCGGCATCCATTTCAAAATGAGAGAATATTTGCAAAAAACTATAATGTTCATCAGTTTGAACATTAAATATCTTGTCTTTGTAGTGTATTCAATTGGATATAGGTTGAAAATAATTTGCAAATCATTGCATTCAGTTTTTTTATTTAACATTTTTTACGTTTTACACATCACCACAACTTCATTGGAATTGGGGTTTGTAGACGTGCCTGCGCGTTTCCGCGTGGACCTCATGGGGCTCCAAAGTCCAGTGTTATATTGTTTTACAAAGTCACAGCTTACCACGGAGTAAAGGAAATGCAGTTTCTGTAGCTTTTTCTCTCCGTCAAGTGAGTTCGCCGGTCTGTTTGTCTGCATGTGAGGGGGAGGGACAGCATGCACTATCGTACAGACACGCAGGATCAGTGTGACAATCTTCACGCAGCAAGAAAATGAATACATAAGTTGCATATTGACCGATGTCAATTTATTGGTGAGCCCGATTAATGGGCTCGCCGATATATCGGCCTGGTTCTAATACAGTATGTATATATAGTAGTCGTCTTATATTGGACTGCATTTAATTTCCTCAATAGTAACCAGTACATTTCCACCATTATTTTTAATCAAATGACTTCATTTTAATGCTAACTGAAACTTAACGGCTGGGGGCAGTGTGCTCTAGTCCGTTACAAACAGTATTGTAGTGACCCTGCAGTTGTTACGCGGATTGTTGCTAGACTAGTGTAATTTCCGTCTGTGAGGCTGCTAAAGTGACCGAGTGTGATTTGTGATCGGATGAGTGAGTCAGGGGGTGGAAGTGAGGATTAGTATGTCGGGGAGATGAAGGCAGATGGTAGAGGTAAACACCGGTGGGATGTTTTTGGACGTAATTACGGCAGACCGTCATTTTGCGGTTTCCCAATAAAGAGGTTGTTGATCAGCTACAGATCGTTTTTGTAGCTGTTTCTTAATCCAAGCAGAAGCTTCAATCTAGATTTCATTGCTTCGTCAAATGCAACAAGTCAGGAACATGATTGCTTATCGCAGTATTATTGTTCACACACATTTGACTTGAAGTCTTTGAAAAGTGACATATACTAACCTCTGTTGAATTTGTGCTCAAATTTAGTATGCCGGTCAACAAAGTTTTTAAACCATGTTGAGTGTGTTTCCCCCCCCGCTCTAGCCGGAGTCGCCTTTCAGGCAGGTTTTGCTGAATGTCTGTCGGCTTGCCTACGCTGTTGGCCATGTTGACAAAATAATTCCATATGACACTGCATGCGTATTGTTTCTCCAAGAGGAGGAGTGGAAGGTCTGCAGGAGCCTGAGAGTTTGTAGCCATTTCTTCTTTCTGTTCTGTATTTCTCCGTCTTGTACACGCAACGAAAAAGGCGACGCCCACTTCATGGCTTCTGCATTCGAAGCAACACGGCTAAACCCGACTGAACTGTTTCCCGGAATGGGCGATCATTTTCCCCCGATTCGAAATTAGAATCGCCGGCGCATGCCTTCACTTTTACTCCACCTAAAGATATATTTCTGGGTTTTAGTGAGCGAGACAGAACGGCTGCCCCGCCACCCCGAAGCCATATATATATATATATATATATATATATATATATATATATATTTTTTTATCCAATCGCTCAATGTGCGGGGGTGTGTCAGCAACTCAAATTTTTATGCGATGGTCTGGTGCAATTGGGTTCAACCGCATCACGCATTGTGCAGCAGGCCTTAGACACAAGAGTTGGAAAGTGCTGTTGCTGGATTATTATTTTTTTTCAAACTGATACTAAAGAAATGTGGTATAATACCATTTTTACTGGTACACCGTACATCTCTGTGCACAGGGAAACACTTTGTAACTTTGTCCTGTTTCTGTGCCTCTTCAGGTGAGCGGCCTTCCTGGGTCAGTTTTCAACCTGGCTCCCTCACATATGTTTGGTAACCGGCTGAATCCGAACTCTGCCATGGCGGCGCTCATCGCCCAGTCCGAGGCCTCGCCCGCAGGTACAGAGCTTACCCATGTGACACAATCGTATGTGAGAGAGGTCGGAGGGTGACGACGCATAATGGATTGTCAGCACCTCCTCCTCCTGGCCCTGCAAAAAGGTCATGGGTCAAAGCTAGGGAAATTTTCAGACTCCTCCTCGCCTTTCTTCCTCATGAACAATCAAATGAACACGTGTGATTTTTGTAATGCAGTACGTTTTACACACTTTCAAACTCCTGAAGGGGGTTTGTGGTTTCTTGTCTGTCCAGTGATGACGAGAGGCCTTTCCAAAATGAGACTAGTTACTTCCTGAAAGATGCAGGCATCATCAGAGTCAGATTATCTCTGACCTGCAGGTCAACTCACTAATCAGGCTGAATGACAGGGCCACAGGAGTGTGTGTTTGTGTGTACGTGCGCACGTTATGCATTTGTGAGTGTGAGAGAGCAATGCTAAGTCATTCGTAGATATGATGCACAGCTCTTCCACCTTCATTCCAACCCAGTGTGTAGAACTTTTTAAATTGTACATTCAATGACATTTCTTTACTTCCAAAACACTCCCCCAAAATTGCATATAAATGTTTGAAAATCTTTGTGTGTTTCTGTCATTAGGCGAGAACAGGCTAATGCCTCAGGCCCATAGTAGATTATATGAAATTAAATAATTAATGTTCTCATCAATTACAGGATCAGCAGAAAGATAATTCACTTGTTAGATAATGGAAGAATTTTAAAGAAATCGATTGTTCTCAAATTCACCATTTTTAGTTGATAAATATTAACATTTGAAAACTTTGCTGTACACGGAAGGGCCCCATGATTGTATTTGCCCTGGGGCCCCTAAATGACTAATTACCCCCCTGGTGTTTTTATATAAATACGTGTATTTCGCCACTGTGTATCCCAGAGGGTACAAATGCACACACAATTTAAAAATAATAAAAAATTATAACATTTTCTCAAAGATAATTAACAGAGCTTCCAAGGAGGAGTCTGGTAGACAATGACAGTGAAATACATTTGAATGATGGAGGTACAAAATTATATTTATGATTAAATAGTAGTTTAAAACATTTTTTATTCAGTTAAGCAGAGTAAAGATTATTAGATGTATGTTGCTGTATATGTGCAAATAGGCATGCAAGCTTTGTGTATGAGTGTGTATGCAAGTGCGCCTGTTTGCTTTGGCAGCCGTTGCTTTTTGTGTGTGGTGGGAGGCGCCAGGATGCAAAGGGTTACGCAGGGAACGTACATTTGGAAAAAAACAAAAAAGGGAGGGGGGGGGGTGTCGAGCGAAGAACTATGGCGCTGACCCAGTAGGGTAAATGCTTAGATTGACTCTCTTAAGTAGAGGGGAGTTTAGTGCTAGCATGTAAATGCAATAGTGTGCTTTTGCGTGTGTGTGCATGTGTGATTCATTACTCTCTCTGAGGGAAATGAAAAGAAGCAACTGGCCCTTGGCCCAGAAGAAGGCGGATACATAAGAGAGCAAGTAGGCGAAGCTCACTGGGCAGAGAGAGAGAGAGAGAGAGCTTTTTTGAATGAAGTGAAAAAAAAGACGTATATCTCATGAATGATTAACGACGTAACTAGTGCTGATTTGGCAAAACGATCAGGCAGGTATTGACACGTGTGCCCAGATGTTTATTTTCAGCTGTGTTTAATTTTTTCTCTTTTTCTCTAAAGTGTGGATACGGATTTTAATGGAAAAATATTTGTGTGTGTGTGTGTGTGTGTGTGTGTGTGTGCGTGTGTGTCTGGCTGTCTGTTTGTGTGCACACGTGCGTGCATGCACGCACACAGATCAGGAAGCCGGAGACACCAGCGTCAGTGTGCAGGGCTTCTCCATAAGGGCTTCTCCCAAGACCACACCGCGGTGAGTGAACACACACACACACACACACACACACAGCGATGCTCTCCCTCCCTTCATCTCCATTGACATTCCAAACTGACCCCCTTCCCTGCACCCATCCCCCTCTCTGCTTTTCCCTCTGCTGGCCCCCCATCTCCTCTTTCTTCCTCTCATGCCACTCAAACACACACTCCCATTTAGCTCCTACACGCCTACAGGCAGTTCTCGCTCTGTCAGCCAACGATAACCCGTGTTTTTGAAGGTGGTAACCACTCTTTCTACTGCAATTGGAAATGTTCTTGTTCTAATCACACGAGGAAAGACTTTTCTTTTTCTCTCAATGTTTCTTTCTGGGAAAGCTCTTTCAAAGCTTCAGTCGAGATGGACTTTTAATGACACAAATCCTTTTTAAGTTTTGTATTTTTGTTGAATGGATGATTTCACTTGAGAAGGTTGGTGACATTGTCATTTTAGTATTTAACAACAAAAGCATTTTTTTGTATATTGTTGTAATTATTATAGGAATGTTTGGCAATTTCAGATAAAACCAGCAAATGTTAATATTTCTGCAGGTTTTAATCTACAGGTTTTTGCAGATTAATGTAATATCTTTTCATTCATCATATTTGAGTCATGTTCGAGAGCGTATATTTTGGTAGAGAGAGTTTTTTCAAAACTTTGCCAGAGTTGGTGAAGACGCACACGCCAAGATTTAACTCGTCAACATAGTCCACTTCCATCATCTGTGTCATCTTGCACGTCGTCTCTCTCCTGCCCTGTCTCACACACACACACACACACACACACACACACACACACACACACACACACACACACACAGAGTGCAAGCATGGCCCCTGTTCATTAGAGGCCACTGTAACAACAAATTGATGTAGTTTTATAGCCAGCAGTGCCTATGTTTGTCTGACATTTATGTTTGGTCGTTAATCTCCCTATTGACCTCTCTATCGCTCCTTTTCTATCTGTGCTTGCATTCTCTGGCTCTCCCTCTATTCAGCTCGCCAATTGGCGGCCTACAGATCCGCTATGACTCATCGGGGTCGTTGCCGGGACCGGGGCTCGGGTTGCTAGGAGCCGGGGGGAGCGGCGGCGAGACGCTGCACCCGGTGGCCACCACGATAGAGCAGCTCCTGGAAAGGCAATGGAATGAGGGGCAGAGCTTCCTGCTGCAGCAGGGCGCGCAGGGAGATGGTGAGAGGCCTTGCACCATATCCGTTGACGTCCCTTCATGGATCAATTTTGGGGAGAGAGAAAGGTTGACCTTGATCTGGCCCACTCGGTTTAAGTTCTTGTGTTCGGCAAGACCCGCCCCCAAGTTAGGCAGCGGGGTCACTATGCTGTAGCTGATCTTGGCCTCTGACCTCCCTCTGGTCTCGAGATGTCAAATCAGTCAGTGGCAACTGAAAACAGGCCACGTGAAGTCTGTGCAATGTAGCATTATTGTATTTTCGCCGGTGCCAGTTTGAAGGGCCTCTCTGCCCTCTCTCTCACAGCGCACACAAATGTCAACTCCGACAGTCCAGCTGCCGACTGTCAAATCTTGTCTGTTTTCTCTCTTTCTGCCTTTCAGTGGTGGGCATGCTGAAGTCCCTCCATCAGCTTCAGGAGGAGAACAGGAGGCTGGAGGAGCAGATTAAAACTCTCACCATGAAGAGAGAGCGACTGCAGCTTCTCAGTGCTCAGCTATCAGTGCCTTTCACACCCACCTCAGCCTCCTCTGGTACACACACGCATGCATGCACACAGATCTTTCACTCAAGATAAAACATTTATTCGGAATGGACACCTGTTATCTAGTTTCATTTATGGACTCTGATAACATTGTGTTGTAGATGTAAAAGGAGGAACCGCTGACTCATCTTTACCTGTGGCAGCTCAGGTAAAGCATACATTTATTTATAAGAAACACACTAAAGTGTTTTACTTGTATCAACAGGTCACAGTTTTATTGGTTCACATCAAATTTTTGTTTCTAACAATACACGGGGTCCTCAGTTTACTACGGTACCGGTTTACAGATATATGATGATTTGAGGTTACAAAGGACTCACAATTAACTAATTTGCAAAGCGGTGTGAGCGTACGTATCGTCACTTAGCACAAGGAGGCACGCTCAGTAACTGCCTTGCTTATTGTATTTAAGTTGATTCTTTACATATATGGCCGAAAAGTGTTTTTTTTATACAAATATTTACTGCAATTCTGACTTTGCTGCTCTGTGACTACACATTTGTTGCCGGCGTAGGAACGAAACCGTTGTAAGCTAAGGACCCCCTGTAGCTGATTTCTCAACATGAGTCAATGTTATGTTATTAAGCGACTTGATTCTCAGATTCATTGTCATTCAAAATACTTTTTTTTTTTACATTACATTAATGTTGATCAATATTTGCTATGAACAATTGTAGCTTGCTTTGTCTGATATGATGTGGTTGTCTACATTGTCATTCTGCCTTTTGCAGAAATGACTTTCTTTAGGCTTCTGATTGACCAAATGTCCTTATGGTTCGGTGTTATAAACATATGTAGATTTGGCGCATGCATTTTTTACAAACCCTCAGCATCATGAGGAGAGCATAAGATGTCATCAACATGCTCAAGATAACAGACTGTTGACATATGTTCCCCTCGGGCATTTATCATTCATTCAATATTTGTATTCCTTCTAGGACAGTGCATCATGTGGTGGCCACAGCAGTAGCGGCTCCACGTCTTCCCTGTCGACCCCCCCCTCCCTTTCCCAAAGCCCACCTCAGCCGCAACTAAACGGTGTCATCGCCGCAGGGACCGCTGGGCTGGGCAGCATATCAGGACTGATGGGCACCTTCGGTGCCGGAAATGCGCTTGGCGTGGGGGGTATCGTTGGCGCACTGAACGGTGTGATCCAGACGTCAGCGGGGACCGGAAGCCCGCACGCGACAGGAACTGCCATCTTACCTGTCAATAACAGGTAGTGTATGCCGCATAGTGTCCACGTCATCTTTATTGCTTTTAAGCTGTGAGGTATCATTATTAAATTGCTATTAGAAGCCAATGATTCACTACCATGTTTCTGCAGACATGTGCTTATGGGATTTAGTTGCTTGGTGAGGGCCCCAGCTCAAATTGCTACACACAGCCCATGTGATGACTTTAACTTCCTGGGCTGTCCTCCTAATTGCGCTCAAATGTTTTAGTTGTTTTACCACTGCCTGGCTCACTACCCCTGCCCTGCCCTGCCCTGCCCTCTCCTATCCTATCCTGTTCTATTTGCTACTCCCTTCCTCACAGGGTGTACCACTGCCTTCCTTGTCCACATAAGAAAGATGGAATCCGACGTCTGACCATTGTAACGTCGCTGTTGTCGTACACCGTTACATACCGATATTGTTGTCATTGTTTTTAGTTGCTCTGCTCTCTATTTTCTCGCTCTCTTTCCCCTCCCAAACCTCGTTCTGTCGAAGTGCATTTCCAATAAATATCCATTCTAATACAAATACCTACCGAGGGAGTATATCAAGCTCCCGTGTTGCACAGCAAAACTCTTCCGCCATAAAAAGGCATACAGACCCACCGTACTGCGTGACCAAGCAGCCGAACGGGACAGGTAAAACAAAAACAAAAATGCGGTCAGAGGCCAAATTGTATTTGTGCCACTTTTCACTGAAAACACCAAGAGCCATTTTCTACAGGTTTGCCCACGCAAAAACAGGCCCAAACTTGATTGCCCATGCAAACAGATTTGCAAGCTAATCTACAACTGTGCCAAACACTCAAAATTGCTGCAGAGTTCATTTTGCTTGTTTTCCAGGTTTTAAACGCTATGCTACACAGGATGCTCACTTAGCTCAAATTGCCATGCACTCAGGGTGCGTTAAATCAAACATGGCTTTTTGCGGTTGCTGGCTTCCCCAAATTAATTGCAGCGATCAATTTATGTTCCGTAACTCACTCACACGTTTTCCTCTTCCACTAACACTTCCATTTCCATCACTTCAAACTTCATTCTACGCTTTCGGCGAGCTCCCAAATGTTCCATGGTGCAAATCATCAGGAGCTACAATGCTCATTTGACTGAACTTTTAAGACAGCAGTCTCTCCACTTTTAACACCTGTTGCCAACAGCGCATGTAACCTGTTACTGAGTCAAACGCAATTTAGCGCCCGCTATTTGGGATCTTAGTAAATCAGACCCAAATTTTGAAATGCTTCTTCTTTGTTTCCTTTTGCTGGCGTGTTGCACTGTTCCGTTCCAGCTCCGGAGCTAGTAAGAACAGGTGAGACCAGACAGGAAGTTTAAACCCAACATTTGCTTCATTGGGAACCATTTGTCCAAACTTTCTACTCTCCGTCTTCATATCAAAACCACGTCTGACTGTTTCCTTTGTCGGTAGCGCGGCGCGGCTCAGCTTGGCAGACCAGCAGAGGCTACTCCAGCAGCATCAGCTCCAGCAACTGCTGGCGTCTCAGCCCTCAGCGGTACGACTACGTGCACAGTTAGCTACTTGCTATATGTTTCAATGCAATGAATGAATAAATCTTTGTCCTCTTTCCCCGTATTTGTCATCTTTCTAGGAGCACTTGCATTAACTTCACCCTTCCGTCCCTCCCACATCTCTTGTCTGGAAAAATTAGTCTGATCTCAACAATCCCCCCCCACCCATTTATTTCCCCTCTTCATTCCCTACTCCGCCCCCCTTTTGCTTTTTCTGCGCCGCTGTCTCCCAGCAGCGAATGCAGCAACACCAGGACCAGCTGCAGTCCTACGCTGGCCACATTTGCTCCATCGACAGCCATCAAGCCCTTCTTGGTGCTCAAGTACAACTTGCATTCATGCTTCAGGGCTGCAGAAGAAGGTTGTTGGAATTGCGCAGGAAGGAAAAGACATGACATGTGGTATTTGGATTCAACGTTCATTATTTCTGTAATTGATGGGCCAAATACTACATTTTTCAGTCACAAACATCACTTTTTTTCTGCTACCGTTCCACTTGTTTTTTTAGTAGGGGTGGGACTGTAACACACGAATTGCGATTAATTAATTACAAACAAATTAGTTAGTTAAAAAAAAAAGAATAGCATTTTTAATCACGCGTTCCCAACAATGCTGAACCTTCGTCAGTGCATGATTTCATGGTGCACTTTTCGTTCAATAAACAAGTCAGGGCTCTGCTACCAAAATGGAGGAATTGGATGAAAAAGTGTTCCGCGGACTGATGGGAGGTCAATTTCATGAAAAGAAAATACCCGATGGAAGCCTTGAGAGCGCGATTTTGTGCAAATTGTGCTAAAAGAAGTTTTCATACCGCCAAAGCGCTTCAACCCTCCGATATGTTTTCCAACTTTTCAACTGCCACACAGAAACCATTTAAAGGCAATAATGTTTATAAAAAAAAAAAAAAAAAAAACTGTCCTAAAATGGCCCTTTTAACTTTAGCTCGGTTTAATTCTGGACAGGGATATTTTCTATTAGTTTTTCTACTGATTTGTATTGAAATGCAATTAAATTCACATTTCCAGCGTTAGCAATAGTCCCGTCTGCGTCAATTGTTTGATGCAGTCGTCCGCAAAAATTCATTTAAATTATGTTAAATGTTTAATGTTGCTTTTTAGGCCAAATCTTGTGATCCGATTAAAAAATGTGGTTAATCGACATTAATTACAAAGCCTCCAATGAATGAATTTCTCGAATCGAGTCCCACCGCTACTTTGAAGATGTTTTTCATCCCCAGCGTCATCCAACCACGGACGGTCTGGTCTTTCTGCTGCGTCACTCTCTCAGGGGCCTCCGCACGTTACCACACGCGTTTCCTCGCAAGACTGCAAACACAAACAAAAAGAGCGCACCGTGTGTTTTGTAAGAAAAAAACGGAATCCCTTTCTGCAGTAGCCGGTGCGCGTTCGGCATCTGTCTGGCATCAGATATCCCACCCGTTTCCACGATGGCCGCTCTGCCTTCCTTTGTGCGGACCCGTTTGTGTGTCATGGAGCCAAGTCTGGCTCAGTCATCACCGACGACAGCCTGCTTGTGACGCTCTCCTCGCGGTGCAACCCATGATAGGGCACCAATCACTTAAAAGGGCACCAATGTCCACAGGAGAAACGACCAAGAAATTGAAACGTTCAGAGGGACGCGCGGATCCGCATACCTGCGTGCGTCAACATGTGGAAGTGGTCATCCTTGAACGAGCCCCCCTAGCTGCAACTACCTCTCCGACACGCGGGACCTAAATGGCCGACAGCAGTGGCCAATAAAAATCCACAAGAGTCAGGACCGGCCAATCAGCCTCCACGCCCAAAGTGCCTGAGGCCAAGCATTGATTATTATTATTATTTTTTTTTAAATTTTTGTTTTGTTTGACATTTTTCCCTTTTCCTTTCTATCACTCTGCTCTCGCTCAATGCTGCTGTCAATTCAACTGTGTTGCCAAGCCAACAGATTAAGAAACACTCTTAAAAACCAGGAAAAAGAATTTGTGCTGTCTTCTTCAATATGAAAGCAAACTTTTGTGTTGTGCTTTTTATTTATTTATGTAACGGGTGTAAGATGATTATATCCTCCGAGTCCTCAGATGTTGGTATTTAACATCACCTTGTACTACTGTGTAAAGTTTGTTTTCCTGTTTTTGGTTTCTTGTAAACCCTTTGATTGACTTCTATTTTGGATCACGTGTTTAAAATTTGATGGGGATTGTGTGACTGCAGCTGTTTAATAAGGGTGGGGGCGGGGTCCATTTTTACCTCTTTAAATGTAAATAGATCTTCTTCGTCATTGGCCGAGGGTGTACATAAGCGTTTGTGCGAAGGAAAGCCAATGAAGCCTCAGTTTGTATGTGTGATTTTCAGGGGTCAGAGCTGACAATAAGGTTGGAGGTTTACTGGACACAAAGTATTAATTTATTTTTGTATGTGCAGGGACATTGTGTTTCGGTTTTTTTGTTTTTTTTTAAGGTTTCTCACTGTTTTTCTTGACATTTTATACTCCAGTGCAGCGTGTTTTCATCTGTGCACAAAATGTTTGTATCCGTTTGTACGAGTAACAAAATAATGGTGGGTGGGGAGCTGACATTGTATTTCAGATCACAAATTAAAGAAACACTCTGGTTTAAGTAACAGGCTGAGCTGTCTTTTCAAGGGGATGGTTTACGAGAGTATAAGATGAATTGCCGCACATTTGCACAACAATTTTGACTATTTTCCATATAAACCTGTCACTGCAAAACCTGTTCCAAAGCATCGAACACTAAATAAGCAGCATCAGGGTCATGTACCGTTCGGTGTAATTTGTATTTATAACACTTCAATAGAAGTTGTGAGCATCTTTCCAATTTGAGCAAAGCTCCCAAGGCCGCTGCTGTCCTCAATAAACGCGCGCACGCGCAGACATTTGATGACTTCCAGCTGCTAAGAAGGAACGTGCGCGCACGCGCGCGTGTGTTAAAGGTGGGGGCACCGCTCTGCTACATCTGCTTCTGCCCTGGTAATTAAAAGCTCACTTTCCTCCGCCACCCCCTGTTCCCCACCACACGTACACATTCACGGCACAATTCGACGAATTCAACGCCCCCCGCCCTCTTTACCGAGCACTTGCTCATTCACCCCCAAAACACCCCCTCCTCCACCCGCCTTTACACAGTATCAGACCTGTCAGTCAAGCCCAGCCTGTTTAACAACACCACCACCGGCAGCAGCAGCAGCACCACCTAGGAGCTTCTCTTTTATAAGCTGCTTCCCAACACAGCAGAGCCACTGTGTCCATCATCAGCCCTCCCCACCCCCACGTCCCCGGGGTTCGGTGGGTGGGGAGTTCGGGTGTTTCGGGGGCGGTGCTCGCACCAGCTGATGGAGGACCCCCGTGCGCCGCCTGACCAGGTGCCTGATAGCAAAGTCAAAGCGGGCCCGAGAGCCAAAGCGGGATGCCGAAGCCCCGGGTGATCGAACGAATGACCAATGGAGGCCACGTGGCTCAGCTGACATCAGTGGGTGTGGATGTGCTTGTGGAAAGCTCCACTTCTATTTGCTCCAAGGACTCAATGGGCGAACGTGCATTTGCCCAAGAAACGCACGCAAAGCTTTGCTCGACGTCTGCTGGCGTGTGCATATCGGCAAATTTCGCTGGCAGTCCACAGTTTTGTAGAAGATATACAATATACAACAATATGCCATATACAACTACTGATCCTGAAAGCAAACTAAAGGTTTTCTAACAAATCTGTTGGGGTGTACTCGTTTATGTTAAGCCCTGCATGAATGTATTGAGGCATATTTGATCTGTTGCTGTTTTTAAATGAGCCGCTGGGACTGAATTCTCATGGAATCTGCTTTTATTTATTTTTCACCTTCTCGGACTGCCAATTGGATTGAATTTATTCCCGTTATTTTTAGATCCATACAGCTTGAAATACCATTTATGAATGCTCTCAGTATCATACAGTGCCGTTTCACAACATTGTAAACAACAACAGTAAACAGTGTGGAAGTTAAACAATGTGAACACAGAATCTTTTTAATACAGATCTTCCATTTTGCAGGGGTATCTTTGAAGGGTCCAATGATTTTTGTTGTTGTTGACAATATTCTTTAAAATATGACATTTCAATACAGATAGTGTATTTTCAATATAGCTGGTGTGGAGTTAAAAAAATACAAATAAATCCAAAATGTTCTCCATAATTGTTACACAGAATCAGCAACCTCCAAGCCTCCAATTAAATAGTCCCATTTGAGAAAATAATTGTAATTCTATGAGTAATTTCTATGCATTTGGACACGTGCTTTTGGTCAATTTCTTTCAATTATTGAATTCGATCGTTTCTTCAAAGGGAGGCAACAAAGAACAATAAACGCAGAGGGGGGAAAGGGGCTCAAGAGTAAGAAACCATTAGCAGAACGAGGCAGAAGCTGATGTGTACAGTAATGCAGTGTAAATCATCACAGAGTGGCTGTCATTAAGAGGCTTAATCCTGGCTGGGAACCTGCAGTCGACTGCCAGGGGCCTCGGTACAGCGCCCTGAGGAACCAGAGCTGCCAGATAAAGCTTTAGGGCTGAGGCGGGAGGACGAGGACAAGCTCAGCGTTGCGGGGAACAGCTGAGGCAATTCCCAGGGAGCAGTGTGTGTGTGTGTGTGTGTGTGTGTGTGTGTGCGCGTGTGTGTCTGTGTGCGCGTGCATGCCCCCGCACAGGTCCCTCTCCTGTAGGATAATGGTGACGAAAAGAAGCAGCAGGATCCTGCTTCATCCCTCTTCATTCTCAGACAGCTTGTATTCTTCTGCAGAGTGACACTGTGCTGTCACGCTCTTTCTCTCTCTCACGCACGCACGCACACGCACGCACACGCACGCACACTCCATGTTAAAGGACAGCTAGAATTTTTCTTGAAGTTGCAAAAAGTTGTTTCATCAAATCTATTTTTTGTTTTACTTTGTAATCGGCAAAGGATACAAGTTCGACAGAAATGTGGGGCAAAAAAAATTAAAACACTACAAGGTTTAAAAAAAAAAAAAAAAAAAAGGAGATAAATTCCTTTTGGAAGAAACAGCTTTTTTTAAAAGAAACAAAATCTAATTCAATCCATCAGAAAAAAAGTACATCAAAAGGCTTTCAATATAATTTGAGCAATCATCTGTTATAATATTTCTTTATCTCTTCAATTTTTCCTAAATGTTTAATCTTCTGCAAAGCGTACAAACACACACACACACACACACAAACATCTAAATTCTAACATAATTCATGAATTTGAAATGTCCATATTTTATGTGAATATGTTAAATCTGAATGTAATTTAGTTTCAGTGCGATTGACGTGAAGCTTCCCGTCTCGGCTCGAGGGAAGCGGCGACCTCCGGGGAACTCAGCGGCGTGTTGTTCGCGCGCCTGCCGGCAGAGTGAATGCCTGCGCGGCATAGCTCGCCGTCTCTCCCCCGCTGACTCCCGCTCGCATAAACGGCTCGAGGAAATTCGTGGGGGGGGGGGGGAAATCCGTGAGTTGGAGGTAAACGGGTGATAAAACGTGCTTTAATTCAGCAGTTAATGACATTTATAATAAAAATAAAATAAAAAATAAACACTGTTGCGTGAATCTGCGTCGCCTGCTTTTCCCCTTCTTTTGAAAGGGAAATGCAGCTTCACACAGTTTAGAGCGAACAGCTTCCTTGTTGGCGTCGTCCGCCTAGTTACTACAAAAAAGCGAAAATAAGTCATATTCCAGTCTTAATAATAATAATAATAATAATAATAAATAACCTTAACGCCAAGGAAATTTTTTTCTTTAAAAAAAAAAAAAAAAATCGCCATTTCATAGGATGGTTGAGTGTGGTGAGTTCATGGTCAACCGGGAATCTGTAATCTCATTAAAAAAAAAAATACTTTACAACACTGCACTCTTATCTCACTCATTATCAACCGTTATCATTTGCAGTTACTACAAATGACAGATTCTTGTTCTTCTACTCTGTTCGTCTGGGCAGTATAAATAAGACGTACGACTTCTGTCTGTCATGGCGACCTGCTGTCTGCTTTGAGGACCATCAAGTATGAGGCCAGTGAAGCCACATGACCCACCCCCAAACAGAAAGTCACTGAATGATGTATAAATTCAATTAAACTCAAACAGAAGCCCTCGTTCTGTTTATATATACATCTTCTGTTTTTAAGTTCTCGTCGTCGTCGTTTTTCCAGCAAATCTGACAGTGAGCATTTGTTTTTTTTGGTTTTTTTTGAATAACATGAATCTATTCCAATGGGGTGCCCTGTGATCAACCGGTGGCCAGTCCAGTGTGTAGTTTGTCTTTTGTGTGAAGTAACCGACAGACAAACGGATGGATGGACGGATGTTGAAATGCACACAGCAATAATGTGTCGTCCAACTTGACCGACCTTCTATTTGAATTTCTTGCATGTCCGCGAGTGCAGCGGTGAGGAACTCCACGGCGGTGCTGACAGAGATGGATGGAAGCGCGCGGGCCTGTAATGAACGGCGAGACGAGCTCCGGGTTCGATCGTCAGGTAAAAATAGATCGGTGACACGCAGATCGTTACCGATAATTACTTCCGAGCGATTGGCCGTAGGTGGGCTCCGTTCTCGTTATGAACTCTTCCGGGACTCGCAGGCTGAGGGACTCTCTCGTGCGTATGTGTCCGCCTCACAGCACAATGGACAGAGAGGGATGTGTTATTAATTATTTCCCCCTTCTTTGCCAGTGTGGTCAGGTTGACAAATTAGATTGTAGCACTCATCGAACAGCAGTGACTTCCACACGCATACGATATTATGAAGAAATCCTCTCATCAAATTGCACGCACTCACCTGTGCCGCGCGTGCGTGCGTGCGTGCGTGCGTCTTTCCGAAGCACCGCTCAAAGCGAAGAGTTCCCCCCAAAAACAGTCTGTCGCTGTTGATCCCTTTGAAACAACCTGGAAAAGTGTGGAACAAATGCAGTACTTGGTTGTCACCGTAATATCTCAGCAACAAAAAATACAAGATAGGAAACATTTCGGGCGGTCGGACAGCGAATGCGGGAAATGAGTGGTTGAGGACGGAGCCCCGGACATGACATGGGCAGGAAAAGCAGCCCGTTAGCGTTATTGCAGAGGAGTTCGCATATTGCACTCAAAGGATCTATAAAACTGAATTGATAAGTTTTACATTTTCAATGAAATACACATCTGCCGTGAATATGCGTGTAGCGGCGCTACTGCATCAAAAGGAGAAGACATTGCGGTTGCAGTATATATCTTTTTGGGGGATTCTTCCAATGAATTCTTCCTTTGGCCCAGCATTTAAGTAACCTTGATCAGATTTGACTTCCTCAAAATGTTTTGTCTTTTTTTTTTTTTTTTTGGGGGGGGGGGGGGGGGAGGGAATTAAATTGCGTTCAAATGGACAATAGAGTGACATTTATCTTGCCCGGCTCCGCACACCAAAGCTCGGATCCAAGAATATTACGGTGAATTTCGCCTCGATCCCTCCCTGAATCAGAGGTTCGGAGGTCATAACAAACGGACACAACGGATGGATACATTGATAGAAGAAGAGAACAATGAGGGGAAGGCGTTTTCACAGCAACAGTTGTCGCACGTCACGCGATTCACAACATTGCCGTTAAGTGTTTGACAAATCTGTCACTGCTGTGTGATTTTGCATTTAGGCAAAGCGCGCGTTGTACAAATTGAAAATGTTGCGTGTTGAACATTTAGCCCTGCAAGTATTCCACCAATAACGGTCAGATTTAGCGAATGAGAGGGTTTGATTCAAAGTGGAAAAAGTTATGAGTTATTTACGCCTTAAACCCTCAAATATGCCGTACACTGTAGATTGTTAATATTACTATCTTCCCTGAAATAGAGTCCAGGGCCAATCATTTACTTAACTGCAGAGTGTTCTGGGGATTTATGTGAACGTGTCATTTTATTTTCTAAGAGACATTTCATAAAATATAGAATAATAAATAAATCTTTTTTTAATTTTTGGATTCTTTTTTTAAACAAATGTTTCTGATTAGGATGAGTTGTGACTTCCTTCGTCACGATGAAAATGTGTAACCGGCTCACGTTAGCAGTTTCCGTCATTTAAATCTCGGTTCCTGTTGAAAGTGGAGCTCGCTTGTTCCTCTCGCCTTACCGGACGGCATCAGAGGATTTCAACATTCGTGTGTTTCATTGCATACACATGACACAATATTTGTAACTCATGACGAAACAGTTCTAAAGACTGGCGCGTTGTCCAACTATTTGGCCAGTTCGAGCCACCGCCACACTTTCTGAGCCCGCCGCTCGGCATGCGAGATACTTCGCTTGCTGTTAATATCTTGGAGCGGTTTATTACCGAAACAAAATAACCAAGGAATAAAGCGTTGACGTCGTATGAACCAGGAATGACCTGGAGGCCTTTACTGTAACATTGCAGTTTATTTGGTGAAAAAAAGCGACTCAAATCACAATCAACGTCTGAGCAACAAGCATGAAAAGCGAGCTTTCTCCAACAGCAACAGCTGTTCAATGGTATGGGCCCAGGCCGTATGTAATGGTACAGTCCATCGTTGTGTGTGTGCGTGAGTGGGTGGGTGAGAGGGGTGAGAGACCCCCTTTTTTTTCCCCTTCCACCTTATCCCCGGGCCTCATTTATTATGCAGGCAGAGACCACTAGGCTGGAGGGGAAGGTTGGTGCGTGTTTTTTTGGAAGTTGGGAGAAGAAGGGAAGGGAGAGAGTTGGGGGGGGGGAGGGTTGGGGGGGGGGGGTCACATTAGATGCCCACAAGAGCATGAATGCACAAAGAAGCACACAAAGCTTATCCTCATGTGCAATCATACACACACACACACACACGCCCGCGCACGCATAGACGAAGACCACAAAGAGAAAATAAATCACTGTGTGTTGATTGTTTGAAAATATTCACATCATAACAGATGGTTGTACAGTTTTTAGTGCTTCGTAACAGGTGTGTGCGTGTGCGTGTGCGTGTGTGAAAGGATCCATTGGCTGTGTTATGTGTCATGTAACAAAAGCCAGACTGCAAACGCGCACAAAGTAGCCTCGTACTTGCACTTCGCTTCCCTGCATCGGTGACACCTGACAACAAGCTGCGCTACTCTTTTTCCCGCCAAGATGACTTGCATACTGTACGTACAGTACCGTATACACGCGACAGCCTACATATTACGCATACACCCACGCTCATGGGAAATCACGAGTTGCACAAGTTCAACATGGTTGCATAAATGCGTCAACGTCGTTCTGAGGAAAAAACACGATTCTTCAATTAACTCATTGTTATTCACCACAAACAACACCCATATGAATAACTATGTTTTTTCTAATATGTCAACCCTTTGACATCATAAATTAGATCACGGTTTCGTTATTAACGCCGTGAGAGAGGCGACGTTTCAGAAATGACTCTCATTCTGATGCGGCGCAACTCCGTAGCGTTGCGAGCTGCCGCCGAAACGCGTACGTAACGTTCAATGATTGTCTGTGAGGGCGCCAATCACGACTCTGAAGGCGACGTGCGAAAGTGTGCCAACGGCGCCCATCAGATCAACACGACGCGGCGCTCTGAGCGAATACCACAAGTCAAGGAGAAACTGCAGAACGACAGGAGAAAACCAGTCCTTCTGTCTGTTGGAGGACATTTTTCATATGAAGAACGCGGTCTCCATTCGTCTCCCTCGTTCCCAAGCTGTTGACACTTATTAGCGGCGCAGTTCTTCGAGCTAATGTTTTAAAAGTCCCATGGTGACATTGGAATGGCCGGAGGAGACGCAGAGGGGGGATGGAAGTGGATGTTGGTGTAAAGGGGGGGGGGGGGGGGGAGGGGAGGGGAGGGGAGGAACTCAATCTAAAGCACCAGGTGCACCTTTTGTCTATAATCTCCCAACCCTTGAGACCGCGCGCACACCGGCCAACGTACGGGGCCTCTCGCGCACACGCACGCCGCACGCGTCGCGGAAGCGCAAGCGCACCTCGCCGCTCGGACTTCAGCTTTGTCTGGAAAAAAGAGGCGCAGGCCGCACCTGTGCGGCTCCGCACGGCGCGCAGGCGAGAGCGGCCGGCGCGCCGTTGAGCGTGTCTGGAGGGCTGACAGGTGAGCACTCCTTCAGGTACACATTTCAAGCGCTTTCCATATTTCTAGCATCCCCGCTGCTCCGGCGCACCTCACCGGTCGCTCCGAATTGCACTCGCGAGCGCGATTTAGTCAGCCGGCCTATTCAATAATGACACGTTTCTTGCTAAAACACATGATGGAGTATCTTAAGATTGCATTATTTGTATATATATATGTTGTATTTATGATATTCATACTAATGATTATACCACTACGGTGCACTTTTCTTTCATTATATCGACTTGTAACTTTTTCTAAATTGAATTTCACATTTTTTTTGGTTTGTTTACACATCATATTCATCATAATATAAGACTCGTGTACTCTTCTCTTGCGTTATATTGAATGACTTTTTGGGTTGCAGGCTAGAAATCACATGAAGGAAACCTCCTGGCCAACTTCTGTTCATGGGATTCTAAAAAAGAAACGAAGAAATCGTGGTTGCGTATGTTTTCTTCCGATATAAGCTTTGACTGTGTCTCTAGATATATGATTTTGTTTGGATTAGTTCGTTTCTCCGTTTAAATGTTTGCAGTCCTCCTTGTCACCGTTGTTTTTGGTAAGGAATAAACAATTGCAACTGGAATTGTAATCTTTGCTGAAAAGATGCGACTAAAACGTTGAATTCACCACTACTCCTGTTTGTGTGTGTGCGTGTATATAAGTTGTAGGTGTTGTTCTTCATCTTTCTGGGGGGGGGCACAAACATTCAGTGATGCTTTTCAACAAAGGTTGGCCGTTTGAATGAGGCATCTAAACGCTGGAAATGGTGAGAACCTCGGTTTGTGCATAAGTAGAAAAGCCTGCCCTTGAATAACAGAGGCTGTGTTCATCAGCGGCTCCTCCGGGGATCAGACCGGGCACCCTCGTCTGGCCTCATCCCTTAAGATCGAGTCCGAAACTCTTGCAAAGCCTCGAGTGGCGACGGAGCCAAGGACAGAGCAGACTGCTCACAGTGATTTCGTCTCAATTCTTGCTGTAGAACAAACATCAAATGTGGCCTTCTTATCAGGCACCGTCCTGGTCTATCTATCTATCTATCTATCGCCAATCAATATCGCTCCTCTGTGTGGATGTAGCAAACAGGTCTGTGGGCTGCGCTAACCAAAGTCAAAGGTCAGGTACAACTCCGCCGTGGAATGACAGACGTGGCCTGAGGTAAAAGTAGATAAAAAAGGGAGAGCGAAACAAAGCAAAAAGGGGGAGATTTATGTCGACGGTGTGTGTCCAAAATGGCCGATTGCAAACAAGACAAGGAGCAGTTGTTATTATTGCTTCTCTTGTTCCCAGCACAGGTTTGAAGCGTGGCCCGAGGTGAGGAAAAATACATTGCGAATGAAACTCACTGGCCACGTAATTTCTTCTCCATCTGCACAATGAGATGTAATGTTTAACAATACAACACAACCTCACTATTCACAAAACATTGCCCCTCTAAAACCCTCATTATACCACAAGCAATCTCAAAACGCTACTGTCATTGCAATCTCATCACCCCCACATTACCCGTAAAAAGAAGTTTCCTTTCGAGAAAAGGTAACAGTTACGATGTTCCTGTTAGCTATATGGTGATACATAGATATGGTGGAACGTCCATTTAACGGACTAATAAGGGCGGGAGATTGTTCGTTACAGCACTTTTTTCTTTGGTGTGGCCATATGCAGCCCATATTATTGTACTATACAAAATCCATGTTTTGTACCTTTATTTGTGGCCTAAAATGCCCAGTACAGTACAAAGGTATTGTCAATAAATATAAAAAAGCTTGACAATGTTTGAAAATGTATCAATTGTATCCAAACCTATCACAATGGTTGTCTTGATGGTGACATTGTTGTCGTAGTCATAGGCGAGTCGAGGCGCACCGCTTTCATGAGCCACGAGGAATTAATGTGCTTCCTGTTTTTCCAAATCCGTCGCCATAGACAAACAGCTTGACAAAACAAAACAAACAAAAAACTGTTACTGTTACTGTAGCAAAAAATAGTATGTTCCAGACTGCAGAGACTTGTGCGTCCTATTCCTCTTAAACACCGTCGCCATGTGCACTCTGACTGCGCAGAGCCTTATGCCACAACAGATAGAACTCGTGCCATCATGGCTGCCACGTCGATGCAATGCCTGGAAAATGTTGCCACATTCAACATGGCCACCATGTAGGCATGGGCATGTGTGCGGCCTCGATCTAGACATATTGTACAGTATATCTATGGCCCGGAAATACGTGCGTGCCAGCCTCTGCCTATATTGCGCAGTGCCAGTAAACAGCATCGGCCAATTCTGAACTAACACACTTTTTGTCAACACCGGTTTAAGTGACAACTGGAAACTATTTTTGGACACAGGTACTGTTCGGACGGTACGTTACTTCCGATATCCGTTAAATCGGGGTCCGTTAAATCGAGGTTCCACTTTTCCAAAGTAAATGCAAATTTTGCAAATTACTCGTTATCTTTAGTTAGGCACTCAGTATGCCTTATGTTGAGCAGCTAGAACTTACCAGCTGATCAACTGTTAACGTCCGTCACTGACAATAGCGATACAGACTTTTCTCTGCATCATCTTCAGACGTTAACCGCTGTGCCTTCTCTGGAGTCGTCAAGAAACCTCGCCTGTCTGTCGGACCTCGGCTGGAATCTTTTTATCACACTGCTGTTCTCTGTCAAGCCGGCCGGCCATCGGCTGGTGGCCAACGCTAGCTACTCCTCCTCTCACACGGCATCTTAGAAGGAGCGGGGGGTTTGAGAGGCAACATTCTGATGAGCGCGAATCGGACCATAGTTGGGACAAGTGGTAGAGAAAAACGGATGCATGTACGGATGAATCATAATGTAAGTAATACTAGCCACTTGACAAGGGATCTCCAGAGTACTTGGTCTCCAACCGTCTCCAGGTGTAACCAATTTTCTTGCCGTCTGATTGTATACCCCTCCTCCGTCTCCCTTGGGGATTCCAGGTCAGGGCCTGTTTGGTAATGTTCATGCTGGTTTTCGAAAAGGTGTGCCCAATCCTCCTCCATCTTCATATTCTAACTTCATCTGCAACTAGTGCTTGCTCTATTTTTATCCAAAGCTCGTTTGTGATTTTGTCTGGCCGGTAGATTTGATGGGTTCTTCTTAAACAGCGGTTGATGAAGGTTAGTGCTTTTGGTATTGAAGCCTTTGTTGTTTTCCAGATCTCAGCTGTATAAAACCAGACTGTTTTTACGTTGGAGTAGAAGATTCATAATTTGGACTGCTCTTGTGTCTGTTTGGACCACCGTATTTGTTTTAGGAGAAGGAATGCAGCCCTTGCCTTACCTAACCTTGCTTGACATCTGCTTCTGTCTGCCGGCTTATTGATGATGCTGCCCAAGTGTGTAAAGGACTCTACTTCTTCAAGAGGGGTACCTAGGTTGTCCAGTTGGGTTCACAATTTCCATTTGATTCCATTTTTCACCCGTTCCGTAGTGGTTGTCGTTAAACCAGTCTGTAACTAACAGAAACAGCAATGGGGATGATAGGCAGCCCTGTGTGACCCTAGTTTTAGGAGTGAAAAAATAAAGGCAACAAAAGACAAAGCACGAGCTGTAAACAAGATGAGGAAAGTCCATCATTACATACCTAGAACAATGACGCATTCGATATGTGTGTTCTATGGCGCAGTAGTGCTACACCCTGTGAGGGAAGGACAGGACAAGCGAGGACAGGACAGGAGAGGAAGCATGCAGGAGAAGGGTCATGAACCCAGCTGTACAACTGAAGTGTGTTGGGAGTGGCTATGTAAATCACAAATGTCTATAGGACCAGAGTGTGAGTGACGGGATACCCGAGAAATTGGATGACATCCCGTGATCTTATCTTTCATCGTTCTTAATGTTGTTGGGTTAATCTTGATGACATAAATGCAAGCCCTTTCTGTGCGGAGGGCATTTCCCTCTTCATGACCTGAGCGGAGTAGCAGCATGTCTCCACTCCTCCATCGATTCTGTCCTGCTCGTGTCCATCTTGCCTCACGAGTTCCTCATAGCCCAACGTTGTAGTTGTGTATCTCAGCTTCTGTTTGGGCTCCGTTTTTCCAGCTCGATACATAGTGATCACATTCTATGTTATAGTGCTCATGCTTTTCCTGATTGAAGTAAGGTTGGTCAGTACAGTGGTTACCAGGGGCTTCTGGCTTTCACTGCTTAACTTCATTCGTCTTCTACTTGAAGTGCCTTTTTTTTCTCCCAGAACAAAGTTTTGTCTTTAGCCTCTTGTCGTTGTTTTGGTCATGGTTTTTTTTTTTTTTTCCCCCCTCCTAGGATGGGCTTGCTAACCGCAAGCTCAACCCCCAACCTGGAGGGCCACAGTGCTGTTTTGGGGCTGGCGTCTACACTGAACCTATCCGGTATGGTTTGCCTGCAGGGTCACAGAGACACGCAAGCTTCCCCACCGGGACAAGGTAACAGCGCAGGGGGAGGCTTTCTTTGAATAGAGGCCACTATTTAAGGAAACGCGTCCAGTATTTGCTCGATCCATCGTGACGTTTGACAAGCGCCCTGTTATTGACGACCAACCAGTCTAAGCTGTAGTTTGCCTTCCGCCCGAAGTCAGCCGGGATCGACTCCTGCTCCCCAGGACCCTGAGCAGATAAGCAATATAGTATGTGGATGCATGGACATTTAATGAATATAAACACAATAGCCATAGTGACACATGGATAAAACAGTTTTATGCAATGCTGATGCTACAAAGTGTTAAGTAAAGAGGCATTATTGTTTCATTCGTGTACGTCATGACGCATTGACTTCCCGAGCCTGCGCCTCGGGAAGCGTCACCAGCACTTCCTGTTGGCGACAAGGAAGGACGCATGGATGCACGTGGCGCCGAAGATGATGTGACACTTTTGTCTCCGCTTCTCCTCCTGATCTGCGATCCGCTACAATGCCTGGGAGAGAGAGGGAAAGGGAGAGGGAGAAAAAGTGAGTCGGGGCCCGGGGTTGGGGGGTGGGGGGGGGGGGCAATCCTTTGTTCTGTCAAGGACTTAACACAATCAGAGAATACAGTGTGTCAGGAGCACACAGGCATATATCAACTTCAATCTCTTTTTAATGAAAAATCCTGCCCTCTCTAATATGTGCAAATTAACCTCCCTCTCGCTACCCCTCCTACTTCTGTCTTTTCTGTAGCCTTTTCCAAAAAGCGACACCCCTTCCGAACGTAACTCAGCAATTCCATCCAGCTCACTAAGTAATAATAACAGAAAGAAAGAAAAAGAAAAAAGTCTGCAGCCAAATTCAAATCAATCCGCTGTCTTCTCTTGGTTTTCTGTGCGTCTCAGCCATGAAAGGTTATGATGCATTTCCCTCGCCGCTTGCTGATTGCCATTTGGAAATGACACCTAATGAGGATTTGTTCAGAAGAGACACGGCGGCTGCTCTGTGCGTGCATGCCAGCCCCAACGAGGCCCCCTGCCCCTAATGGATTTCCTGGATGGAATCTACAGTATTTCCCCCCCACCCTTTCTGCCCTGCAGGGGATCGGACTGACCCAACCACCCCCTCTCGCTCTACGTACACGCACACTTTGCTCAATGGAGGACAGTGGTTTAGTTAAAAAGAAGTCTTCATCGTTGTTTCTGTTACGAATTTCGGTGGTTAAGTGCAAACAGCGAACTGTGACAAAAGCCAAGATGTGATTACGTTAACATATTTCATAGATTTGAAGATGAGCACCTGATGAATAATTTTTGAAGTAAACGTACACGTGGGATGGGGGGCAAAGCCATCGGCTGAGAGCGGATGATAATTGGAACCTGTCCTAAGATACCTGTAGACGGGGGGGGGGGCTGCGGCACCAGCGGAGGGTGGGAGGGTCCGCGCATGCAAATCGCAGCCATCGACAGCTTGTGATGAAGTGAGAGGTGGTGGCATAAACAGAGTGTGCCGTTGCCATGGAAGCCACTTTCGCCTCCGAGGCCCGGAGAGAGCGGGAGAGAAAGAGCGAACGAGAGAGAGAACACAAAGAGCCAGAGGAGCGGGAATAAGAAGAAGGAAATTCCAAATCCTTTGGTAACATCTACTAATTACATTTTCAAATGTGTGAGATGTTCCCAAGCAAAGTTGCTGCTTGATCAACGCTTATACGAGCTTTAGTGCTTTCGACCACATCTGTCCACGCTTTGGACCTCCCCCTCCTTCTCCCGTCCCTCGGCATAAATCCAGTTACAGCGCGCACCCTGGATAAAACATAAATCTAGCAGCCGGTTAGAAAATCACTTTTCCCGCTCGTTGTCGTAGCGGGTCATTATTGAGTAGAAAAGCATACAAAGAGTGGATACCTACAAGAAAACCGGACATACACGCCAACTGTGTCTTCCTCAGGTTCCGGTTTTGAATCGCAATAATCTTAATGCAACATATGAGTGTGAATGGTTGTTTGTCTACATGCGCCCTTGTGATTGGCTATCCCCAGGCTCTCGCTCAAAGTCGGACGGGATAGGCTGCGGTTCGCCCGCGACCCTAATGAGAACAAGAGCTACAGGAAGAGCTTGGATCGATGGATGGAGGAGTATTAGGACCATCGTAAAATAAATTTCAAAAAATTGCCACGTTATGAGAAAAAAAAATAATAATAATTAAGAGCGTAACATCCAAATGTCAAGAGAATAAAGTTATCAGTTAATCACAGTAATGTAAAGTTATGGAGGAAAAAAGGTCATAAAGTTACAAGAATAAAGTCTTAAGTTTTTGACAGTTAAGTCGACATGTTGAAGCGTTGAGATAATGAGAATACAATCACAATATTTCAAGTTGCCAATAGAGAATAAAGTTGTAATGTCACGAGATTCAAGGCGGAGAATTTCGAGAAAACTGTTCTAATGATCGGAAGAAATGGACGGCACCTGAGTTAAAAAAAAAAAAAAAAAAAAAAAGGCGTGTCACGGCAAAGGGTCTGAATACTTTCGTTTTTCTGCAAAAATTTCAAAGATTCCGTTGTTTTTTTTCGATGATCATCTGCAACGTGTTTTTTCAGGTTAGAAGTAGGCTGAAATGTCCACGTTTGGGCAGACGCAGACGACAGCGCGTGATAGAAAACGTTCCGTCGTCTGGGATGACGTGAAATGACACGAAGACCAGGAATAACCGCGAGGCCGGCGGTGTTGTGTCTCTTGTGGCCGTGAGTCGTGCACGGCTGTAGCCTCCCTTTTTTTTTTTTTTTTTCGGTCACCCTCATGTAAATGAGTCACTTTGGCAGGCCTGCAAAGACTTTGCTCTCTATTTTCATAGATTGTTGCGCAACTGCGGCAGAGCGCCAAAAAAACGGGCCTATCTCGATTTTCCGCACGTTTAGCGATTCGTGAGAGCGGACCGGTCTGCACCAAGCCGGGCGTTTTGGCTTAATCTAAATTGAAACTATTTTGATGCCTTCGAGGTCTAACCCTTTATCCAGGTGCGGCAATTAGAACCGATTCTCATTTGCAATGCCAACCTGGCCGCAGACAGTCCTTCGGGTCGGGAGCTTTCGAACATACAGGTACATTTCAATACATTCGAATATTATTTCTTCTATTTCATTGAGATGACATACCTGAATAGATTGTGCAACTGAATCTTGCAGATGTGATTTTTTTTTTTTTTTCCTGACTGAAAATGCTGTGATAAAATCACTCAGGCTTTTGAGGCACACACGAGAATACGATGTAACAAATATTTTCCTGTATTTTTCAGCGTGATCCCGAATCAATCAATCTCGATGATAGTAATAATCGAGCGCGATGCAGGAAATTGAACCTTGGATGACATAACAGCAGCACTCTATTTACTCTCATGACGTTTTTTTTTTTTTTTTTTTTTGCCTTCTTCATGCCTCATAAATGATTCATCTTTGCCAAATGGAAAGCGTTTGCCGTGAAGCTACCCCCGTTTTCCCGTGTCGTGCATTTAACAAATGTCTGCGCTTCTGTTCGACATTTTCCTGCGATCGTGTCGGACTTTTTTTTTTGGGGGTGCGGTGCCGCATCTGATTGGCGGCGAGTGAAACATCGAGACTCCACACCTCCTCCAAGAAAGGTCAGACGAGCGAGGCCGCTGTTGCGATGCTAGCTCTGAAGACTGGCCAAGGAGGCTACGGGAGGTAATCAGAGGAAAATATGTCCTCCTCCTCCTCTCCCTCTTCAAACCTCCATTAGACCAACCGGCATCTCTATGGGAAAATTGATTTTCCCTTTCCGCTCCTTTCTTCGTCTTCCAAGGTTCCATTTGAGGCTTGTTCGCTCTATTTTAGAGCCGTTAGAGAAAATGAGAATAGTTAGGTCACACTTCTCTTCTACTTCCCCACCTCGGTCAAGATCTCATCTCCGACATTAGTGAACACTCGCTGAAGTCTGCAGGATTTATTTTGGGGGATTTTCATTTTGTTCTTTTTTATTTGTATTTTGTTATTATTTTTACTCGGCTGCCTTATCCTTTCCTTCCCCATTCTTCTTCAGGTCTTCACTTTCGTAGTCACACTTTCCTCCCCCTTGTAGACCCTCACTTCTAGATCAATGTGCCATTGATTTTCCTATCAATGAACATTAGTATGGATCAGACTGCAGCTTGCTACTCCAAGTCACAAACACACACAAACACACACACACACACACACACACACACACGCGCGCGCTAAAAAAATCAGCCAATTTTGTTGCCAATTTTCTTTTGCTTTTTTTTTTTTTTTTTTTTTTTTTACACATTGCAACACAAAACAAGCAAAGATAATGACAATTCAAACAAACATTCAATTTCAAAAAAACGGCAAAAAATTGGTTGATTTTTACCTTTTTTTTTTTTTTTTTTTTTACATGTTAAGATATTACAACATAAGATACAAGTTAAACATAGATAATGTTTTATATATTTTTGTAATTAATTGGCGGATTCATCACCGATCGGCTTTTTACTCCGCCAATGATCGGAATCGGCATCAGCCTGAAAAAAAATTTTTTAAAAAAAAATCCATATCCGTCGGGCCCCGATATACATACAAATGCACATACGTGCATATCCAAGTTTGTTACCTCCTAGACTGCATCACTGCGCAGCGCAACAAAGGAGTAAAGCGCGACTAGAACTAAAGCAGGGTGGTCTCGACAAAGGAGAGGTTCTCGTTGAAAGCACAGCAGCCAATCAATGGAAGGCATGACAGAGAGGCTCGGAAATGAAATCAGACTTGCTGTGTGTTCCCGCGCACGGGGGAAAACACTCATCGGTCAAGCGGCAGCGCGTCGATTCACCGCGGAATAATCCGGGGTGACGGCCGAGCCGATCATCACGATGATCATCATACACGAACTCTTAACCGTGGTAGCAACTGGGAGAAAACACACTTCCACACATTTGTGGAGCGGCCCTCTTAACAAGTTCGTGGGGTTCCGAAATACAAGAAGAACACGAGAATTAGTTGACGAAGCTGTTCTTACGAGGAATTGTTTGAAGGATTGCTTCCGAAAAAAAGTAACTCATTGTAATCGGTAGAAAACAGAAATCCAAAGGAATGGTCGTGTTGAGACTGTTCTCGCAAGGAATTCCTAGGATTTCATACTAAATGAAACACGTTGCAAATATGACTACGTTTGGAATGGATTGATCCGTTTGAGGGTGCTCCTCCAAAGGATTTAATACAAACCTCAATTGCACTGAAGTTGGGACATTGTGTCAAACGTAAATACAAACGGATTACAATGATTTGCAAATCCTTCGCAAACTAGGCTCAACGTGATACCCTACAAAGACAGGATGTCTCATGTTCAAACTGATAAAGTCGTTATTATTTATTTATTTATTTGCAAATATTCAGTCATTGTAAATTCCAAAAAGCTAAGACGGGCACGTTTGCCGCTGTGTGTTGTCACCTTTTCTCAATAAGCATCTGGAAACCGAGGACACTAATTGTCGAATCTTTGTAGGTGGAATTCTTTCCCATTCGCGTATGATGTACAAGTTCAGTTGCTCAACAGTCCGGGGTCTCCGTTGTCGTATTTTGCGCTTCATAACATGCCCCACGTTTTCAGTGGGAGGCAGGTCTGGACTGCAGTACTCTACCGCACTCTTTTACTACGAAGCCACGCTGTCTTAACACGTGCAGAATGTGGTTTGGCATTGTCTTGCTGAAATAAGCAGAGACGTCCCTGAAAAAGACGTCGCTTGGATGGCGGCATATGTTTCTCCAAAGCCTGTATGTACCTTTCAGCATGAATGGTGCCTTGACAGATGTGTCAGTTCCCCATGCCATTGGCACTAACACAGCCCCATACCATCACAGATGCTGGCTTTTGAACTTTGAGTCCAGAACAGTCCGGATGGTTCTTTTCCTCTTTGGCCCGGAGGACACAATTTGAAATGTGGACTCGTCGGACCACAGAACACTTTTCCACTTTGCGTCGGTCCATCTCAGATGAGTTCAGGCCCAGAGAAGCCGGCGGCGTTTCTGGATGTTGTTGATATATGCCTTTCGCTTTGCATGGTAGAGCTTGAAGCTGCATTTGTACTGTCGATACAGCGATGAACTGTGTTAACGGACCGTGGTTTTCTGAAGTGTTCCTGAGCCAACGTGGCGATATCCTTTACACAATGATGCCAGTTTTTAGTGCAGCTCCGCCTGAGGGATCGAAGATCACGGGCATTCAATGTTGGTTTTCAGCCGTGCCGCTTTCGTGCAGAAATTTCTCCAGATTCTCTGAAATCTTTTGATGATATTGTGGAGCGCAGATGATGAAATCCCTAAAGTCCTCAAAATGGTACGCTTTTCGTTGTTGTTAAGCTGTTGGACTATTTGCTAAGGCAGTTGTTTGCAAAGCGGTGAACCTCGCCCCATCCTTGCTTGTGAACAACTGAGCCTTTCAGTTTCCAATTAACCCGTTCACCGGTCTAACCCTTTTTTTTGGGGGGGGGGGGGCATTCTTCAACTTTCCCAATCTATTGTTGCCCCAGTCCCAGAATTTTTTGGAACGTGTTTCAGGCTTCAAATTCAAAATGAGAGAATACTTGAAAAGAAAACACCATAATAATAATAATTTACGTTTATGAGTTTGAACATTAAATATCATATGTCTTTGTTGTGTATTCAATTGAATAGAGGTTAAAAATGATTTGCAAATCATTGTATTCTAATTTTCACTTACGTTTTATACAAAGTTCCGACCTTATTGGAATTGGGGTTTCTACAAAAGTAATTCATTGTAATTTGTAGACCACCATTGTTCCTTTTGAGCATGTTGTTATGATAATTTCACACTAATTAGCACACAACACAGGAGGCTTATTTTCATAAAATGCGATTGATTGTGGTGAAGACGGAAGGCAATTTTAATTTAGCAATTCGGCCGGGCTTAGTCCTATTTTCCAAAAGTAAGAATTCATTCATAGTCATGACAATCCTTACTGACAGAGCAAATGGAGGTGGCCCACGGAAATACACGCTAAAGACAAAAATGCATAACGGTAAAGACATAAATAGCTTGGTAGAAATTGTGTAAGTTGCACAACTTGCACGCGTTACCCTTCAAACGATGCCAATACAAGTGCATAAATGGTTCTAACGACTCATTCAACCCATTGCACTCTTGTCTTTATACAATCGTAACGCTGGTAAAGACATCGTGCGAATGCAAAAATCACTTCCTCATCCTGGCACTTCAGCTCACAGATCCCCCTGGTGTTTTGCAACAACACAACGAGGCTCTCTACGGCAACGACGGCTCGAGTGACAAAAATCTGAATTTGTTTTCTTTTTTTCTTTTTTTTTACCTCGGAAAAAAATGATGACCTTTTGACAGATAACAACTGCCAGTAATTCAAATACTTACTTTTATCGGTAAAATGAATTGATTTGAAAAAAAAGAAAGAAAATTCTGTGGATAATGTCTTCACCGCTGCTGATCAAATTTGATCAAACTGACCTTTAAACATTTTATCGAGGATTAGTCCTCTTGAGCCTGTTCACATGACAGTTTTGATCAAATGTAATGGAATCAAATATACTGTAACGAGTACAAAACATACGCTCAAGGATGAGTCCCTTCGAGATCGTCTGTATGAGAATTTAGAAGGATTTCATGCGAGAATTAAGGCATTGGAATTGGTCAAAAACAGATGTGCACTATTGAAAATTCATCGTTTTGATGTAATTCTGCCTACAACTTTTTTTGGGGGGGGGGGGGGGAACCTGACTGAATTTGTGGAAAACCACCACTGGCACATTCCTCTTGAAATTGTTCTCTCAAAAATCTCATAGGATTTATTATTCTTCGGAGAAAGCGGAATTGATATAAAACCGATGATTGGAATCGTCCCTTTGCGCTTGTGCTTATGAACATTTTCAATTATTTTATAACAGTGTGGTTACTTGATAACGCCCGCCCCGCCCACAAAAGGCAGTCTTAGCGCAAACCTAATATTGACCTAAATTTTCCACGATGCCTCCACGAGACCTCGGCGTCCTCTTGGAGGCGAAGCTGTCCGAAATGGTCACGTGTCGCCAACTTTCTGCTCACGTGGAGCGAGGGAAGGCCTTGACGGGTCAAAGGATCATCCTTCTTTGGGGCTGCGCTCGTGAAAGTTGATCCAGGGTTGAGAACGCTCGCTCCCCCAAATCCCTCCTTTCGTCGAAACCCCCCCCGCCCCCCCCCAAAAAAAACAGGAAGCCTCGGGCCGTCCGTCGCAGTGCCTGAATGTAAAGTGTTCATAATTTGGGCTTGCTGATCTTTCACTCACTGTAATGGCCTCAGTGTGTGTGGTGTGTGTGTGTGTGTGTGTGTGTGTGTGTGTGAGAAAGAAAGAGAGAAGTGATAAAAAGTGATAACTGCAATGTTTATCCTGAGTCTTCAAAATGATGGTTGCTACCTTAACACCCTGTGTACCTGGAAATAACTCATCTTATAAATCATTTTGGATGCATTTTTTTTTTAGCCATTTGACAATCTCGTCCTACTGCACAGCAATAATCATAATACTTTTTTAAAAAGTGGTTATTGTTGAATTCATTATCACAGGGGTAAAAGGGTCATAATACCACTTATAGCGACATCTACTTCAAATGTTAAGGAAGGCTGTATAATTCTAAAGTTGGGAAGTAAGAAATGAAGTTGGTCAAAAAAATGTCAAGAAATAGTTGCATATGGGAGAAAACATCTCCTCAAACGCACGTTTACTGTACTTAAATGCAACTGAATTGTACTGAAAAAAATGTACTGCACTTGAAAAGTCAAAAAAAAAAAACGGTCCTAGATTGAAGAAAAAGTACAGCTACAAGCTTGTTTTTAATATTTGAATGTATTTCCTGTTTTAAATGTAAATTGTATTTAATTCGGTGATTCTCATATACTGTATAAGCCTTATTATTACATAGGTAATACGTTAAATATTATAACATTATATCTATAACACAGTATCCTAACATACAATAATCATAAAATCAATCACTCATTGAGACCTCGCTCCATGAATTGAATTACTTTGAGTGCTTTTGAACAAAACGGTTGTTGGAATATCATCAACTTCATGATGAGAGCACATTTACGGCTTGAATTGAACAAAAGCAAAAGCAAACAAAAACGTGGAGCAGTGAAGCCTGCTGGCAGCTGCAGGCTACGTGGGGAAACATCTCATGGCGTCCACTCGGTCCGAACGAGCGAACACCATCGTGGCAAATTCCACTTTTCCTCCGGAGATGCGCACGACCGCGCCGGCGTGTCCTTCCGCCGTCGCCTGGTCGCTCCCGGTGGAAACAGCGACCGAGGCTTTGTCGAGAGCGTGGCCGAGCGTCGAGCTACTTTCGGCGGCCGCGGGGGGGGGGGGGCGGCGGCAGCCGGCAGGAAGCTGCTTTTCCCCGGCAGAGCGCGACAGGAACAGCCGCCTCTGCTCCGGGAAAAACACGCACACCAACAACACACACACACGTTTTTAGATATAACTCCCAAAAAAAAAAATGGCATCAAAAAATACTATCCTATGACGCCAGTGTTTTTTTTTGTTTTGTTTTTTTTTCAACCGCCATACAATTTTTAAACCTCAAAACTACACTCTGCTGAAAATTAAGCGTGGTACATTCAGTATACAGTATATATATTCTTAAATAACTCAAAACGTAAATATAATGTATATTTAAAATATCCTACATACAGAGTAAATAGCAGGTTTTATCGTGCGCAATGATATGACAAACAGGTTAGATGCACCCTTATCATTCTTACTAAGTGACGTCATTTGCACTTTTTAAACATGTTCGCCGTCTATCATTTGTTGGAGAGTGACAAAATGGTGCACTGCGCTGTAATAGCAATCGCACGGAACCCAAAAGGCTTTTATTGTCTCCACGGGGCAATTTCTTGTGGAGTGACCTCGTCCGTAATTATTGCGCCCCATTGTAATAATTATGAACTACATTTACATGCGCCTTTCATGAAGTCAGCAAAAAAAAAAAAAAAAAAAAAAGAAAGGAGGGTGAGGGGGGGCTCGGGGGCTGACAAACGCACAATAATAGACGAGACATGCTTCCATAAATGTTGGTGTCGCCATACACAAAGCTTCACGCCGCTTATTTGGTTGCCGACTTTCTTTGTTCCCCTCTGAGCTCATGGCGCGCCCCAACACTGCCACCAAGCGGCCGCTGAGCTGCGCTGCGCTGCGCTTCGCGGCGCAGCGTCTTTAAGGGCAAAAAAAAAACTCAAAACAAAACAAACAACAACAAACAAACAAAAAAGCCACACCGAATTCCATATGCGAGTTTTCAAATCAAAAGGTACACGAAAGTGCACACACACACACACACACACACACACACACACACACACTATGAAATAATGTTTCTGCATATTTTTACGTCCAATTAATATTATACACCGTAATATACACACTAAGCACGATTTACACTATAATCTATGGTAATGCCTCCTCATTGTATACTCATTGTTCAAATATGACTATGCATACATACTATGCGTATGAAGAGGATTTTCATACACGGCATACTTGACGTATCATAATTCATCAATATGTCCGAATTTGACAGTTGAGTCATTTTCATATGATTTGATCTATAACGATTACATTTTTTTCGGCTATTGTTTAATATGGATTTTCCATGAAAGCGAACACAAATGTATCTTGGTGTCGTTTGCAAAAAAAGTTCCTTTTTTTTCTTTTTCTATTTCACGTGGCGCTTCTTCGTCACTCAAACTGTCTTTAGCGTCAACGCTAAAAACCGTGATGTTGTTCCGATACGCCAAATGGAATCTGTGAGCTGAAGTGCCAGAAGGCGGCAGCCATTTTGCATTCACACACAAAACAGACAGAAAAAAAACAACTCAATGAATTCAAAATACATACATCATATTTATTTCAGAGATATGGATGAATTTGTGAACGTTTCGAAACGACCGCAAGTCTTTGCCGTTATTACGATTGCATAAAGACAGGAGTGTAATGGGGTGACAGTAATGAGTCGTTAGTATCATTTGTGAGCGGCTTTTATGAAGCTGTCTTCACCGTTATGCATTGCTGTCTTTGCCGTGACACGTTTCTGTCTTTACCGTTACGCGTTGCTGTCTTTGCCGTGACACATGTCTGTCTTTACCGTTATGCGTTTCTGTCTTTGCCGTGACACATTTCAGTCGTTCCCGTTACGTGCTTCTGTCTTTACCGTGACACATTTCTGTCTTTCCCGTTACGTGTTTCTGTCTTTACCGTGACACATTTCTGTCTTTACCGTTACGTATTTCTGTCGTTCCCGTTACACATTTCTGTCTTTGCCGTTGCTCCTTTCTGTCTTCGCCGTTATGCAAGAAGTGCCTTTCAGTGGATTTGCTCTGTCAATCGGGACCGCCTCACTCCGAATCCCTACAAAAAAAACGGCCAATCGTCAAGAACTTGGGACACGAGGACCGTCCCGGCGTGGGAGACACTTACCCGTGCAAAACCGAGGCGGCATGAAAAAAAAAAAAAAAAAAATCCAAAAATGGCTCAATTACAGTGTGCGCACGCGACTCTTCCGTTATTGGTCGGATTATATGAAAATAACCCATATGGTTGGTCAAATATTGTATCATAACTGCTTTGATTAAATGGAAATGTTCCTCTCAAATCCTGTTGCTTGTTTTTGTTTTTTTTCTACCTACCTTTTGTTTTGATCTATCTATCTATCTATGTTTGTTTTTTGTTTTTTTTTGTTTGCCCTTGAGCAAGACAGTGACCCCTGCGTGACCCCCGGCAGGGTGCCCTCGTGCCATAGTCGCGTCGCCTCGAAGAATGTCGCCGAGCCCGATGTGCTGCAAAGGCTCGCGGCCCCAAAGCCCAGCAAAGAAACGCTTTTTAATTCGTCCTAACCTCTTTGACGAGGCCTCGCCAGACAGGATGCTAATTACTACGTCATAATCACTCGACTCCCCGCCCCCCCGCCCCCTCTCCCCCACACACACCCCCCCCGCTCGCCGTTTGCGCACCGAAGGCAGCGAGCGCTTTGCGCGAAACGGCGTGTGCGAAAATACAAACACGCGGACGCACGCGCACGCGCGCGGACACACACACACACACACGCACACACACACACACGCCACATGTGTTGTGCTTTACTTACCAAATATGATTTTTGCGTGTCTCCCCGTCATGTACTTTCTTTTACGCTGTGGATTCACTTTAGTTACTTTCGGGCTTGCTCTTATGGAGGATTAGTTATTAAATAATAACAAAATGTGACACACTGTGTTTGTCGCAACAAACGTGTTTTTCTTTTGAATGTGGTATAGTTGATTACAATATGCAGTTGTTGTAAACATTGATGAGCTAAATAAAACAAACTGTATACAAATAAAATAAACTAGAGCAGCCACACATATATATATATATATATATATATATATATATATATATATATATATATTTATTTATTTATTTTTTATTTTTTTAGTTGAGAACATAAAAGGAACCAATAAACAAAGTGCCATTCTGTGCTCGTCCTTCCCCGCTTTGTGTGAACAATTCTCACATAACATTCCAAAAAAAATGTAGAGATAATATTTATTTCTGTTCGTCTTTTGTATAGTTTATTTAACACGCCATTCTCTCACCGAAATGGACAACTCTTCTCCAAAACGTATCGTTATTTCTTCAAATTGTGTCATTTCCACTCATGTCACCGCCACCTCAGGCACAGCAGAACTTTGCACGTTTTGTTTGAAGTCAATTAAAGAACATGTCGACTGAAAATGGCGATGCACTGCAGAGTAGGAACGATGTTATACCCGTGTTTTATTTTGGATTGTTAAAAAAACAATGATGAATCAATGGTGTTTGCGGGCTTCAAGCGGCGAGAGAAGACGTGGAAATAAAACACAAAATGCAGCAAGATTCATAGGACGTTGCACACTTGCTCGTCAATGAACATCGCAGCGTTTCTATTGGTTCGATACAGTATGTTGACGAGTGTGGCCGGACTAAACTGCATTGCACATCGACCGTATGACGCCCAAAAACAAACAAACATTGTGAAATGAATACCTCTATGATCATCAACTATGACCAAATAACATTACACTTTCCTCTTCAGAAGAGATTTTGTTGTTGTTAATGCATTTGCATGGCTTCACGTGGGGATTCAATTTAGATGACGTTTTTTGATTTTTGATTTTTTTTTTGTTCTCTCCCCGTCAGTAAAGAGGATTTCAGTTTCCGATCTGACGGGCGCTTTATGCACGCGACGCGACGCGACGCGACGCGACGCGACGCGACGCGATCACGTTTGTGCGTGTTTCTGACATCTTTTGGGAGTGACGAACGTAACTCGGACGACTCGCCGGCGAACGCCAGGGTGCAAGGGTCCGTTCCGTGTGGAGCTTCAGACACACACACACACACACACACACACATAAATATTAAAAAAAAAAAGAAAAACATTTGTCTGAACAAGAAATCAAAGACCTCATCATTGGATTGTTATTTGACAACTACAATACGTAGGCGACTTCCAAATGAAAGGGATTTTATAAACAAGAGTTGTTCTATTGCATAGCAGGGGTACTTAATAAAGTGTCTTTTGCTTGTTAGTATATGCGGGACTCAGACAAAATTAGTAAAAAAAAAAAAAAAAAACGAGAAAAAGAATGAAGTCAGAAAAACAAACAAATATTTTTTTTTAAAAAATGACTCAGAAAAACAGGGGAAGAAAATAGTCAGAAAAAGAGGGAAATTAGACCGAAAACCGGGAAAAAGAATGAAGTCAGAAAAACAAACAAATATTAAAAAAAAAAAAAAGGACTCCGAAAAACAGGGGAAGGAAATAGTCAGAAAAAGAGGGAGAATTAGACCGAAAACCGAGAAAAGGAATTAAGACAGAAAAACAAACAAATATTTAAAAAAAAAAAAAAACTCTAAAAAAAATGACTCAGAAAAACAGGGGAAGAAATTAGTCAGAAAAAGAGGGGAAATTAGACCGAAAACCGTGAAAAAGAATGAAGTCAGAAAAACAAACAAATATTTAAAAAATTAAAAAAAATCTAAAAGAATGACTCCGAAAAACAGGGGAAGAAAATAGTCAGAAAAAGAATTAGACCGAATTAGACCGAAAACCGAGAAAAGGAATTAAGACAGAAAAACAAACAAATATTTAAAAGAAATTAAAAAAAAAAACTCTAAAAAAAACGACTCAGAAAAACAGGGGAAGAAATTAGTCAGAAAAAGAGGGGAAATTAGACCGAAAACCGTGAAAAAGAATGAAGTCAGAAAAACAAACAAATATTTAAAAAATTAAAAAAAAATCTAAAAAAAATGACTCCGAAAAACAGGGGAAGAAAATAGTCAGAAAAAGAGGGAGAATTAGACCGAAAACCGAGAAAAGGAATTAAGACAGAAAAACAAACAAATATTAAAAAAATAAAAAAAAATTAAAAAATGACTGAGAAAAACAGGGGAAGAAAATAGTCAGAAAAAGAGGGAGAATTAGACCGAAAACGGAGAAAAGGAATTAAGTCAGAAAAACAAACAAATATTTAAAAAAAAAAAAAAACTCTAAAAAAAATGACTCAGAAAAACAGGGGAAGAAATTAGTCAGAAAAAGAGGGGAAATTAGACCGAAAACCGTGAAAAAGAATGAAGTCAGAAAAACAAACAAATATTTAAAAAATTAAAAAAAATCTAAAAGAATGACTCCGAAAAACAGGGGAAGAAAATAGTCAGAAAAAGAATTAGACCGAATTAGACCGAAAACCGAGAAAAGGAATTAAGACAGAAAAACAAACAAATATTTAAAAGAAATTAAAAAAAAAAACTCTAAAAAAAACGACTCAGAAAAACAGGGGAAGAAATTAGTCAGAAAAAGAGGGGAAATTAGACCGAAAACCGTGAAAAAGAATGAAGTCAGAAAAACAAACAAATATTAAAAAATTAAAAAAAATCTAAAAAAAATGACTCCGAAAAACAGGGGAAGAAAATAGTCAGAAAAAGAGGGAGAATTAGACCGAAAACCGAGAAAAGGAATTAAGACAGAAAAACAAACAAATATTAAAAAAATAAAAAAATATTAAAAAATGACTGAGAAAAACAGGGGAAGAAAATAGTCAGAAAAAGAGGGAGAATTAGACCGAAAACGGAGAAAAGGAATTAAGTCAGAAAAACAAACAAATATTTAAAAAAAAAAAAAAATCTAAAAAAACGACTGAGAAAAACAGGGGAAGAAATTAGTCAGAAAAAGAGGCGAAATTAGACCGAAAACCGTGAAAAAGAATTAAGTCAGAAAAACAAACCAATATTAAAAAAATAAAAAAATCTTAAAAAATGACTCCGAAAAACAGGGGAAGAAATTAGTCAGAAAAAGAGGGGGAATTAGACCGTAAACCGGGAAAAAGAATTAGTCAGAAAAACAGAAAACAATATTCAAAAATAAAAACCCAGATCCCTCAAAAATGAGTCAGCAAAACAGGAGTTTTTTTTATTTTTTTAATCCAAGTGAATGCAATACGCTTACGTAGGGTACGTACTGCATATGTTGTTGTTGTTGTTGTTTTTTTTTTTTTTTTTTTTTGGGGGGGGGGGCGTTGCAAAGACCACAGCCTCCCATTTTCTTTGGCGCTTCTCCCCAATGAGGCTGAGATTCAAACCCTCAAGTCAACTATTGTCGTAGTTTTGTTTCGCATTCAAGTTCCACATTCCCCGCCCGCCCCCGCCCCCGCCCCCGCCCCTTCTGTCAGCTGATCGGTCACATGTCCCGGTGGCCCCGCCCTCTCGCAAAATGGAGTTGTCGTCTTCCGTGCAGAGAGGGCTCCGGTCCCTCGGCGAACCGTCCGCCGCGGACCACGCCGCCTTCCCGGCGCTGGTGGACGCCTGCTTCCGCTCTCTGCTCTCCTCCGGCCGGGACGCGGGGTTGCCGGGTGAGCTGCGAGACCCCCTTTGCGCCCCGCCGCTTCTTGCTCACTTGTTGTTGCTCTCGGTCACGTTACGATGTGTGCGGAATCTGCATTCACGCTCCTCAAACCCGGAAGTAGGTGTGAACAGCCACAATTCGGTAGTCCGGCTCGGTCGCCATTAGTCCGAAGCAGCTACCATCCATTTTTGTCGCTGTTGGCAAAATGTTTTCAATCCACACAAAGCACTGCCAGCCCTCCCCATCCCCCTCCCCCTCCCCCCCCGCCATTTGGGTGATGCAGCTGAGGGTCCCATTCACATGCAAATCCTGATTGATTCCCGTTCTCGACGTCGATCAGTACGAGGCGAGCTCCGACCTGCGCGAACGCCGCGCACTCGTCTGTCGTCGTCGTCGACGTCACCTCTCGACCTCTGGTTTGTGCCCTCTCCAGACGAGCCCGAAGTGAAGCAGGTCGAGCGGGTCCTGCTGAAGCGGATGCACGCTGCGACCACCACATTCATCCTGGAAGCGGTCAGGCAAAACGCGGATGAGTCCACGATAAGGTAAACAAGACGCGGGATGGCTCATATGAGAGCAGATCAATTCATGCCATGAATATGGCGGGGGGAGGAGGGGAGGAGGGGAGGAGTGGAGGGGGGTGGGTGGGACGACTTGATTTTGTATGCAAATCGTTCTGGCAACCTGTTTGCATTTGTGCTGTGTGCAGGCACGCGCGTACACAAACCCCGAGTGGTGCTCAAGCACCTGCCCTTTTGCCCTGGATGAAAGCAGCGCCCCTTTTGCTTGCTGCAGCCCATTTTTCTGGATTCACCAATATTTAAACAAAAAGTACAAATAAAAATGACCCGCTGCGTCGTCAATTCCACCCAATGTTTTGATGTTTGAGTCCTCGCTCAGAATTTGACATTGGATTCCACTTTAATTGAGTTTAAGCGCTTCAAATGGTGGCAGCTGTGTCCTGACCCTGTTTAACATGACTTTGAATGTGATCGCTTAATTCCGAACACATTTATAAGCGGGTGTGTGGACTTGTGCAAGCCCATTATCTCAGTTTGTTTTTTCTTCCCCACTCTTATTCTCTCTTGAATTGTGTTGTACTGGTTATAGCTTATCGTATAGTGGGAAAAGTTATCAGATGATTTATCTTGGTCTCATTTTTATTATATCCCAAAATCCTGCCATTTGAACAGGGGTGTGTAGACTTCTTATATCCGCTGCAGCTTCCCTTCATCTCCTTTGATCATAGTTGTGTTTATTTGTGTGTGTGTGTGTGTGTGGGTCCTGTTCGGCCGTTAGGCCAAGCATGGAGAAGAATGGAAACTCGGTATCCCTTTCATGGCGGAACAGTTTTACTTGTGTCACGGAGCAGTTTTCAAGCTTCCGCTGTTCAGTCGAACAGGGCAAAGTTTCTCGAAGGGAGAGAGAAACAAAGACAAAAGACACCGCACTAATTGTAAACAGGATGGGAGAAGTCAATCATTGCATTATCTACAACAATGAAAGATGCAATATGAGTGTTGCACGGGGCTGTCGTGTCACAGGACAAGAAGCACGCGAGGGTCGTGAACCCGACCGTACAAATGAAGTGCGGTGGCAATAATTATGTCAATTCTAAAAGCCTCCAGGACGAGAGTATAAGTGAGGGGGAGACTCAAGCCATTTGCATATTGATGCGTTATTTGTCGCGGTAAGTGCGTGATCCTCCCCCCCCCCCACACACACACACACACACCCGGTGAAAGAGTCCTGGGGGCGTGTGTGTCACGTGTGTCCGCGGATACATGCAATTGAATTGATAGCGTTTTACTTGCTCCCAAAAATGTCTGTGCACGTGCCCGGTCGCGTGAATAGTCCATCCAATCCGGTCACACACCCAGTGCGCCTTTTTTGTTCCGCGCACAAGTGCTTAAAAAAAAGAGTGCGCGTCAAGAATATTCCAATATTCTGCCCGTATTTTTGTGCGTGCACCTCGAGGTGATTTGTACACTTCGCAGCGCGATAATCAGCTCGGCGCGGCGTCCGCTGGGCGTGATCAACTGCTTTGCATGTTAAGGACACCATGTCCATTGTGGCTTTGAGCATATATTTATTTGCATTCTGTGTCAATAAACTGTTTTCCAATGTCGCCCCCCCGTAGCGCCTGCCTTGACGAGCTGTCATTCAGTTCAGAAAGAATACAAATATTCTATAGCTGCTATCAGGTGACGAGCACGACGCAAACACCGTTTTGTCATCATCGCCTCGAATAACCTTGATTTTATTGCTGCTTTTTCCTTCACAGAAACACCACAAGGAGTTGGAGCGTTTGTTAGCGAGGTAAGCCACGGGAAGGTCCATCCGACCCTTTGAGGATACCGCCTATCTTCGTTAGGGATAAGCGGTATCCCGGCTGACGTCGGGCGAGAGGCGGGGTACGCCCCGGACCAGTCGCCGGCTCATCGCGGGACGCCGTCGGCGGGGGGGGGGGAGCAAACGATTGCTTCGGTGGTTTCCCGTAGTTGCAGATCAGACGTACACAACAATCGGGATGAATGTCGGACCATTCCTCTTTACAAAATTGTTGCAGATTCTTGGGATGGCCGGTGCGAATAGATCTCTCGAGGTAATGCCACGGCGTCTCAGTCGGGTTTAGGTCAGGACTTTGACTTGGCCACGCCGCAACACGGATCTTCTTCTTCCGAAGCCATTCTGTTGTCGAGTTGCTTCTGTGGTTTTCGGATCACTGTCCATTGCGACACCCGTTGGACCGATGGCCTCCGGTTTGTCTGCAAAATATCCCGATCAACTTGTGAACTCGTTCTTCCCATCGACGATAGCGAGCTGTCCAGGCCCTGAGGGAGCGAAGCACGCCCATAGCGTGAAGCGTCCTCCACCGTGCTTCACAATTGGGATAAGGTTCTGATGTGGCTGCGCCATTTTGAACTCCACGAAGGGTGGAGTGTGTTCCTCCCAAACATTTCAACTTTGCTATCATCTGTCCACAGGCTATTTTACCAGTAGCGCCGCGGAACGTCCAAGCGCTCCTTTTTTTCCTTTTTTTGTCTTTCTTCTGATTACTTGTTGGAGAATTCGTAGCCCCGAGGTTCCTGTGAATGTGTACGTCATTTTCAATACCAATAGGAAAAGATCGTTATTTGCGTGGTATCAGTTCGAGCAGACGTCGCTTTGTTGTTGTGACGTCGATGACGATCGGACCGCGTTTTACGAGCTAACTGAAGCGGAAATGGACACGGCACTTTTCCCTCCCGCTGGAGCTGTGTTGTAATTTCTCCCCCGTTTTTCTTACGTTTTTGTTCAAATGATGAGGGAATTTGTTTCCAAATTTTCTTTGATGCTCTATCATCCTCGTTCCCCCCCCATATTAAAGTCTATTTAATAATATCAATAGGTGTCATCAGTCAACAAGAATACAAGTATTGATTAATAATGCAAATGGGGAGTGTGATGGCTGTCGAAGTGCATCATCATCATCATCATATTATTATTATTATTTTTTTGTGTATTTCCGCAGCATTGGAAGGCAAGCAGCTCACGTTACCGACGTGTCATGGCGCCTCCAATATCACGTGAAGGTGCACGACGACCTACGTTGGCTCATCGTTCCATAAGAACAATTTGAACCACTTAGCTATATATTTGCAGTATATTGTGACGCTTTTGTTTGTGTGTGTGTGTGTGTGTCCACGGCAGAATGGACAGGTCGATAAGGTCAACGAGCCTTTCTACTTATTATCCCTCAACACCGAGGTAAAAACTCCCATCACATGTGTTGTGCTTATTTTGACGTGATTAACGTCATGTGCGTGCGCGTGTGTTAGAATAAAGGTCGTCGCGAGGATCTCCGCTTCACCTGCACCGTGGAGCAGTTGCAGGTAGAGTGAACCAAACAGTCCACCTTAAACCGCTTCACTTGTTGTAGTAAATTGGAGTTGCAGCGCGTCCGATTGCGCCTTTGCTGCCGATTTCTTCTGTCGCTTCTCTCGTGAATGTTTCACATTTAAAGCGATGCATGCGTGTGATGATGATGATGATGATGATGATGTTTTTTTTAAAAAAAATGTTTTTTGTTTGTTGCCAGGACATGGTTGGCAAGCTGAAGGACGCCGCCAAGAGCGCGGAGAAAGCCAGTCAGATGTGATGAGGATGACGATCAAGTGTTCGCGGTTCTTCATCGGCTTGTTTCATCGCGCGTGTTTTTGTTTTAAGAAATAAAATCAAGCATCGTGACGTGTCTTTGTGTGGTTTCACGCGGATTCGTGCTATGGGAAACGCGAAACAATGGCGGCGTGGGGAGAAGTGTGACCGGCGTGGATTTTGGGGGATATCGAACCAAACAAACAAACAAACAAACAAACAAAAAAGCACCGCAATCCACTGAGGCGTTATTGCGTAAAGTGGATCACCAGGTTCATCTTGCGGAACGTTCAAAATGTTTGGGCAAGTATGTCAGGAAAAACGCAAACGTTTGAAACAGCCTTCAAAGTGTCATGCGGGGCTTCAATAAACACGCAAACTCGTTTTTTTTTTATTTTTTTTATTTTTTAAATTTATTATATATATATATATTTTTTTAATTTTGCGTATTTGGATGGATAAAAAAAAAGAAAAAGAAAAAGAAGCCGCCGACAGTAATTGGCGCGCTCCCTTAAGCCGGGGATCACGTGAGGCAAGCGGGGCGGTCCGAGTGCAAGCCATTTTGGGGACGGTGTCAGTTTCCACGGAGCGCGCGCACGCACCGCGCACACGCCGCTCACCACTCAGGAGGAGGGGGGCCAAGTGGGGATTTTGGAGGCAAACTTGTGTCGGAGCGGAGCGAGCCGACGCCGGAGGACTTTGGGCCGCGGTGCCAGCGCCGATCGCACACGCTCGCAAAGTGCCACGGGCGCCCACGGAAGGCGGCGGCGGCGGCGTCGGCGTCGGCGTCTCCCGTGTGAAATGCGCTCGCCTCGGCCACTGACAGCGTCTGCAGCCTGCTTCAAGATGGCGGCTGGGCTCCGATTCATTCGCTGCTGATTCGCCTCCCAACTTTCATTGTCTGTCCGCCCCCCCACCACCCACCGCCCCCGCCCCCCGCCCCCCGCCCCCCAGCCGCAGCCAACCGAGCCCGGCACACAGGTACGTGCTCCCGGCATCGCCTCCGCCTCGAGGCGGCACCCGCTGCGGTTCCGCCGGGGGTCTTTGTGTGCTTCTTCCACCCCGAGCTCCGCGGATGTTGAGCTTTCGCCCCGACGTGGAGTTCCGCGTGCGTGTGTGTGTGTGTGTGTGTGTGTGTGTGTGTGTGTGTGCGCGCGCCCCCTGTGCTGGATGTGCCCGTGCGAAGAGGTTCCCAGCTCGGGCTTGCAGCCCGTCGAAGCCCCGCGCACACGCAGGCTCCCTCGCTGGGTCGCCGAGCTTGGCGTCCGTGCGGCCGGATGGCGGATCGGGATTGTTTTGTGGGCTTTTCGGGTCGGCCGAGTGCGGCGGCCGGCGGGCGAAGCGCCGCGGACTCGGCGGCGATGTTAGCACGACCGAGACGTCCGGAGGCTTCCCAGCAGCCGCGTTCGCTCGGAGCCTCCTCATTTTATAGAATCGTCACGTCGGGGCGTCGATGCACGCGACGCGATCGCGTTTGCGCGCGTTTGCGGCATCTTTGGAGAGTTACGAACTTAACTTCGGACGACTCCCCAGCGAACGCAAGGGTGCACGGTCCGTTCCGTGCGGAGCTTCGGACGGTTCGGAACCAGCTGCTTTCGGGTTCCTCGACACCACGCGACATGCGCGTCACCTACCGATTGGCCGATTTATCTTTGCATTTTTAAAAAAGACATTTTTTAAAATATAAATAAAGCGACAAGGCTGCTCGCGTGTGTTAATTCCATCTGGAGTTGTGCGACTCGGATCCGGCATGCGCGGCTCGTTTGCTGCTCTTCCGTGTGATTGCAAAAAGTCCCATTTGCGTGTTCGCGTGTCTCCGAGACCCACGAAAGGTAATGTTTGTTGTCGCGGAGGCTGCCACGCACTTGGTGGGCTCGCAACTTTTATATTCCTAATGGATCGGAACAGCAGTTGTGTTTGCTTCAATGCTGCGGCATTTTTTTTTTTTGCTCTCGATCCTTGATTTTTGTGGTTTCATCTGTTCTTTCTCTCTCTCTCTCTCTCTCTCTCTCTCTCTTTTTTTTTTAATTTTTTGGTGGAAGAGTTCGGAAGGAAAAAAACAACTTGCAAGTGTGCTCTCTGAAATCATCTCCACTCAATCTTCTTTATTCGTTGCGTTCACTCCCAAAAAAATTCCACGCGTGACATTTGAGAAATCACTTGTCAACGCATTTTGCTTTTAGACAAATACGCTCCGCATCCGTTGGAGCCTTTTTGTGCCCCAAAATGGCAAACGTCGCCCAAAACCGCTTCGTTGGTTGTCGAACAGGCTTTTTGGGTCCATGGTTGTTGCAATAATCCGCGTCCTTCGTGTTCTTCCTCGTGCTGAATGCGTCGCGATCTGAGAAAGTGCTCCACTGAGAAAGTTCCTCGGAGCCTTCTGGATTGGACAGTACCGCCTACGTCATGCTAAAATACAATTTAATTTGGGTCATGAGCGCAGTAAAAAAACAAAAAACAAAACAAAACAAAAGAAAACAAAACAAAACAATGCGCTTGATGTTGTTTGCAGGTCTTCGTAGAGATGACGCGCAAACTCGCGTGGTCCACTTTTGCGTCAAACGCGGGGTTCATTTCAAAATGATGATGATGATGATTCCCCCCCCCCCCCCCCTTTCCTGCACAAAATGGCAGCCGCTGCGTGTGCGGCTCCGCGGATGCGTGCGTGCGTGCGTGCGTGCGTGCGTGCGTGGGGAGGGAGCGCCGCGCTCCTCTCTCACCCTCCTATCACGCATGTACAACTCCTATTTTAATTTTTACAAGAATGTCTTACCTTGTTTTTGCGCCCACGCGAGAAAAGCGGTTGCCATAGAAACACACAGACCCCCCCCCCCCCCCCACACACACACACACACACGCACACACCTGACTTGGGAAGCACCCCCCCCCCCCTTTCCCGCTCCGTATTTCATTGCATTAAAAAAACAACAACTGCGTGGACTTGAGTTGAAATCGTCGAACGTTCCGATCGCTTTGGATCGCAAAGCAGCTTTGAAAAAAAAAAAAAAAAAAAAAAATATATCAATTTGCCTGGAAATTGTTCTTCCATTTCGTTGATTTGATTCTATGTCATTTTTAAATCCGTACACTTCCGGCAAGCCTTTTTTTTTTTTTTTTTTTTTTTTTTTTTTTTTAAAACTCGCGTCGCACGTGACCCCCCCTCGTCCTTTACATCCATCCAAAAAAATATTGCGTGACGCGCCGAAGCCTTTGCGGGGAAGATTTATGACGTTTCTGATCAAATTAGCATAAAAGATGATGTTGCTTTAACACAAGTTAAGCAAACAGGCTGCAGCCTTCTTCCAAATGGCGCCCTGACTCCTCTTCTCCTCTTCTCCTCCTCCTCCTCCTCGTTCTTTCCTCGATGCCACCAGCTCCTTTCGCTCATCATGCATCGGACGACCAGGATCAAGATCAGCGAGCTCAACCCTCACCTCATGTGCGTCCTGTGCGGGGGTTACTTCATCGACGCCACCACCATCATCGAATGTCTGCACTCATGTGAGCGGCGCGCATGCACGTACACCGTTCACGTGACTCCTTTTTTTTTTTTTTTTTTTTTGCATCGGAAGCTAAGAAAGAAGTGTTTTTCTTTTTTTCTTCTTTTTTGTGCGTGTGTGTGTCTTGCAGTTTGCAAAATGTGCATCGTCCGTTACCTCGAAACCAGCAAATATTGTCCCATCTGCGACGTGCAAGTGCACAAAACCAAACCTCTGCTCAACATTCGGTGAGAAAGCGTCTTCTTCGCAAAACCGCTTTAGGTCGCGTTGGAAACGCGAAGCCGCCAAAGCCCAACTGCGACGGCTTTTGGGGTTCGATCGTGTCTTCGCCTTCTTCCAATCTGCTGCTGACTGCTTTTCATTTTCACTGCAAAAGCCAAGTGAAGCTCAGCGTGTTGACTTCCTGTGTGCAGGTCAGACAAAACCCTGCAGGACATCGTTTACAAACTGGTCCCAAGCCTCTTTAAAAGTAAGAACGTGATATTGGACTGATGCTTTTTTGTTTGTTTGTTTGTTTGTTTGTTTTGTTTGCTGTGTTCTCTATTTTGTTCGATATTAGCTTCTCTTCATATGCTATTAAATGCGCCGCCAATGGATTGAGCGATTTAAGAGAACGCCCCAATCTGAATTGGCCTTAAAAGTAGGCGAGCGCCTCGAATTGTCCGGTCGTCGCGACGACATCGCGGCCGTGTTGATTGTGAGTCGTGCGCGCAAACGCTTGACGACGCCTCCTCCCTTGGACAGGTGAAATGAAGAGGAGACGAGACTTTTATGCTGAGCATCCCGTCGAAGGTAAGACCCACTTCAGCTGAAAATAAATCGCGGCCGGAGACATTAGGTGGGAATACGATGGGCTCGCGCTCCGATTTTGTGCAAATTGTCGCGTTTTCTTGTCACGGTGACTTAACACTGGGAAGAAAAAAACCAAAACAAAAACAAGTCATTTGAATTCATCCGAAGATCGGTTGCTCGTGATTAAAATATGTTCAACTAACATCTTCGCTTACTTTCGAGACGAATGGAAAAGTCCATCAGTTTAGCCTATTTTTATTGTAGTCTTTGATTGTAACCAATTGACACGATCGCATTCCGTACTTATTTTTCAGTGTGCTTTCCGAGGACTCCGTTCAAATGGCGCGCTCGGATTTTTTGGGGAGGGGCAAACGATGCGAGTTGACCACATTTGAATCACGTGCAACTCGTGGACGCAATCAAATGAAGTCCTTTTTATTTTTCAGTACAAACTCTCGGCGCATATTTTCACTTTTATCGTAGGGCGTCCGCGTCCGCAAAGTTCGATGACGAAAAAAAACCCCCCGCTGAACCGCCACTTTCTTCGCCAGAATGGAACAATTCCGTTTCCGGGCTCCCGAGTCAAAACGAAAAGTACTAATTGCGATTTCCCGCGGCAGCTTCAAACGGCTCCAACGAAGACCGAGGCGAGGTGGCAGACGAGGACAAGAGAATCATCACCGACGATGAGATCATCAGCCTCTCCATTGAGTTCTTCGACCGGAGTGCCGGGTAAGGTTCATCTTTGCCTCTTGATCCGCGCCACGCAATTCCGGCTGTCCAAAAAAACAAAAGCCGACGGCGCGCCGGTGGACGACGATCGGACGATGTGTCCATTTTTACTCTGTGCGTGCAGGCTGGCGGGTGGACTCGATGACAAGCATTCAAGCAAAGATCAGGTATGCGCGTCGTCCTTCTGTTTCTCGCTTTGCAGTGAAATCTTTTGCAGGTTATTGCTATTGTCTTCCCGATATAAATACATCGTACGCGGTGTCGGCCGGATCGCTTCGGAAAGGCCGTCGGTCACAATTGCAAGTTGCCCTGTTGAAAATGGAACGGCAGTGTCGCTATTTCCATGACTTCCTCAAAATATCCTACTTCCAATTTGAGTGACTGCATCAACAGGACCGATAAAAACCCCAGGAATGTAATGGATTGCAATTACATAATTGTGTACTTAAAAAAAAAAACAAAAAAAGTATAGATGTATTTACCCCCTCCGACATTGATTGTACGTCTAATTCTTGCACAGACGGCCAACAAAAGGTACTTGCAGTGTCCGGCAGCGATGACCATCATGCATCTGAGGAAGTTCCTACGCAGCAAAATGGACATCCCCAACACTTACCAGGTGGTTTTTTGTTTTTTTTTGTTTTTTTACATTAGGCCTTAAAAAGGTTTTGAATCGTTGAAAATATGACTAACATTCTACAATGTATATATATACATGTTTTTTTGTTGTTGTTGTTGTTGCTTGCGTTCATGTCTATAGGTAGAAGTCATGTATGAAGATGAACCGCTGAAAGATTACTACACGTTAATGGACATAGCGTATATCTACACTTGGAGAAGGGTGAGGCAAATTCAGCCAATCGGCCGCACTTTGGATTTGTAGTTTCGTATTGTCGTATCTAAATTGAATTATGTTAGGGGGGAAAAAAAGTTAGCGATTTATTTGCTGGCCATTTGCAAAGTCACAATAGGATCAACTGTAAATTTAATACAGTAACGGGGGGAATAACTGGGAGGGGAGGAAAATCTTGTGTTTCAGGAATAATAATAATAATGTTAATAATAATAATCATTCCAAAAAAAAAAAACATTTCAAATTTTACTTCAAGCGGATATTTTCTAGAAGATTTTTCTGGTGTCGACTTGCAATGATCCCACAGCTGTTTACGGTTCAATATTTCGTAAAGATGCTAATTGCAATAAATGTGGAAAGCACCATTTCATTTTGTAGGAATGAAAAATATAAATATCTTAAATGTCACTTAAAACTGACCCCCCCCAGGATTTTTCTGGTGTAGAAATTTGTTATATAATTCTCCATTTTATAGTTATTTATCTAAAGCAAGACAAACAAACACAATTTTATCTCTCTCTCTCTCTCTCTGTGTGTGTGTGTGTGTGTGTGTGTGTGTGTGTGTGTACAAATACATGCAATTGTGTCGGAGGTCAGGAAGAAAAAATATTAATCGGGAGCAAAACCCCTTCCCACCTATTAAAATAAGTAAATCTATAGAAAGAAAACATTTACAAGTAAATGCAACTGTTATGTTGTTTTGTTTCAAAAGAAGTCGATATATATGAGGGAAACATTTAAAGGTAACTTCGACTGTTATTTTGTTTTTCTGCAGTTTGTGATAATATGGTTTTGTACCACTTAGCATTTTAAATTCTGCGTTTAAAAAGCAGCGGATTAGAATTAATGTCAAGGACATTCACCCTGAGGGGGAAAAAACATGAATCTCTTGATTTGTACTATTTAAATTGTTTTTAAAATTATTCTTTTCTTTTTAGGGAATTAAAAGAAAATGAACATTTACATGTAACTGGAAATTATTCTGGTGTTTTAGTTGGTGATAATATGATTCTTTTGCAACACTATAGTTCCAAAAGAAGCTGATTTAGAATGATTGTGTCATACATACTAAGTTTAACCCTGAAGAAGACAAATGTCAAGATGGAGTCATTTCTCCAAATAATAACATTCAAATTCGATTTCTTGAAGAGGACATTGCAATGTTTTCATTTGGGTTGCATGATAGCACTTGCAGCATATTTCATATTAATCGTGTCAGTCAAAATATATTCTGCACTGAAATAAAGTCCCTGGAATTTTCTTCATCGGGTTCCGGATGATTATAAATGTGTTAAACGTAATTAACATCAAACATCATGAATAATAATTCATTCTTGTAATTCTAGTTATAATAATCATCATCCAATTGTTTTGGTTTTTTATTTATTTTTTTTAATTTCAAAAATATTCCACTTCAATGTCGGACACTGAATTGATGTTATTTCGTATTTTCTAACGTGGTTAAAATAATGTCTGTATCTTGTGCTATTGTTGCTGATGATATTTATTTTGGTGGTTGCCCGAGTCAAAACAGCCGATGACGATTGTATGGTTGATTGATTATTCTGATTGGATTCGCATTTATTTTGGCTCTGACGTCATCCCGGGGACGTCCACAGACGGGCCCGCTGCCGCTCCAGTACCGAGTCCGGCCGAGCTGCAAGAAGCTGAAGGTGAGCCCCGACCGGTGCGGACCGGAGAGCGACTCGGCCAGCGACAAAGCCGGGAGTCCCGCGGGAGCCCCGTCCGCGTCCGCGTCCGCGTCCGCGTCCGCGTCCACGTCGTCGTCCTTGCCGAGCCCGGGCGACCCGGCGCTGCGCCCCCCCCGCGGCCCCGCCGCCAACGTCAACGGGACCCCGGGGGCGCAGGCCCCTTCGACCTTCGCCCAGCCCCGGAAGATCGGCTCGGCCACCTCGTCCGGATGACGCCGACGCCGACGACGCCGTTACCACGGCAACATAGCGCCGTCGCGTTGTCTTCTTTTGTTTCTGTCTCCGTTCTGACGTTTTACGATTGATTGCGTGTCATTTGTGGAGCGCACTGAAGGCATTTCAAAAGAAAAGTTCTTCTCAAATATTCAGGAACGTCAAGCATTTAAAAATCAAATCCATAAATATGGCTGTATTTTGTTATTCACATCATTTGCTTTGACCCCTTCCCACAAACGAAACGCGTTTCGCTTCTGGCGCGCGAAGATTTTCACTTTTTGTGCTCCTTTGTTTTGTTTTTTCAAATCCTCCGGAGCAGACGTCTCATTTCGTTGTTTTCTTTGTACGAGGACAATTGGCACGTTGCAAGCGTTTTCTAGAAGCTGCGTGTCCGTAGAAAAATACGGTAATGCCTTTTGCAATCCACGGCGATGTTGTTCCGACGCCAACACGCTGGTTTCACGCTCAATGACGTCACGTCTCCCGTGTTTTCTGTTGATTGGCTCGATTGTATGGACAACTTATTGTATTGTTACTGTTGCACAGTATAAAACATCTAAATAAACTTTTACACTTAAGCTGTGGCCTACCTTTTGTCTTGTCGGTCGCGTTTTTCAACATATATATGTATATATATATTATTTTTGTTTGTTTGTTTTACACGCATTTTCTTCAAATATTTCGATTGATGACGTGGACTGAAAAATAACTCGTTTTGTCACTTCAATAAAATAAAAGCGTTGATTTGATATTAAAAAAAAAAAAAAAAATAATATATATATATATATATATATATATATATGTATATAGGTTATATATGTATATAGGTTTTTTTTTTGCAATAAAGCAATGTAGGCAAACGAATACAATTCGAGATGACTTTCAACACGTCCATTAGAATTTCGCAATGTTTTGTCGCGCGTATTCCCGCCCTGCGCGATGACGGCGAATTGCAGCGACGGGCGACGAACTCTTCTTTGATTGACGTTTTCCGAGCAAAATTAAAGCCATAAATTGAGCAGGAGCAAAACATGAGTGTGGTACTGTTGCGTCTTGAGGTCCAGTTGTCTTTTCTTGCGGCATTCGTGTTGCGATTGGCTCTAAAATGACAATTACACACACACACACACACACACACACACAAAAATACATTCAATTGTTGAGTTATTCTTGGTTGAGTGGAGCCTTCATATCGTTTTTTGGTTGATGGTCGAAAGCTGCAAATGTCACGCCCTCGTACCGTGGGCTGGTGTCCACGTGGTTTCGGCGATGACGTTTGCTCTTTGGCGGGCATTATTTTTTTGGGAGGGGGGGGGGGGGGGGATTTTGGAATTCTTGTTGTTTAAAATCCTCTGGCGGGCCTGCGGATCGGAGTGGCGTCGGTAGAGGGCGCACGCGTGTTCTTCTCAAGGTGTCGCCTTCAAACAACAAAGGTGCAAAACGTACGCGCTCAAGAAGAAATATTATTGCTGCCATTGGATTGAGGCCATCGTGGCTTACAAGAGCAAAAAAAAAAAAAAAAAAAAAACGTCCTGTAAAGTCATTTCAGATAAAATGTCGAAGTTTGTGTGTGTGTGTGTTTCTTAAAATCTAACTGTAAAACCTCATTTTTTTTCTTTTTAGGGGTCACTACCAGGCATGCTAAACCGAGTTCCGTTCCACTGTTTACGCCGTAAATAGAAACCAAATGGAAACGCTTCTATCAGGAAAACGCAATTACATATTTGATATAGTCCAAGCGCCTCAAATTATGAAATTGAATGCGAATGCCTATTTTATTATTATTATTATTTTGATTTTTTTGGACCGTGGGGAGCACCCATAGGATTAACTTGCATTAAGACTATACATAAAATACGTGTTCACCCCAAACATCCCAACACACACACACACACACACACACACACACACACACACATAAAATACAAATAAAAACGCGGTTTAAGTTCAAATGTCATACAAGGTTGCCAGGTCAGAGCGAGAGCGACCACTTTGTCCAAATAGACGACCTTTGAAGAGGCGTCCTCGTGTTGCCAAGGGAACACCGGACAACAAACACTCGACTTCTGGATGTGCGCGCTCGCCTCGAAGTCAACTGGCTGCCCCAACAAACAACAAGCAACAACAACAACAACAACAAAAGATCCTCAAGAAACGTCGTTGGAGTCTCGTGTGAGTTCTTCGTTAGACTAAAGAGGCAAAAGACGCGCACACATTGTTTGCGTTCACGCTTGACAAACACGCAGTCGTCGCGGTGACGCGCGGTCGCTTCACTCTTTGTCACAAAATGCCGAGCGTCGTGACGTAATCAACCTCGGGACTGGTCGCGCTTCGGCGTCGCGCTCGTCGCACGTTTTCGAGCCGCGAGGCAGAATTGCAACAACCTCGCTCGTGTGTTCCATCGCCGCGCACAGGTTCGAAGACGATCCTTGATTGGCGGCTGACGCAATGACTCAAAGGCAGATCGTCCAAGGTGAGATCGGTTGATTTTGTTGGTTTTTTGTTTGTTTTCACTCTCGTGAGATAAATCTGTGTGCCGCCCAGTTTTTGAGCAGTATAATAAATCAAGAATGCAGTTCGTGCAAACGGTGGCTGATCTGGCGGACCGGCCCCAGAACATCGAAATCCTCCAAAGAGCAGGTAAGGTGACCCGTTTTGCAACATGTGAGCGGCTCCATCCCGCCGGCTGAGTCTGCGGCGGCGACGACGCCCCCCCCCCCCCCCCCCCCCCCGCAGGTGTCATGTCCATGCTTCGGCCCCTGATGCTGGATGTGGTTCCCGGCATCCAGCAGAAAGCGGCCTTGGCCCTGGGCCGCCTGGCGGTCCACAACGCCGACCTGGCCGACAATCTGGTGAAGGAGGACATCCTGCCCCAGCTCATCCGCTCTCTCACCATCCAGAATGTGAGTTCGTTCGCAGGAGTGCGCCGCTCGTCCTTGGAGCAGTATTCTCAAACGCGGTGCTACTTGCAAACTTAAGTCTTGCTTTTTGGAAAGACCCTAAGACAAAAAGTTGCATTTCAATACATTTTGCTAATGGGAGAAAATCCTAGCATCACTTCAACTCAGCATTTTCGGGGATACATTCACCGGAGCTCCGATGAGTCATGAATTTTCGGAACCGACGACAAATATAATTGTGGGATTTGCACGGTGACACAATCGTTGAATCGAACGCTCCCTGGATAAAAGATCAGAGGAAACCGGCAAAATAGGTGATAAGATATACATCCGAGCTTTGCAAATGATCTGAGTTTTGACTCCGATGTATTTATTATCTGCATTATGAAACGACAAAAGGCCTTGTCTTCTACGCAGAGATTGTACAAGAAAGCGGCGGCGTTCGTGCTGCGTGCGGTGTCCAAGCACTCGCCTGAGCTGGCTCAGGCGGTGGTAGCCAGCGGCGGTGTGGACGCGCTCATTCTCTGCCTGGAGGACTTTGACCCCGGCGTGAAGGAAGCCGCCGCCTTGGCTCTGGGCTTCATTGCGCGACATAATGACGGTAAAGAAGGAACGGGCCTTTTTTTTTTGGAAGACATTTTCCACATTTCCCATCTGTGCATGTGGACTTTTTTTTAAATTGTTTATTATTATTGTTTATTCCCCCCCCCCCCTCCCTCCTAGCCTTGTCCCAGTCCATTGTGGATGCAGGCGCAGTCCCCATGCTGGTGTTGTGCCTCCTGGAGCCCGAGATTGCCCTCAAACGCACCGCGGCCTCGGTGCTCAGCGACATCGCCAAACACACGCCGGAATTGGCCCAAATTGTTGTGGAAGCCGGCGCCATTGCACACTTGGCACAGATGATCCTCAACCCGGACACCAAACTCAGGGTGAGGAGCATGGAGGAATGCCAGTTTATGCAATTCTTGACAATGCTCTGTTGCTTTGGGGGGGGGGGGGGGGGGGCGCACCATAGAAGAAAGCAAACCCACAATGGCGACTGAAATAACTGGAAACGGAGAAGACTGGAATTTTCGGATTGATCCCAATATCGGTAATATCGATCCCAAGTCAGGATCAGTATCGGATCGATGCTACTATGAAAATATCGATACAGTAGTCGTAAAAATGTATCGAGATTCAGCAATTTGCTAACGCATCCACCTCAATTATTGAAAAGTAGGGGTATTTTCTCGGCACCGCATTGATACCAACATATGCGGTGTCGCACACCGCCGGGGCAGCTCAAGACGGTGCAGTTTCCAGATCCATGCACACGTATACTTTATGGACCTTCACTCCGAGCCGTCCCATCTCCGGTGCATGTCGGGCATGTGGCGGTTTTCTTGGAAAGGATCGACCGCCGCGAACGGTGGTCCCGGGCTTTTGTGACAGCCAGCAACTCGAGTCAGAGGCCGCGTTACGGCAACCGGTTCGGACTTCTCTTCCCGAGTCGGGAAGCCCCAAACGAGGCGCATGAGTCGTCTCGCTCGACAAGCCGCGACTGTGTTTTTCTCTCTCTCCGCAGAGGCAGGTATTCTCTGCTCTCGGTCAGATTAGCAAACACTCGGTGTGCCTGGCGGAGATGGTGATCGAGGCCGACGTCTTCCCGGCGGCCATGATGTGCCTCAGGGATCCGGACGAGTGCGTGAAAAATAATGTCACCGTTCTGATGAGAGAGGTGGTCAAACATACTCCCGAGGTACTGCGCGCAGGCACCGGAGCACCGGCGCAAAAACGCACACGGGCTGGACCCGCGTCACTGTTTTTGCAGCTGTCCCAGGTCATCGTGAACTGCGGCGGCACATCAGAAGTGATCACCTATCTCGGCGAGTGCCGTGGAAGTCTAAGGTTGCCCGGGATCATGATGTTGGGATACGTGGCAGCCCACAGCGAGAACTTGGCCATGGCTGTCATTCTCTCCCAAGTACGTGTGCCGCTTCTCGCCGGGCTCCGCTATCCAAGTCGCGCGGCGGCTGCGTCATGTTTGCTTTCCCGCCGGCCTCGCAGGGCTTGCTCCAGCTGGCTCTGTGTCTCTCGGAGGAGACGCAACATCACATCAAGGCCGTCACAGCCTGGTGCATAGGCCAGATAGGACATCACACGCCGGTGCACGCCAAGGCTGTCGCCACCGCCAACCTGCTGCCCAAGTTGCTGCAACTTTATATGGATGCCAACAGCTCAGAGGACCTGCAGAACAAAGTATGCTCTCGAACAAGAAACGATGCTACGACGCTTTGGTCCTCTGCTGATCGGTTTTAAGAGTTGATTCCACAAAAAAATCCTTTGCTTCAGAGTAAGAAGGCTCTGAAGATGATCCTACAGAAGTGTACCTTCCTGCCGGCGCTGGAGTCTCTCCTCTACGACGCGCCGAGCAACATCATCAAACATGTCGTCTGCCAGTTCAGCAAGGTGAGTCGGCCAAAACCGCAGAAAGCCAGCTATGACTCCGGCCCGTGACTTTGGAATCTTATTCCTATGCTTCTCTCATCTCAAAGGTGTTACCTCACGACAGTCAGGCTCGCCGTCAGTTCGTGACCAGTGGAGGGTTAAAGAAAGTGCAAGAGATCCAGGCGGAGCCGGGCTCTGTCCTGCAGGAACACATTAATTCCATCAACAGCTGCTTCCCAGAGGAGATAGTCAGGTGCGCGCACTTCAGACGCGAGTCTGAAAAAAAAAAAAAAAAAAAAAAAACCCAAAAAGTAACAACGATCAAATACAACTTTTACGGAGGAAAATAAAAACAAGAGTGGCGACAGGGAAATCGTGCATTTCTCTGCACCTTTATGTTACTGCACCGTCACTGTGCATCGTGTAATAAAGCATCACTTCCCAGTCGCTTCATTATAATCGACGAAAAATAGAGTGGTCTCGGTTAAATGCGTTTGTACATCTGGGCTGCTCTTTGGTCAAATCGCCAGCTACAAATGACTATTTGGTGAGAGACGTCGATGATGCAAAACTACCCATGGTTGGTTTGTAGACGAATTACTTTCCAGGGGAAAGTTAACACGCTACTTTGCTCGCGACTCAAAATGGCGCTTTTGGAGAGTAACGCGTTACAAAGCGGCATCACTGAATATGCAAATACTTAGGGGCAGAGAAGGTACTTTTCTTTTTTTTTTTTTCCAAAGAAAAAAGGGCTGCAGCAAAAACAAAATGGCAAGTGCTTGAGCACCACCTGGCGCCTATGTGTGCACGCGCCCAAGGATTTACCTTGAGGAATTGAGAAATGATGGCAAAATACTGTGTGTGTGTGTGTGTGTGTGTGTGTGTACACATGCATATGTAAAAAAAAAAATTTTTGTGTGTGTTTGCTGTTGCAGGTACTACTCTCCGGGCTACTCAGAGGTGTTGTTGGAGCGCTTAGAGAACTTTAAACTCTCCTGAGACCAGTCGGCATGCCCGTGCAACGTTACTGCGAAAGCACAGTGCTTCAAATAGGCTTCAAATGGTCAATATATCACCGGATGTATGATGATTAACAATGTCGACTGTCATAAAAATGTAATAGACTGCATGAACATGAGAATATGTTGTGAATGTATACTTGTAGAGTCGGATAAATGTCACATAACATCAAATAAAATCTCAACATCAATTGAACAACATTGGAAATGTTTGCTGAGTTGCAAAGGTGATGCGGCCTTCCGGCACTGCGACCGAGCAACGCAGTGCCTCCTGGCGGCCGGGGCTCCTCACTGCAGCTCAGCTGCTGTGAGGCGGCGCGCGCGCGTGCGGGCGTGCGCGCGCGCGCAGCAGCTGCGGCGCACATGGCGAGCTGCTCTTTGTTGATTGTCTCGTGTCCAGATCCACGCTCGCTCCCCACATTGTTTTGTCGCCTCGGCCCACGGAGCAGACCAGCTGGCATCTCCGCCTCCTCTTTAAACAAGATTTTTGGAAATCCTCATCCATTCACAAGCATCTCTTTCAAGGTTGAAACCACAACGGTTGGCTCCCTTCACAATGTGTTTATGTAGCTTAGATGGCTGCAATGAATAGTAATAATCAGAAGAATAATAAATGGAAAAATATATATTTTTTCAATAACAATGATAATCACAAGGATAAGCGGTACAGGCAATGGACGGAAATTCTAGACGGATTTGTTAAATCCGTTAAATCAGTGAAACCATTTTGACAATAGATTTTATATTTAAAAAAAAAGTGCGTTGCAGTCTTTTTGAAAAATAAATAAAAAGAACTTGTTTAAAATCCAATTATGACTTTGACCCTCATGTCGGTTTCAGGGAACATAAATTACACGTCCACGATGCGGTGCAGTTATACACAACTTAAATCTACAACAGCAATAAAAAAACAAAACACAACAAAACACAAACAAAAAACATCTTCGTCACTATCGCAGTCAAACAGAGCAAAATTATCTTCATGACTAACGATTCACACTATGACGGAAAAAGTATAGTATATATAGTATAGTAGTAATATATAGTAGTAATTCAGTATTGTTGCTGTTTTTAGATTTTGCTCCAATGAAGTCGATTTCTACAATATATATAAAGTATTTACAAGGTGACTCTGGTCACAATATGTTGTAACTCACTTCCACTAACTTGAACACCCTTAACACCATTTTCCATTATCAGAATAACCAGTAGCTTTCAATTCCCAATTTTGTTTTCGATACCTGGAAAAATAGCATTTACCACTTATTGGTCTTATCATTTTCAAGCATTTAGAAGAAAAAAAACTATTCTTATCAATAGGACACTTACACGGGATTTAAAACCGTGCACTGCGTGTTTAACCATGCAAACAAGATTGTATTGCGCGAGTGATGTATTTTATTGTCATTCTACATTTCGGCCGAAAACCACATTGAAGACGTTTCATTATTCCAAAACACGATTCAGCATGATACAGAATCCACTGCGTGCACTTACTTACAGGCTACTTATTGTTTGACAGACGAAACACAGCAGTAGCCCCCCCCCCCCAAATAATAATAATAATAATAATAATTAAAAAAAAAAAAAACAACACCATCCATTTTGTAAATGAATATTTTCCATAAACATTAGGCCATCTTTCTTTCACGTACTACTCTTGACTTAAAATGCGCGTAAGAGTGCGAGTATATTTAGAAAAAGATGATCTTCGGACCGGTTTGTGTAACGCTTCCCTGCTACGGTTCACTTTTTTCTTTCTTTATTGGTCACGCAGTCACGTGCATTCACTGGAAACAACATATGCAGAACATATACATAACAAATCAATTGTGCCCAACACCATTGAACTTTTTTCGGTCAAAATAGCAGCAGCAGCTCTGCAGAATGTTGAAGACGTCAGAAAGACTCGCTTTTTGTATTATTGTTCTATTTCTTATAGCAATATTTTATAGTCATTAATATAAACTAATGTCCCGTATTTCCCCATTTTCACGTTGAACTCTGACAAACAGAATAAATATCATACGAATATCGTCACATGATAAATGCCCCGAATACATTTTCGAATGGATTTTTGTATTTGTTCTCCGATGAAGACAAATCGGCCGAATGATGAGTATTCACCAGACTAATATTGTAGGTTTAGTTTATAAATAAATAAACATGAATAACGGAAACGGCACAGTTTTAGTTAAGCAGAACAAGTGCTTTAATTGGTTGAAGTGAATGCGGATTGCATCATCATCACTAAATGTTGAGAACAATAAACATCTTTATTTATTTATTTTTTTTAAAAGGGGGTGGTGGGGGGGGGGGGGGGCATGATGCCACTGAACTTTCACAGACCATTGACAGCACCGATCACATTCACACAATCACGTACACGCGTATTGTTGGGACAAATAGCAGAGCGCTGGCTGGGGCCTGCTTTTCTTATTTCTGCACAAAGTCGCTTGAATTTGTTTTGGACTCCTCAAAAATGTGGAATCTCGAAGCCAAGACAAGGACATTTCCAGTCTCGCACTTGCCTCACCTTCAGTTATTTGGATCATTTCAACATTTTACAGTAACACGAGTTGTCTCCTTTCTTCTCGCCATCCGTAAGGATCTGCCAATTCAAGACGCGCGGGTCACATGATGTCACTCGGTTGGTTGAAAAACACTTTTGGCAAATTGTCAGAGGCAGCTGGAGAATAGCATTCACAAGCATAGACAAAAAATAATAATAATGCATTTGAAGGCGCAGCAGCACTCTGCTGAAGTCTGGCATTGACCTCACTGTTGACACAATTAATAAACTACAAAACATTAACTGTTTCCCAGCATGCACCGTTGTCTCCAGTGCCAAGAGCAGACTAAAAGGTGATTCTTCAACAGCCTTACGGAGAACAAGCCGATTGGAGGGTTTTTAAAACTTAAAATTGAATACGCACATTCCCGCATAAAACGTGTGGAAGCGAGGAAATGGGAGTCGGCGTGAGAAAATAAAAGAGCCCGCACGACAATGTGATGAAAATGGCTGACAGCCTCCTGTGAACATCCTCACCCATGCGCACAGGTCAAAAGGCAGGGCCAGCAGAAGGGTGGGGGGCAATCGCAAGGACGACGAGGACTTAACCACCATCTCAAATGTCAACACAGCTTGTTTTAGTTGCTTTAACAACAGCATTCGAACGGTTTTACAATTCAAAACATGAACAAGAAGTCTACACATACACAGAATTGAGAAGGGTGTGGATACAGGGCTGTAATAGATGGCAAACACCCTATTATCAAAAGAACATTTGACATTTATTTAAAAAAAAAAAAGATTACAAAATATAAAATTAAATAATTTCCAGAGTATAAAGGCACACATCTTGCACAGTGTAACAATGAAAACAGTTAAAAGCATGGTGTGTGTGTGTGTGTGTGTGTGTGTGTGTGTGTTTGGCGCACTATATGACATAGAACAGCTCACACATCAAAAGTGTAGGGACACAAAAAGAACCTAAACAGACAACACTAACTAGAGAGAAAAGGAAATTTAGTCCTGGGACATGCAATTTTTAAAATTCCTTTTTTCTTTTTTTTTTTTTAGCACATCAGAGTAAGCATTTGAGAAATTCAAGCATAATTATTCTTCATTTACCACAGCACCGTCATTAGTCCCCATGGATGACTCATGTTTTTATTTTATTTATTTATTATTATTATTTTTTTTTTAAATACAACTATATTTCATGACTAAAATCCAATGTAAAAATATAAATGTGAATATAATCTGATATCTACACAAACGTATTGGGATGGATTTTTTTTTCCACGGGTTAAAACGGGTCGAAGAGGATGTTACTTGCTTTAGTTAGTTATACAGAAGTACTACACGACACGCGCAAAACCACTTTTCTCACTTCAACACAAACACACACATACGTATATTGCATTTCCCTTCTTAAGACCGCGTCGAATAATTGGGGTTGTTGTTCGTAACATTTGGTTCCTTTCCTTGTGTGCAAAATATACAAAAACCCTCCAACACAAACGGGAAAACTTGCGCCTGCATCATTTCGCCACAACGCTTTTCAGGAAACAGCGTTTTTGCACCACAAATACGGGGCTGCTACTCTCTTCGGCATATTTAAACACACACACGCAAGAGCGGTCATCCGACATGTGCCGCTATCGGATGTCAGTAGTTGCAAATGTTCGTCTTGCAACTACTGACTGGGCAAGGTTCCTTTTTAAGATGCTTTGTAAACAAAACGCGTCAAATATTGCAGTGACACTTTTTCTCCGGCTGCCGCTCAGGTGAAGCAGCAGTGAGGGGGACAAATCCATTTTGAGCTCACGATTCTATTTTATTGTGATCCTCAACAAATGTCAAGAGAAATCGGAAAAAGTCTGAAAGTGGTGACTAAAAACAAAAAAAAGTAAAAATGTGATGGTGCTGCACTGTAAAAGTGGAAACGTGTGTGTGTGTGTGTGTGTGTGTGTGTGGGGGGGGGGGGGGTGGCTATGCCAATCTTAAAGACAACTGATTGTTTGTCATCTTTGCAAACCAACCTCTAATTGTTTCATTTGAATGTTTTTGACCATCCATCTGGAAACATTGCTCCACCGATGATCAAAGAAGCCTTCTTGGAAAAAGTTGCATTGACCTTATGGATGCAACCAGAGGAAGGCAGGTTTTTCCTTCCTATAGATGCCGAGGCAGCATTGTGGTTTATATGATCACAGCAAGAAAATGTGGTTTTCTCCACCCTTTGTCCCAGTTTAATACTTTTGTGGTTGGTCTCCAAATGGAGGAAAGTCCCTGCAGGTTTTCCACACATTCATAGGATTCTTCTTAGTTGAAACGAATGTAATAAAAAGTCAAATGTTTGCTATGGACCGTAATGACAAAAAAAAAGTGCAGTAATTTTTTTTTTTTTTTTTTTTTTTTTTTTTTTTAAAAACACAAGGTGCTGATGGCAAAAGCCTGTTCATGGTTGCTGCTGACCGACTCCGAAGAGACCGCTGCACCAGAAGTTACCTTTGCGATGTGGATAGACGCGCGCGACACCCGCATCATTCCCTGTCCCCATAACTTTAAACTACGTCCCTTAGTCAAATTTCCTCAGTCCGCGACACAACAAAAAGGACGAGAGAGAGTGCACGGTGTGGACAGAAGCGCTGCATCGACGTATGGCAAGAGCACAAAGTAAAAGGACATGAATTGACGAAACACAAAGAATGTGGGAATCAGCAGGGATATATGGGGGGGGGTGTTGTGGGGGACTGTCGGTTGTTTTCGCTGAACACCTACTGGAAGACTTGTTTTCTACTCTCTAAAGCACAGCCTAACACTTCACATCACGCCACCTTGCCTGAGTTCTGTGCTGCATTTGACCGCCCAACCTCACCGTAACTGACACCCCTACGCCCCCCGGCCGATAGCATAAGGGTGAGTCTGACAAAAAAACACCAAAACGAGCTGTACGAGGTGCGAAAGGCAAAATAAAAGCCACATTTCTACAACACAGAGGACTAATTACACATTCTGGGGGGAGGGGGGTGACACTTTTGACAACAGTCTAGTCAAAAAAACAAACAAACAGGAAAAAAACCAAACAAGTAAAACTCAAGGAGGGGCTGAATGTAAACGAACAAGGTTTTAGCTGCTGCAGGGTGTGGCATCCCACTGTAAGAGGAAGGCCAAACAGGGAGAGGTTAGGAGATGGGTAAGGGAGAGTCATACAAAGACATCACAGCACCTTCATTCTCTCCATCATGTTTTGTCTCCACCCTACAACCCGCTGCACCAATCCTCTCCCCGTGAGCCTCGGCACCTCCTGGTGCTCGTGGGGGCTATGACAGAATAGTTGCGATGAAGTCATAAAACCTCTTGGAGTACTGCTCAGGGTTCACTGTCGAGATTTCGGCTCCTGCCTGCAGAGACAAAATAATGAATCATTTCACATTCATGAGCTTCATTTGGGATTGGTTTTCATTCGTCTGTAAGCATTGTTTTGCACTTCCACACTTTTCTCAAATAAAGTTTGTCCTCTTGTAATAAGCATACGATACAAAAATCTAGCTTCTTACGCCATGTTTGACCGTCTTTGCGGCATGGGCGGCCTTCTTCTTGGCATCGTAATGTTGCAGGATGTCAATGATGGCCATGAAGTACACTTCTTTCCTGGGAGCACCTGCAGGACAAAACCAAGTCCTAATAAGTCCATGTCCACCAGGGGGAGCTCGAGCTCGAGTATTGTGACGGCGCAGCACACTGGGCCTCACTTTCACTGCTTTTGATGGCGTAGACGTCAATGGTGGGATCAAACTCTCCCGGGGACAGGGGCTTCGTGCTGTCCAAGGTGTTGCTCGGACTGTCAGGAGGGGTCCCGATGGCCCCCCCGTCACTCTCGCCGCCCTCCTCCTCGGCCTCGTTGTCCTCGCTCTCCACCTCTTCCTGCTCTGCTCGTTCCACATCGTGGATCCCCACCAGCAGACTGTAGTCCATGAGCTTCAGCTGTGCCAGGAACTGGGAATAGTGGAAGGGGGCGGTTGAAGCAAGCAACACACCATAGGAGGCATGAGCGGTTTAGGGAGGGAGAATGTTTTCAGTAAGAGGATGACAATGTTTTATCTGACAATCTATGTAACCCCCTGGCACAAACGAAGGAATCACCACACCCGTGATCATTTATGTTTAATTTTGGAGAAAAAAGGGAACTCACGGATTTTCCTCAAATGTTTTTCTTTTTGTTTTTCAAAAATAGCACCCTTGTGGCTTTAGAAACGCAAAAAAAAAGAACACCTAGAGCAGGGGTGTCAAACTCATTTTTGTCTCGGCCCGCATTGTAGTTATGATTTCCCTCAGAGGGCTGTTAGAACAGTGAAATGTTTAATCACCAACTCGTATTACCATCCATCCATCCATCCATCCATTTTCCGAGCCGCTTCTCCTCACAAGGGTCGCGGGCGTGCTGGAGCCTATCCCGGCTATCATCGGGCAGGAGGCGGGGTGCACCCTAGAACTGGTTGCCAGCCAATCGCAGGGCACATACAAACAAACAAACAACTATTCACACTCACATTCACGCCTACGGGCAATTTAGAGTCATCAATTAACCTAGCATGCATGTTTTGGGGATGTGGGAGGAAACCGGAGTGCCCGGAGAAAACCCACGCAGGCACGGGCAGAACATGCAAACTCCACACAGGCGGGGCCGGGGATTGAACCCCGCCCGGTCCTCAGAACTGTGAGGCAGACGCTCTAACCAGTCGTCCGCCGTGCCGCCTCATATTACCATTACACAACACATTGACGGATAACTGGTTTTGAAATCAGAAGACAACAATAATAGTTTGTTCAACTATTGTTTCAGTTACTGTAGAACAAGGATTTGGTAACAGAAAAATGCAATCTCTCAACATTATTGTTTATTATTATTGACAATTTGGAATTTGGGTACAGATTTTAGCAAAAATCACGGAAAAAAAAACATGAGCATGGTTTGCTTTCGCGGGCCAAATCAAATGATGTGGCGGGCCGCATCTGGCCCCCGAGCCTGGAGTTTGACACCAACAATCTAGAGGAAAAAAATATGGAATCGCACAATTCTGAGGAGAAAATTATGGACTCAGCTTGTAATTTTCAGCTCTAAAACAAACACCTACATCAGACAATCTACTAATTCGTCAGCTGTTACATAAGAGTACTACACATTGGAGAGCTGTCGCACCAATTGGATTGGCTCCAACACGAGAGAGAGATGGCAGATGAAACGAGAGAGAGAGAACCATAAAACGTCTTCAACATGGTAAGAGGTCAAGGAATGTTGGGAAAGATGTTGGTTGCTCCAGTCAGCAGTGTCTAAAATCTGGACCAAGTACAAACAATATGGGAAGGCTGTAAAAGGGAAGTGTCAAGATAGAAAACTTAAAGCAATGTCTTCAAAATAGAAAATGCACAACAAAACAAATAAGGTACAAACGGGAGGAAACGAGTCCACGTCTGTGTCTGAACTGTAAGAAACTGCCGAAAGGAAACTGGATTTAGTTACAGAAAAGCCAAACGAAAGCTGTCCTTCACACCTAAACAGAATTAAAAAAAAAGGTTACAGTGGGCTAAAGAAAAGCAATCATGGACTGTGGTTGACTGGATGACAGTGATCGTGCTGAATCGCAACTCTGGATTGGGCTGGAACTTCTGTTTGGAGCCATTCCAAAGAGTTTTATGAAAATGACTCCTTGAAGAAAACATGCAAATTTCCACAGTCATCTATGATATGGGGCTGTGTGTCAGGTAAAGGCACAGGGGAGATGGAAGTCATTATATCTTCAATAAATTTCACTTGTCTGATTCCATCGATTGAAAGGATGGTTGGCGATGACATCATTTTTCAAGACAACGCATCTTGCCATCGAGCAAAAACCGTAAACACCATTCTTCAAGAAAGACATAATGTCTATGTCACGGTGTGCAAATAGTCCAGATCTCAATTGAACCGAAAATCTGTGGTGACAATGAAAGAAAATGGTCAATGCCAAGGCTCCAACGTGCAAAGCTGAGCTAGTAACAGCAATCAGAGGAAGTTGGAGCCCGATTGATGAAGAATACTCCGTCACTGGTTAGCCCACACCTCAGAGACTGCAGGCTGTTATAAAAGCCAGAGGTGGTGCAACTGAGCACTACTGGTTTGGTTTTCATGATTCCAGAATTTTTTTCTTCAGAATTGAGCGATTCTATATTTTTTTCCCCCTCTACTTGTTCAAAAGAAAAGCGACTGACTACAAAATTATTTCCCCCCCATGTTTCTTAAAGCCAGGAGGGCGGCATTTTGAATAACAATTGCTTTGTGGCACACCTGTGATTTACCTTTTTTTCCCCTCCAAAATTAAACATTTAAATGATCATCCTCCACGAACGGAGGATAATAAGTTTTGTTTACTGCCAATCAAAATGCCAGGTTATATCACATGATCGAAGAAAGACGGGGCAATTTGATCAAATTGTAGTGTGCATGGCAGCATTTGAATGACTGCAGTGCTGACGGGTACTTAAATAGTAACAAAAAAACCACGAGGTGGAACCATGTGGGTGGAAATGGTCAGCGCGTGATACAACAGGTAATTTGTTTCAATTACGAATAACACGAATACATACAATTTACCGGTACATAATAATACAAAGAATAATGACATTTCAAAACATTGTTTCCTCAATAAGAATGCCAGGAGTCACATTTGCTTTTTATTGCACTGAGTTCAGGATCGCCAGCTGGTGTGCAAAGGGGTGATTCATTTTTTTCACGGTTGTCCAGTTCCGACTGACTCAGTCGCCTCGTACACAGCGGGCATGAGCCATCAAAACAAGTTCCCGGCTTGCTGACATTCTGTATGTGGAAGACGTACCTCCACATCTTTCCGAAGCTTCTCCAAGAACATTTTCTTGTTCTCATCATTGACGCAGATCTTCTGACCATCATTGATGAAGTCATTGTCCTTGTAGGTAGGCAGCTCCTTAGCCTAAACATTAGAATGGGAGATTAGTGGTCACATTGGGAAAATCAGAATCAGGCAGTGGAGAGAACTGGGCAAAAACATGCCAGAATATTGGTGCTATGAAATGCGTCTCTTTTTTTGCAAGTGACACAGATACAGTGACTTGAAAAGATATAAATACCCCTCAAACATTTTGTCACCTTACAACCACAAACTTAAATGTTTTTTTTTTTTAATTGAGATTTGAGGTGATTTAACAAACAAAGTAGCACGTCATTGTAAAGCGTAAGGGAAATTATACATAGTTTTCAACATTTTCAGTAAATACGAATCTGAAATATGCGGTATGCATTTGTATTCAGCCCGTCCAGCGTCAATATTACGTATAGCCACCTTTCGCTGCAATTCCAGCTCCAGGTTCTTTGGGGTATGTCTCTACCAGCTTTGCACATTCAGACACTGAAACCTTTGCCCATTGGATAGATCCCCACATTGGATGGCGAGCGTCTGTGAACAGCAATTTTCAAATCTTGCCACAGATGCTCAATGGGATTTAGGTCTGGACTTTGACTGTGCCCTAACATATGAATATTCTTGGATCATTCTAAATCATTCCATTGTAGCTTTGGCTTTATGTTTTCGGTCATTGTCTTGCTGTAAGATGATTCTCCTTCCCAGTCTAAAGACTTTTGCAGCCTCGGCAACAGGTTTTCTTCCAGGAATGCCCTGTATTTAGCTCCTTCTCTCTTTCCATCAACTCTGACCAGCTTCCATGTTCCTGATGAAGAAAAGCATCCCCACAGTATGATGTTGCCACCACCATGTTTCACAGTGGGGATTGTGTGGTTAGTTTTCTGGCGCACACAGTGCTTTGCATTAACCCCCCCCCCCCCCAAAAAAAAAATTAAAAAATCAACTTTGGTCTCATCTGACAAAAGCACCTTCTTCCACATGTTTGCGGTGCCCCCTACATGTCTTGAATTTCTGCAGCTTCTCCGGAGTGACCACGGGCCTCTTGGCTGCTGCTCTGACCAATGCTCTTCTCGCTCACTCTGTCAATTTAGGTGTACAGCCTTGTCTTGGCAGCTTTGCAGTTGAGTAACACCTTTTCCATCAGCGGACAATGGCTTGACCTTGTACAAAGCTTGGGATATTCCTTCATTCATCTTCCGTTCCGCTTCTCCTCACTAGGGTTGCGGGCGTGCTGGAGCCCACCCCAGTTATCTTCGGGCGAGAGGCGGGGTACACCCTGAACTGGTCGCCAGCCAATCGCTGAGCTTGGGATATATATCTATCTTTCTTTAACTCAACTAACCCTGCTTTAAACTTCTCCACAACAACTTCCCTGACCTGTCTGATGAGTTCCTTTGTCTTCATGATGCTGTTGTTCACTAATGTTCTCTAACCAACCACTGAGGCCTTCACAGAACAGGTGTATACACACTGAGAATAAATTGGTGGACTCTTTTTACTAATTAGGTGACTTTGGCATTGATTACACTGGATTGTTTTTAGGGGTATCAGAGATACATTCGCGTAGAATTTTGAAAGACACATTTTTGTTCCACTTCACAATTATGTGCTACTTTGTGTTGGTCTATCACATAAAATCAAGAAAATACAGTCAAGCCTGTGATTGTAAGGTCACAACGTGAACAAATTCAAGGCGTATGAATTCACACTGTATATGGTCATCCATTTAAACTAGACTCTATAACAAAGTAACAGTTTTACATATAGTTTGCAATGATTGATTTAAAAGTCAATATATTAACTTAAACTAAATTATTAAATGACACACCAGCATCACTATTACTGTTCTGTTTCCCCCAGTGTATGAAAAACAGCACAGTCTATAAAATACCATAGATGACGTTCCATAGTTTACTTGGGCATTTCAAGATGTACATTTCTCTTTGAAATACTGTAAGTCAAGACGGAATTCAAAATCTTATCTGCAGCATGTTGAAACACCCAGCATCAGTATATATAATTGAGGCTTTTGAACCAGTGGCTTGTGAGATATGCCTGTCAGTCCAGGTAACAAGCACAGGCAGTCTGTCCAAACCAAGGCCGACCTCTTTTCAAGACACACCATTATCAATTGTGTAATAGAGTGCATAAAGCATGCAGCATGCACATAGGAATGTACAGACCCATCTGATGCAGTATTGACGAGTGATCAGATTTCCCTTCTTTTTCCTTTTAAAATAAATATGTAGGACAGGTCTATTCATATATTACCATAATTGCTTTTTGTTTTGACATTTTTTTAAGCATCTGGTAGATCCATACATTGTTTTGCATATTAAACTCAAAGCCAAGAAACGTCTTTGTCTGCAATGGGCTGGAGTCAGTTTGACAGCTGATTTTAAACATAACTCCTAAGTCAGCATTTAAGACAAATAACCACTCCTTAAGTGTCTAAATATTGGGGCAATGTTATTCAAAATCAAGGAGAGCAGTGATCAGAGATCAATGAGGTAAGGGGGTGGGGGGGGTTCAGCAGCAGTTTGGCTACTACAGCGTTTCTATGGCAGCAGCAGAAGAGCAGCAACATACAACTTATGAAGCAGACTTTGTAGCAGTAGAAAGAGCTCAGACTTGACACACATACATACACACATACAATTATAGACTACACCTTTACACAGAATAGCACAGAAAACATCTCACATAAAGGACATCTGAACACATATATGCAGACATGGACCTCAAATGGGCAATTAGAAAATGGCTGGATAGTTGACAATGTGCGTCATTTGTTCGCCCCCCCCCCAGCACATTATCAATGCGGCTAATTTTAGTCTAAACTCTGAAGCTCATATCTTGAGCTAATGCTGTTTGTAGTGCAGACACATACAAGTGGCAGGAAGAAAGATAAACAAATACAATACCTTGTACATTAGCACAATTTACCTGTAAAAATCCAAGTTCCCTCTGCCATATAGACTCACATCAGTCACAATGCAGTCCATTAAAACAGAAGTCGAGATCTTACTGTTTTAAGTCCGTGTTATTTCATTTGATCACTGTTGTCATGTAAAATACATACAGTGGAACCTCTAAAGTCAAAGGCATCTGGGGTCAAATTGGAATTTGATCTACATTTTGATGAAAAACAGTTCATTTTTACAGTTAAGAATGTCAGGTGTAACACGCGTGAGGCAATGCAACTGCAAATGCATTGTATTGGAATCTTGATTATACGTTGTACGAATAGCAGAGAAAGCTCTTTTTATACTTGTATACCTTAATAATGTTGAATAAAAATAGATTTGTGATGATGGCAGATTGACCCTGGAACAGGTTTCCTCTTCAATTATTTATACTATATTGCTCCTGAATTTATACAAACTCAGCCTAAAACCGCGTGATTACTAGCAGCACGTCCAGAACCATTTCAGAAAACTGTATGCTGTACTGTATCCTCTCAAACTGCGAGGTGGTAAACCGTGCTGTAAGTCCCGAGGAGTTAGAGGACATACAGAATACAAACTCGAGTCACGGTGTTTTGGTCAGATGAACAGCACATGCTGTACTTGTCTACTCTGAGTCATCTCTTGGATATCCTTTTAACTACAGTACCAAAGGCAGCTACTTGTCGAGTGCCAATTCCCCCCCCCCACGAAACAAAGTGGTTGGCCAACAGAGAGGCAGCGAGCCAGTAAATCTCATCAGCGCTTTAATGCTTTTAAGGCATATTCTCTCCATCCTAGCATCATCTCTATGACTCTCCAAGACAGAGATAGCAACACATTTCTGAGTGGTTTGAATTTAAAAAAAAAAAACAAAAAAAAAAAAAAAAAAATCTACCTTTTGTCTGTAATGTAATCTATATACTTAATATATCTTAAGATCACACACCATGCCGTTTGACCTTCCTATGCACACAATATTCATACTTTTTGCTCTTCCCTGTTACAAGTTGGTGCCATTGATTGAACGATCTCACTGAAAAATTGGAAAAAAGAAACGTGTGCAACGTACGACCTTTAAAAACCAGTGCACCATGGAGAAGAAAGGAATCTTGTTCAGAAAAACATAACAAAAAGGAAAATTGGTTAGATAGATCATGCCTGGTATATGAGCCCTGGTTGTCTTACATCTCTTACGTGTTTCATGGCGCAGTAAAAGCGCGTAGCGATCCGCAGTGTTTGCAGCCTTTGCTGAACGTTACCAGATTTGGGCCGCAGGGGCACATCCTCTGGTGGGGGCGGCTGCTAGAAAAAGGGGGAGCGAGGAAGGGGCGGTCGGGGTGGAGGGAAGGAGAGAAGAAAGGAGAGAGGAAGGGAGGAAGGAAGTTGGAAGTAAACGCCAAGTATTTAAAATGTAAATGAACACAAGTGGTTTTGTTTTCCATTTAAAAATTGGAAGAGGGTCGGAGAGGGTATCAATGCGACAAACCTTTTTGGCCAGTCAAACTTTTTGGACTGGTCAGCTGGCTCGGCCACAATTCATCAAATTCCATTTTACTATCTATCAACAGTAATAATAATAATAATAATCTTTGTCTGTATTCCTCCACTGAACATGCTGGGAATCTTCATTACTCCACCCAACATGCACGAATGTCAGTTTTGTTGAAAAAGGTCCCTTTCAGCAGCTGACCAAGAAAGGAGGCAGGTTGGCAGGGCTGCTCTAAGGAGATGTGGACCGAAGCTAAGCAGAGCAAGGCAACAAATAGAAACTCTTCGGGTTTGGGGCTATATCTATGGGTGTACAATTAAGCTTATAGGTGCTAATCTATTGTCAAGACAGTCCACTCAGCAGTCACATCTTAACCTAGGCGTGGTACACTAAGATATCAGGCACTGCCGGTGTGAAACGAGCGCCGACATACACAAAGAGGTGTTCCAAATATAAACATTGGAATTTTAATTAATGACTGACATGATACATTTACCCACCCCGTTTGTACTAAATCATGGACAGGTTAAGAGAAAACTACATGTGATATATGGGGTGAAAATCAACGTGAACAGAATGGGGCTGGTGTTCACACGCTGAAATGTGTTGGATAAAACGTAACTATGAAAAGATGCAGAAGAACTTAGTATATACCATGCAGAAGCATGCATGAAAGGGAGACAGTCATGCAGTCAGAAAAGAACCCTGCCATGCTTGCTGTATGAGTATTTGAAGCCATTTTAAAACACACACTGCAAGTGTTCGTCTTTCACTTGTTGCACACTCACAATAGGAATGTGTGTAGGTGTCCACACTTGAAAGGTTCTGATGTTAACACTGTCACGCACAGTCAAGAGTGCTTTAGTGAGTACCTGGAGCAGGCAGGGTGAACCACCACCACATGTTGTCGTTCTATTGTTTAGTATTCAAAGACATGTAAGATAATAAAACTAAAGTAAAAAGTAAAAGTACAAATGCAGGGTTTCCCATGACCACAACATATCCTCAGCTTTTTGCGTGGAAACACTTTTTCCCCCCACATTGAATGTATGAGCCAAAACCCAAGCAAGACATCACACTATTGGCCACTGCTGAAATCTCAAACAGTTATAAACATACAAATTCTGACAAATAAAACCGTTTCCAGTGTTTTACAAACAAAACGCCACTGTCGCAGCAGCAGCAGCAGACAAGATATATCCTTCACCTGGGTGGATACTCTTGCAGCCTTTTATGGCTTGAGGTTGCACAAGTGGGAAAGAGCACTGTAATCCAAGTGGCAATGAGTGAATAAGTAGAATACATTAAAAGGTAAAACAAATACTACATTCCCCTCACAGCTGTAAGGATGCTGCTTGGTGAGTAAAACATTAGTTCTAGTCAAAACATGTTGATTCATTATAAAACCCCAGAATTGTATTTTGTCTGACAAGGCTAAATTTAGCTCATGGAGTCCCCAAGGTCTGACACACCTCACTGCGTCTCATCCCACTCCATAGTGCACGGCAATTAAGCTACCAGAAATCCAAATAGCAAGTCTAAACCCTTCTGAGTTAGAAAAAAGTAGCTCCCACATACACAGCCTTAACACAAAAGTCTCTGGGATTTCAACTTTCTGAAACTGTCGGCAAGACCCTTCCCTTGGATAACTGCTGCAGCAATTAATATGATAAATCGGCAGTAACTTCTGATTAAAATAAAAAATACTAATATATGGTAGTCCACACACACCTGCCACCATTTACATTTTAAAGTGGCCAAAAACCAACAACACTTGCATATATATATTTATGCGTGTGTAACGATAACTCGAGCACATGGTTTGGTTTTATCACGGTCTTAATCTCACAGTACGATAATTATTGCGATATCGTGGGAAAATATCACAGCATTGCACTAAGACTCACAGTATTGTAGACGTGTTCACGGTACAGGTTGAGTGAAGAGGCAAAAAGGAGAACCGAAAAACCTTTTTCTTGCTAGCTGAATCCTTCCCAAAAAGCTTTAATAGTTTCTGTGTTTTCCCCCGCAGGTTTTTGTGAAAAAGACATTGGCAAATCATATATTACCGTGCACTTATATCCCCGTCCATTCAATTTTTCGTATATGGCAGTGGTCCCCATCCCCCGGTCTACTGTACCGGTCCGTGAGACATTTGTTACCGGGCCGCATAGAAGGAATGACCAATTTATATAATTTTTTAGTTTTGTCATAGTTTTTTTTTTTTTTAGAACATTAGAAATTGGATACTGCCTACTTACAGTGATTTCTTGGCTTAAGTTAAAAAATTAAGTCAGAAACGCAAACACAAAGGCAGGTTTAGAAAACAGTCAAGTAACAATACATAAAATAATCATGGGACTCCTACTTAGTTTCTTAGTGATCTTGTAAAATGATTCATTTTTCCGAGCAGCCGCTGTAATGTTGTAATTTGAAATGTGGACATTTCATTTGAAGAGAGGTACGTACGCAAGAGGATTTCTTTATGCATTGATGCCTGTATTTTTGTATGGTGTCGAAGTATTTTATTATTTCCTTTTTGGGACTAATGGTGGAGGGATATGTTGTACAGAGAGTCGGAATCGGTATTCCGTCTCTGTGTGATGTTCTTTCCCGCACGAGTTAGATAAACATTAGAACACCACTTAAGAGTCATACTGTTACTATATGCTTGAGTAATTCGGCCGAAGCTCTCTTCGTGGAGGGCGCGGGGGCCGTTACTAAAAAAAAATAAAAAAATGCCATTTTGAGTAATGAGCAAAGTAACATGTTACTTTTCCCGGGAGAGTAATTAGACTAGTTACTTCTTCAATCAATCAATAGTTACTTTGACATTATCAATGTCTCCCGCCAAACAGTTATTGCTGGTAGTAGCCGGTGATTCAAACAAAAAGCGGTCCATATATGCGGATGCATTTAACCGAGACCACCCTCTTTTCCAATGAATGGAAGTGATTCGGAAGTGATTGTTTATTACACAATGCTCAGTGACATTTATGGTACTGCACCATAAAGTGCAAAGAAATGCATGATTTCACTGTCGCCACACTATTTTTGTTATTTTCCTTGGTAAAAAGTGTATTTGATTGTTGTTAGGCAGTCACAGGCACTGCTCATCACCTGTCCAATACACTCCCAACAATGAAACATGGTGGTGGCAGCATCATGCTGTGGGGGTGTTTTTCAACTCAAGGACAGGACGACTGGTTGCAACCGAAGGAAAGATGAATGTGGCCATGTACAGGGATATCCTGGATGAAAGCCTTCTCCAAAGTGCTCAGGACCTCAGATTGGGGCGAAGGTTCACCTTCCAACAAGACAATGACCCTAAATACACAACTAAAATAACAAAGGAGTGGCTTCAGAACAACTCCGTGACTTAAACCCAATTGAGCATCTCTGGAGAGACCTGAAAATGGCTGTCCACCAACGTTCACCATCTAACCTGACAGAACTGGAGAGGATCTGCAGAGGATCCCCAAATCCAGGTGTGAAAAACATTTTGCCTTATTTCCAAAAAGACTCATGGCTCTTTTAGCTCAAAAGGGTGCTTCTACTAAATACTGAGCAAAGGGTCTGTTCTTTTTTGTCAGCAGTGGCTTTCGTCTTGGAACTCAGCTATGGATGCCATTTTTGCCCAGTCTCTTCTGTATTGTTGTGTCATGAACAATTACCTTAACTGAGACAAGGGAGGCCTGCAGTTCTTTAGAAGTCCTCCTGAGTTTCTTTGTGACCACCTGGATGAGTCATTGGTGTTCTCTTGGGGTAATCTTTGTAGGACGACCACTGCTCCAATTTTTCTCCATGTGAGGATAATGGCTCTCCCTATGATTTGCTAGAATCCTAAGGCTTTGCAAATGGCTTTGGTAACCCTGTTCAGACTGACAGATGTCAATTACTTTATTTCTCTGGAATTTCTATCGTGCCATTTTGTACCACAGCTTTTATAGATTTTGCCCGACTTGATTTTGTCGGGATAGATTCTATTTAAATGATTTCTTGACTGACCAGATCTGGAGGTAATAAGGCTTGGGTATATTTACATTTGTTTGATGATCCTAAACATTAAAGTGGGGAAACTATAAAAAAAACATAAGAAGTTGAGAAGGGGGCCAATACTTTTTCACAGTACTGTCTGTATAGATCTATAGACATCCATTTTCCGTACCACTTAACCTCAATTAGCGTCGTGGGCGTGTTGGAGCCCATCTCAGCTGACTCTGGGTGAGATGCGGCGTACACCCAGAAATGGTCACCATCCAATCGCAGGGCACATATAGACAAACAACCGTTTGCACACACATTCACACCGACGGGAAATTTAGAGTCTTCAATTAATCTACAATGCATGTTTTTGGAACGTGGGTGGAAACCGGAGTACCTGGAGAAAATCCACGCAGGCACAGGGAGAACATGCAAATTCCTCACAGGCGAGACTGGATTTGAACATGGGTCATCAGAACAGATGTGATAATCAGTCAGCCATATTATATTTTTTATATACCATAAAGGTCAGCATGTTAGACCTCAACATTGAGAAAGTTATTTTTAAACCCTGTTTCAAATGAGTTTGGCAGTATGTGTGTGTGTGTGTGTGTGTGTATATATTATTTTTTTTTGACTTGAGTTCGTTGTCACATTTTTGTGGGGCCAATTATATATTACTCATGCACTCACTGTCGTAGTCTCGCCACGCTGCACTATTTGCATATCTGTTGTTGACCAATACTGGCCACTCATGCCAGGGTAGCATCTGCTCCATTTGCACACTGATTGAGGAGTATCTGCAACATTTGCACAATCAACATTGTCCCAGATTATCGCACTACTCGTCACTTTAAACTGCATACACTCCTTGAAGTCTCGGCGCCCTTTGCACAATGGTCATTGCACCGGACTATTGCAAATCTTAGTCATTCGAACTACTCTAAGTGCTAGAGGACGCTGCATCTTTTGCACAATTGTCAAAAAAAAAACCATAAAAAATGTACCGGCATTACCAGACAACTAGCAACCCTTTACATATATATACATGTGTGTGTGTGTGTGTGTGTATATATATATATATATATATATATATATATATATATATATACATATGTATATATATATATACACACACACACACACACACACACACACATATATATATATATATATACACACACACACACACACACACACACACACACACACACACAGGTATATATACTCAACAGAATTCAAAACACGCACGCACTCACACACAAATCTTTCACACACAAACAGCAAGCAGGGGGATTAATGGAGCAGTAGAAGCAAGGTTCTGAGAGGTTGAAGCAAACTAAGAAACACACACAGCATGCAGGGTACAAGATGGGAATGGGGCAATGGAATAGGTCTAACTGGGTGATGGCAGTTGTATTGGAATTGGTCGCAACTGTGTTGGGCAATAAAATCAATGGAATAACAGATTCTTTGCTGTAATCTCTGATTGTCCCCATGTCTTTTCATAGAGAATTTTGGTATATAAAATTAACGTTTAAATAACGTACAAAATAAAAAAAAAAATTATTCTCCCTTGAGGACATATTCGTGCTAATTTACATTCATTACCCAGATAATAGGGACATTTGATTCTGTTTATTTATGTGCTTTGTGCTGTCCACAACATATTGTACATGGGTCAGAGTGGATTGATGAATTTGTAGCAGTCCGATGTGGTAGGAATGATAAAAAAATAAAATAAAAAAAATGGACATCAACATGCCAGCAATAGTATACATTTTTTTTTTTTTTTTTTTTAACTGTTAAATGATATTAGCCAAACACTAAGCTTGTCAAAATGCTGTTAATTATATACAGTAACAGGTAAAATGAGGATCCTCAATAATCTTTAAAGGAGTGTTTCATAGCCAAACCACATTTGCCAGATGACTGTACCTTCTCCTTGTCACTGGCATCTCGTGCCACAGTGGAACCCTGGAAGAGGAGGGTGGGGAAAAAAAAAAAAAACAAGTTTTTTTACTGGTATTAATGTAGTTTATTTTTCTGTGTTTCCCTTGTACCTTGAGATCATATTTTTTAAAGACGGAAAGGCGGTGCGAGAAGACGTTCCGTGTAACAATCATGTAAGTTGCGTCCCCATCCACGGTGAGCCGGTACATCCCCAAAAACTGAGGCAGCAGTGTGTTGCCATGACACTCCACGATAAACTGCAAAATAAATTATAAACAATCAAATAACGTGTTAAACATCACGCAAGCTCTTGTGTGTCAAAAAGACATTGTAGCAGTCACTTTGAATTAAAGCAAGGCCAATAACTTAATATTATTATTACGCATATGTCACCTGATGGTACTTCTTTAGAATGTTGTGCATTTCTGCAACATCTTCACTGCTGATGGTCTTGATAACATAGCGCTTGTCATACGAAGTATGGAAACGAGCCCCACTTCGTCCCTGGGCCTCACTGTTCAAGGGAGCACTACGAGTCAGGGAGTTCTACAATGAAGGAGAAAAAAAAATCATCATATTTGTCCAGAAATACAGTCAGAAGAATAGTAAGTGGGGTGGTAAAAAAATGCTCTGTCACTGTGATACTGGATCTTTTATAAGGTTTGTATTCTTACTGACACCTATCTTCTACTCCTCAGCATAAACGTAACACTGCAGAATGAGTAGCCAAAGACAGAATGATATCAGCAATTACTTTGTAGGTTCCTCTTTAGATCACAGTTATTTGGCTGTCTGAACCTACCATCTTTACATTTTATAACCATAAGCAAATGGGTTAATAATTTTGAAAATGTCCTTTGTTTCAGTGAAAGTTGCTAGTGTACCATTTTAAACAAACAAACAAAAAAAAAACACTTCAGCAAATGTTCACTATGACAGCAAATGAGAAGGCATTATCATTAAAAAATTGGATCTGTGTTCATTTGCAACTTGACAAAGCTCAAGTAAGAGGAATAAATAAAGCAATACTAAGTACTTCATATGATAAAGACTACTTTTTTTCAATTTCATTTTTTGGTGCGTATTCAAACAATCTACTATTTTACCATGTGGCTTTCTGACCCCACACATTGTGCCTGACCAAACCTATACACAGACAAAAGCAGCTGCTGTCCAGACTTTGGAAAAGTCTCAAAGTAACATGATCCCATCATCCTGTCTATGTGCCTCATTCTTCAAGAATTTGTGATGTCCTATTACCCTTGGTTACCTCTACCCTCTTCAAACTCTTAGCATCTTTTGGTGCAGAGGAATAACCTTTGAGGCACATGCCATATAACATGCTTCTGCATGAAAAGGCTGGCCCATAAATTCAGTTCTGCTAAGATTCAGATCTTAGTTTGAATGTGTTTTGTAGGAAGAAAAAAAAAAGAAAAGCAGCAGCACTGAAGCTGACGCAAACAACTCGCTGTAATGATGGCTATTATCATATAGTCTTTAACACTCGCAACTGCCCACTTACAGCACTTAAACACTAATATAAACATTTAGGATGGACAGCTGCACTGAGCTGGGACACAATGACCTCCAAAGCTCTGCCAACTCACGGCATTAGAGTGGGGGTTGTCTTGGAGGGAGGGAGGGAAAGAGGGAAAGAGAGAGAGAGGGCATGAGAGAGAGAGAGAGAGCGAGAGAGAAACAAAACAAAGAAATCTGAGATGTGGGCCCAACAGAATAAACGCTACTTCTGGTAACCTTTGTTTTTGTAGTTAATTGTGATTTTCACAAATTGTTTTTCAGTAATCAGTATACCCATTGTACGAGATGGTTTTGCTTAGCAGTTGCTTCATTCAAAAGTGTAATAGTAGTATCAGTCAATAGTACCAAAGAGTCTGCCATGTGCGGCAACTTAAATAAATACATGATACATTCAGCAGGGGTGTTCTTTTAAACTTTAAATTTGGGTACATTTTCCTACCAAGAAATCCTGGTCATCGATGCCAAACCTCTCCCTCAGGTTTCTAAACACCAGGGGGCAGTACTCCTTGAATTTGAAATGGCTGGGCATGTTTTCTCTGCACAAGGAAGAACAGCAACCACACAGTTGTGAAATGACCTTTTTGGGTCCAATACTAAAATTGACAATGCAAACAGGGTATACATATACACAGACAACACAAAGATCTTACTTATTGAATAGATGGTTGTCCACTTTAATCTTAGAATAGGCCTTGAAGTCATCTGGCATGAGCATGATGGGAATCTGAACATGGCTCAACTCATTTATCTGCAGGAAAAACAAAGGAGACTGGTGATAATGCAAGATACTTCAAAGTTACAATTATTACATACATGGTGATATCTGTGTAAATCTGCAAACACCATCGATGAGTTAAATTTCAGAACCTTGTGGCAGAAATAATCTTAAATCAGTTGCACCTTTATAACCCATGAAATGCAACCCCGATAAGATATTAGGACTAATTTACAATGTAGCTCAGCTTTGTTCTGCAAAGCCCATCAATGTCAGCATATGTAGCAACACAATCCATTTATAGAAGGAGCTCTTCATGCTAATGTAACGTACAGATATGAAGGACAGCTGTAGGGAAAAAGGTGGAAATCTTGCCAGAAGGGCCAGACACCACAAACACACAAACAAACAAACACACACATAAGGGTTTCCATGTGGGATGAGGGCCTGCCGCTCGCTCCTCAATGACCGCGCCGGCCGTGCAGGGAAGCGGGTCGGTCACAAGGGGTAGAGTTACGACGACGCGCAGGCTCTTCTCATGGTGCAGCTACAATTACTAAAATAAGAGTACTACTTACTGAACTTGAATTGAATAAAAACACCTTTATTGACTTCAGTTTAAAAGCTTCTGGTCCAGCTCTTAAATATTTCTCACAGTCATGCTTTGCTGGAACAATGACAGAGGTGATGATACTACTCGTGCTTTCTCACTGCCTGCAATTCTCGGTCATTCCATGGTGTTTTAAACTGTAGCATTGGGTAAAGTGATTAGGACAGGGAACTCTTCATCTGATAGTCGTGGCTTGCGTGTCTTGTGTTTTGACATTTCATTTTTCTCCAGAGGAGAAAATGGCCATCTGCTGCCTCTATGAAAATTAATAGAAAAATCAACATTTTCAGAAAGTCATACGCAGTGGTGGCTTGAGATATGAGTGGCCTGTCTTAAAAGCTTTTCGAGATACGAACCGCCATTAAGCTGATTATTTTTGCTTTAACTTACAAGTAGGGATGCACGATAACTAATCGGACCGATAACTATCGGCGGGATATTGGGAAAAAAATACGTCACACTTATTGGTCCGATACAGAAAATACTGGACCGATAACAAGAGCTCTATCATTCAGCAGCGGTAGCCAGCGACTTCTGTTTGTATTGGCTTGGGACAGTCACTGATATTTTCACATAACTTCTCCGCCTACAACACCAAAAATAGTCAATATCCGCAGTAAATTAGCATGTGATCACCAGCACTTGCGGAAATGACGAGCATCCAGGGACTTTGAGTTCGTAACTACGATGCTCGCGACCTTTGGAGAGCAGCTCTCAGCAAGACCCGGCGGCCTGTGAAGCAGTAGACTCGCTTAGCAGCTCAAGCCGATAGAGGAGCGAGCAGTGCGGTCTGACTGCATGCAGAAGCATGGTTGTCGCGGTGGGCTAACAGCTCAGGTAACCCCCGCATAGCACCGCTCCTACACAACTTCCTTTGCAACGTTCACTCACTAGATAAATTAGATCACCTACAAATGGAATTAACATCAAAACACGCAGCGGCCCCAGCTCGAGTCCATATCCACAAATGACACACTTCTGCCGGCTTCCTCAGCATCATTTTCCATGTTGTATTTTTAGTCAATGGTACGCACATCTATATTTGCCCTAAATACATTTTTTACTCGATACTTTGCGGTGCATTAACAAGTTGGACATAAATTGGTTTGTGAACCTACTCTAACCCTAGTATTTGTGTGAAAAATTCCCAAGGTTTTCATACAATAAACAGCTTTCCATGTTCATATCTAGAGTCAATGTTACAAGCGACCACTAATTGTTATATAATGCAGTCAAATGGCTAGTCGAATGGTAAACTTCAAATAAATTGTACTAATATATTTTCAACAAAATGATTAAAGTTCTTAAATTGTTCTTACATGTCACAAATTGTGTACCACTTCAGTGGAATGACCCATATACTAACAATTAAATGGAGCCCACATGTAGCAGGTAACTCTCTACTGGCGCAACCATGTTTTACCCAACATTCGACGCCCCTTGCGTGAATTATTATGTTTAAATTTTATTCCACAAACGTGACATTAATCAGACTATCGTGTTTTGACTAAGGTTTGGCATCGAGAATCAATAACCGATTGGAACCGGGACTCCTGTTCCGGTTCTCCCGGAATTGTTCAAATTTAAAAATTTCGATTCCCAGTTTCGATGCCTAGTCCTCTGCTACACACACATATATATATACACACACACTGGGTACGGAAAGTATTCAACCCCCCTTAAATTTTTCACTCTTTGTTATATTGGAGCCATTTGCTCAAATCATTTAAATTCATTTTTTTCCCTCATTAATGTACACACAGCACCCAATACTGACAGAAAAAAAAACAGAATTGTTGAGATTTTTGCAGATTTATTAAAAAAAGAAAAACTTAAATGTCACACAGCCATAAGTATTCAGACCCTTTGCTGTGACACTCATATTTAACTTGGGTGCTGCCCATTTCTTCTGATCATCCTTGAGATGGTTCTACACCTTCATTGGAGTCCAACTGTGTTTGATTATACTGATTGGACTTGATGAGGAAAGCCACACACCTGTCTATATAAGACCTTACAGCTCACAGTGCATGTCAGAGCATGTGAATCATGGCAGCCTCTCCTCAGTTCAAGACACATGAAAGCCCACATGGAGTTTTCTTAAAAAAAAAAAAAAAAAAAAAAACCACCCAAAGGACTCCAAGATGGCGAGAAATAAGATTCTGGTCTCATGAGACCAAGGGTCCAATGCAATGTTTTTGCATGATTTCTGTTGGTGCATCTCTCTGTGTGGGGAACCACAAAGACAGTTGATTTGTTAGATATTGTGTACCATTAGGGCCGTCTTTTCCTTCAAATGAACATATTTTTTTTCTCCTGCTACAATCTTCCAGGTCAACTAATTTTACTTCCACTGCCGTTAATGACTAATTGTAACCTAAATGAGTGCTCCACTTTTTTGTGCGGTTTTCCAAAGCTTTATTATCCGCTCGAACTGCTCTGGTCTCTTCTTTGAGGGATGAAATATTTGATTCAAGGCAGTCAAAACATTGTTCAAGGCAGCTTAATCATTCCTTGTCGACTGCTTCACCCTTGGAAAAATGCCTCACCATTTGCATCTTCAGTCAGTCTTATTGTCTGAGCTGAGTCGATTGGTGACTTTTGGGGCGAGGATGACTGGACTGTTTTTAGCATGCCTCGGCATCAACAAACGAATTGTTCTCTGAAACTGGATGTTGTTATGATTTAAGTAAGTGTACACTATATTGTAAAATAAATGAATAAAAAACTGAATAAACCGTGCATCCACATTGAAGTCGCCCAACCTCGCTGCTTTACGCTGTTCAGGAGGAATGCTTGTTGCACGCTATTATGTGCTGCCCCAGCTACCTACGAGCTACAGCTAATAAGGCTAAACACAATGCCTAGCCACAGAGGTGAATGTTCGCTACACATCCCACATCAACGCAGCATAATTACAAATCATCACCTCCAGGGTAGCGACTAAGCTACACTTCTGACAACTATCATTATCACGAACGGAGGACAAGGAGTAATCTACAGGAGAAAGCCGTAGATGCCATGCTAATCGCTAAGCTATCGTGACGTGAAGTCGCAAAACCAAATAACTTGAGGAATGCTCATCAAACACCTGTTTGGAATATCCCCTTATCACAGTGCTAAATGATATAAGGTTGAATACTCGGAAAAGGTGTCAATTCTGGTCTTCTTGGATCTCAGTGCAGCTTTTGATACGGTACATCATAATATACTGCTGAACAGGTTGTAAACGTGGGTAGGACTAAATGGAACAGTCCTTAAATGGTTCAGTTCCTACCTGGAGGAAAGGAGTTATTTTGTAACTATTGGAATTGTTCAATCTCATCGAATGGCAATGACCCATGGGGGTCCTCAAGGGTCAGTTCTTGGACCCCTCCTGTTCACCCTGTATATGCTACCCTTGGGTCAATTAAACCACAACAAAACTGAGATAATTGTTTTTGGCCATAAAGAAAAGAGGATTGTTGTTAGTAAATACCTGGAGTCACTCTCTTTAAAAACCAAAGACCAAGTCCGAAACCTTGGTGTTCTGATAGATTCCGACCTGACTTTCAACAGTCGTATCTAATCAATTACTAAACCTGCCTTCTACCATCTGCAGAACATATCCAGAGTGAAGGCTTACATGTGTCAAGCAGACCAGGAGAAGCTCATCCAGGCTTTTATCTTAAGTAGACTTGACTATTGTAATGGTGTTCTGACTGGACTCCCTAAAAAGAGCATTAAACAGCTGCAGCTCATTCAGAATGCTGCATCTCAGGTTCTGACCAGAACAAAGAGTATATTACTCCAATTCTAAAGTCTTTACACTGGCTTCCAGTCAGCTTTAGAATAGATTTAAAAGTTCTGCTACTGGTCTATAAATCACGAAACGGTTTAGGTCCTGAATACATGAATGAAATGCTATTTGAATTTAAACCCAGTAGGGCTCTGAGATCGACAGACTCAGGTCAAATAGTGGAGCACAGTGTCCAAAGCAAACATGGTGTGCGTCACCATGTTTAGCCTTTAGCTATTATGCTGCACACAAATGGAATAAGTTGCCAACAGAATTGACGTCAGCCCCAAATGTGCATGTTTTAAAGTCCGGGTTAAAAACTCTTCTTTTTTCCCATGCTTTTTAGACCATTTTCACTTTTAAATGATATTTCTTGCACAGTACGCTGTTTTGATTGCATTTTTATGTTTCCCCCCCCCCTCTTTGTTTGAAATGTTTACAAGCTGTTTTTTTTTTTTTTTTTTTTTTAAATGCTTTTAATCATGTAAAGTTACCTTGTGTATGAAATGCGCTATATAAATACATTTGCTTTGCTTGCTTTTAACTAGTAGTTAGGTACTTCAATTACAGTGTGAGGAGTACGGGAAGCTCAGGCTGCAGCTACCCTTGTGCAGCCATTTTGCAGGTAGACAACACATCAGGGTCAGACATTAAGGAGCAGTTGGCATGGATTCATGGCCTCAGCATGACTGACTGACTGGCCTACGAAGGCATTTGGCATAGCTCAGGTGGCCATGAAAAAGTGTACCTTTTTAGGCAGTGTATCCAAAGTACACTTTAATCTCCCAGGGGGCATCAAAAGCTGGTATCCTTCTTCATGTCTTCACTTTGAGTCGTAAAATTAGTGATACATGACAAAATATGAAGAGCTCTTTTCTAAATTGTCTTAAATGTAAAACAGAAAAAAAAAAAATCTATCCCATGCTATTTTGTACACTTTGGCAGAATGTGGCATATCCGTTTCAACCAATCAGCATTCGAGCTGCATTGTGAACAACCTAACTCTGATACAGAAACATGATGGATACTTTTGAGTAGAGCTCAGACTCTAAATCCCCATTCGCTGTTCGCAGTGACAGTAATGAACAGCGAATCACAATCGAATCATTACTCCTTGTATGATTCTGAAATGAAGAAGTCATTGTACAACAAATGAAAAATCCACTTAGATATTTTGAAAACTATAGCTCCCTGTTTAAGTCCTGGTTGCAGTTTTTTTGGGGAGTAGCAGATTTTGTCACAACACCCGAAAAGATTCATGACGTATTTTGGTTGGGGCGTTTTAGAAACCACTTTTCCCTCTGGAAAAGATGATTTGGCTGTCGGCACCTCAATTTTACCTCGAGGATTATTAAAACATTTCAAAAGGTATTTCAAAAGAGTCCACAGATGCCACGTCTACATTTCTGCACATTAGTCACTAGCGAGTAGTGGGACAGTACGTCTTTGTAGATTCTCTGGCATCCTGGTCGTAGTCATCTGCAAAGGTTGAATTGAGGGAACTGGACTCTTCTTTGTCGAAAAGTCTAGTTGCCTTGATTTAACCTTTGCGGACTGGTGTGACAGGCACTGACAAAGTGATGGTATTCCATCAGATGCATCCTGGGTAATGAGTGTCGCGACATCACACAGCTGCTCACAATGCCTCCTCTTATTCAATAGGCACAGACACATCTGTAAGGACACCCGAACAATGAATGCTCGTCTAGGCTGTAGAAAATAAACCCGACCCATGCATGTAAAAAAAAAATTTTTAAAAATTAAAATAAAAAATTGACTAACATTCACTGACATTTTTTAGTAATAATAAAAAAAAACTAGGTTAACAGTTTCCTTTGACGACGCCCTGAAATAAAATTCTTAACTTCACCTTTTGTATTGTTGGTACTAAAATGTAACTAGAAAACAGAAATACATTTGTGAAAATGCCAATTACGTTTTAGATCATAGGTAAGTTCTTTAAATAATGCCATTGTGCTACCTTTACAGCGTTTGTAATGTTTCCCTTGGTGGCACTCTCTCAGTGTCTAATTACAGCAATTGTTTCTGACAAGTTTGTCATAGTTTCAATTCATATGAACCTTGTTTATAATCAAATGCCTCCAGCATAGTTCATTGCCCTACAACTGTCACACTTGAAGACTAATTTCATACCACCACGTCCTGTTTGTCTCCATGGTAATGCAAACTAGTTTTCCGGCCCAGAGTGAAGAAAGTATGTGCTATTGCTCCATTGGAGAGGAAGCAAGTGAGGCAGAGTGCTCTGTCAGCAGCAGCATGGCACAGTGCTATCTCTGAACTTTGTCAAAATGATGACTCGCTCTTAGCTGATGACAAGATGTAAGTTGTGTTAAAAGAAGACAGAAAGTTCAAATAGAGTGTTATAGCTATAAATTGGTGGGGGGGAAAAAAACCTGAATTTTACATTTGTATAGTTCTGGAATATCTGACAGTGTATGGGGGTTTCATAAGGCATAATTAATATCTGTCTGCCTGCTAATATTTAATTTGTATACGTTTCCCTACAGAAATTAGGAAATACAACTTTTCTGGTATGTCGTCCCTAAAATAACAATGAACAATACAGCTGTAAATTTTGTTCGAGCTAGAAGAATCACACTTTTTAAATGCATATTCACAAAATTTGCTCTATATTGAACTCATTACAGTAAAACACGAAAAGCACATGATAAAATATATGCTGTATGACTAAATGGCCTATATAAGCATCCCAACATTTTCTAAACTGCCATCCATCCATTTCCAACATCGCTTATCCTGGTTTGGGTCATGGGGCACTGGAGCCTATCTCAGCTGACTTCGGGCGAAAGGCAGACTACACCCTGAACTGGTCGCCAGTCAGTCACAGGGCACATATAGACACAGACAACCATTTGCACACACATTAACTCCGTCACTGAGTGGGAACTGAACCCACGCTGCCCACACCAAAGTCAGGCAAGTGTACCACTACACCATCAGTAACTCCAGCTTCCAAACTTTCTCCAAATATTTCCTAACACATTTAACACAAACAGCATTATGTGCACCAGTCCGCAATGTTCCTCTGAATGACAGATGACATTCATACAACACAATGATAATCACATTTAACATATGGAGAGCCTACTAATTGAAGATGTGACCTTTACCCAGCCTGCATCAAAAGGTTACAGGGTAACTGCATTTAATGGTGGGAGTGTGGACTTAACCTTACACTGACTATTTATATGGCTATTACATCATTACCCAGATGTTTATGAATTGCGAACCCATTAATCATACGTAAGCGCACAAAGCAAGTGGCTATCGTGTCAAAGAACAGAAAAGAGGTTCGGGGTGGGGGGGGAAGTGCCCATAGATAACAGTAAGGCTGCTATAATGTTTGAAGTGTGTTTACAATAGGAACTTGTCTCAGCTAGAGCTATTGATTGTGCGTGATTAACTTTTGATTTAGGCAAGTTTTTTTTATTTTTCAAATTCTAGGAAGAAACGCTTGTTCTCTTGAAACCACTTTACCCGAGGGCCCTGGAGCCTGCATAATCAGTGTGCAGCTGCAAACTGTTGCTACACATTTAGCCACTAATATTAACAGGTTGAAGCAGCTCACACAAGCTTTAGGACACACACACTTGTCATTTAAGCCCAGTACTACTACAATACTGTTTGTGTTAATGGACAGCATTAATTACGCCATTCAATGAGCACAAGAATTCATGTTTGTGGGCCATTCCATGTGCACGATATAACATGGTACTTTTAAAATGAGACCTGTTTGTGGTCATTTCCAGTTCTGTATTTTTTCTTTTGTGACTCATCTCTCACTTCCAATATGGCTCTCCACTACTGCATTATATAACAAGCACAACTGCTCAAACAAATCACATTTAAACTTGACTGAATTTGGCGACTGACTTGCCATATGCCGCCATTTTTAACCTGTAGGAAACACTGTTGTCAGTGGGGATTTCTGCATCCTTCTGTTCATAACCACAGGGTTCAGACATAATGAGGACACAGATAAAAATAGAGCGGTAGCACATGTAGAAGTACAACTGAAGGTAGTCTCCGCCGTCTGAATTGAAAAGAAACAAAGAGACTTTTCCATGAAGAAGTAAAAGTGCTAGTAGTGAGAAAACACAAAAATGTAAACGTGACAGATGGACTATAAGATGACTGTTTAGAGACCAGATTTCACTTCTCCAATATCCAACTTATTTGTTTCATCTTTCTTTTTTGGTAACTTTAACTGAAGGCAACTTTGCTTTCACAGTTCAAATTGCAAGTAGTCATAACTTAGTAGAACAAATAGGTGGACAGGCATGATACTTTTTCTATAACGCCAAAGGTACAGAGACAAAGGTGGCCGAAGGCATAAGAAGGTAGTAATCAGCATGGTAGGTTAATTGAAAACTCTAAATTGCCCGTAGGTGTGAATGGGAGTCCGAATGGTTGTTTGTTTCTATGTGCCCTGCGACAGGCTGGCGACCAGTTCAGGGTGTACCCCACTTTTCGCCCAACGTTAGCTGTGATAGGCTCCAGGACGCCCGCGACCGTAGTGAGGATAAGCGGGACGGAAGATGAATGAATGAATGAATAAACTAATTTAATTACTGTAACTTAGCACCCATTATTTCTGTCATGTTGTAATGTTGGTTTGACCCGACTAATTAGAATAGATGAGATGAGTTTTTGAAGATACTGAGTATACAGTACACAACTATATACAGTAAATGAAGACGTCATTTAAATAGAAACATTGGTCTATCTTGTGATCGGATTGGTGATTGGTTCTCGATTTTTTTAAACTCACTGATCGGCACCACCTGCATGTGAAGTGCCAATGTGAAGGGAGCTATGCTTTATTTTGACTGGAGATTATTATTGTTTTGTGTACAGCATTTTGTTACAGTTGCGGCTTTTGTGAAAGGCTAGCGTTATATAAATGAGTTAAAAAGTTGAAGTGGGAAAGCCACAGATTTGCATTATTGTTCTAATCTGCACTTTAGTTTGTGTGATTTATTTCTGATTTATACAGTTATGTTTACACCACACTTGTTTGGCAGAATTTTGTTGAACGTTGTCGTGGTGAATGCTTGCAAGACTGCAAGTCAAAGTATTTAGAAAGTTTACCCCTGTGGTTGAAGTAGAAAAACTATTTTCATTTTAATTCATGTTTTATTTGCCTGTATCTTAACATAAGCCTGACCTATAAGAATGAAAAATTGATCTATCATAAAACTAGACTTTACGCCGATCTGATCGTTGTTATCGGTATCGGCCGATAATTAGCATTTTATGCTGATCGACTTTCATGTCATAAGTCGCCGATCCGATCAATGACGTCATCGATCGGCTCCGCACAAGACATTTGAGGACCGGGGTTCAATCCCCAGGCCCGCCTGTGTGGAGTTTGCATCTTCTCCCCGTCCCTGCGTGGGTTTTCTCCGGGTACTCCGGTGTCTTCCCACATCCCCAAAACTTGCATGGTAGGTTAATTGAAGACTCTAAATTGCCCGTAGGGTGTGAATGTGAGTATGAATGGTTGCTTGTTTATATGTGTCCTGCGATTGGCTGGCAACCAGTTCAGGGTGTACCCCGGCTCCTGCCCGATGATAGCTGCGATAGGCTCCAGCGCTCCTGCGCGACCCTTGTGGGGATAAGCGGCTCAGAAAATGGATGGATGGATAGAGTATACAGTACACAAGTATATACAATAAATGAACAAGTCATGTAAATCGACACATTGATCCATCTTGTGATCGGATCGGTGATCTGGTATCGTTTTTTTTAAACTTGCTGATCGGTCCCAAAAATCCTGATCGTGTAAAGCCTACATAAAACTAATATTGCTTATTATAATACACAATTTATTGCTTGTGTTTGTTGAGAAATACATGAGGACCTTGAAAAAAATAATCACATATATACTGTATATAACATTGAATCACAATCGCAAGATAGAGGGAAAGAAATTGCAATTTGATTATTTTACAAAATCATTCTACCCTATTAACAAAATCTACCCGTCATACAAACATAATTGCTCCATAAGTGGTACGTAAAATGAATGAGTGCTTATTTACACGCAGGCAGGAATTATGTCAATTAGCAAATTAACATTAACAAAACAAGTGTTATACCTTGTAACGTGAGCTTCCTGCCTACAGTTAAAATTTGGCAGAACGTGACATTACAGCAAATGCCGGTTGCACCAGTTTAAATCAAATTTAACCCGTTGGGGCTCCTGTACCAGACAAGCAGAACTAGAAATTTAATGTCACTACAAGCTATGACAAACTACACCACTAATTAGATGAGTGTGTCAAAACGAAACATTAGACTATAAAAGCCAAGATGCTTAAGGTCTTGATTTTGTAGTTATACTGGCCTTTTTCAGTTATTCCAAGGCAAAGGCTATTCAATTTTAAAACAAGGTCAAGGTCAAACGGTTAGCAAAAATATTTTCGGATTAGCAGTGCACACACCTCAGGCCAAGAGCTGGGCTTCGCAGAAGTTTTTTTTTTTTTTTTTAATTAGAAAAATGATCGGTACAATAAACGTAAAGTGATCTTCCTCCTAAAGACCCCACATCTTACTCATTGTGCTTGCCAACCACTTCCCCATACAACAAAACCATGAAGAATGATGTGCAGAAATGGAAACTGTCTGAATCATGATTTCACCATTTGGTGGCAAACACACGAGATGCAGCCAACACCATGCACCAAACTTACATGTCGAAATGGTGAGCAAAAACTTCAATTATGGTTTCATCACACCATAACACAAATTCCCTGCATGCGTTTTGGAGACCTACAAATTTAGCCCAACTCCAAGCAGACATCCAGACCCAACAGAGGAAAATTAAAGTTTCATAAAGGACCAGCCAGTCTAAAACTAATTCTCATTGAAAACATCTGTTGGGTGAGCCAAAGAGAACTCCGCAGAAGAGAAACCCTCAGTCTCACAGATTTGGATTACATTTTTGCAAGGAAGAGTGGGTAGGAAAATTCCCACCCAAAATGTATTAGTTTTAGCATGTGCTAACGCAACCAGTTAACTGTGCATTTTTCTTCCATCCCTCTCACATATTTTTCAATAATTGACTCGTAAAGGAAATAAGTGGGTTTTTTTTTGTAATGTGTCATTGCACCGGACAACTGCGAGATCAGTCTTTCAAACTGCTCTAAGTGCTAGAGGACACTGCATCTTTTTGCATAATTGTCAAAAAATATATAATAATAATTGTACCGGCATTACCAGATAACTAGCAACCCTTTATTGCTCAGTGACTGTTTTTTGTCAATGTCTTTATGTCTCCAAAGTGTTCTCTGTCAATTGACTGTCCGTTGTCGTACTAGAGCGGCTCCAACTACAAGAGACAAATTCCCAGTGTGTTTTTTGGACATACTTGGCAAATAAAGATGATTCTGATTCTGATGGTCAAGTTGCTTTACATAACATTTTTTTTTTTTTTTTTTCTAACAAAAGTGTCTTTCTACATTGTATTTGTCTTTCAATGGTTGTGTTTGCACTCCGATCAAACCACGGGCAGTGACCCAATGCAAAAAAGGAAGAGGCAGAGCGAGATAAGCGCGAGCATTGAAGATGCGCGCTCTCTCATGACATCGAGCCCTGCAGCTTGCCCTCCATGTGCACAACAGGAAACCACGAGTATTAACTGCTCAAAACACACATCATCCGATGAGTGGCTAGTAGTAATACGCCTAATATAATTTGGGCTGTTTTGCACAAAACAATTGTTGAAAACGTAGCCGTTCATACATATGGATGTCATATTAAGGAAGAGGACAATAATATGCGCAATGACGCATGAAATATGATCAGACTTACCGAGTGGTTGACTCCCCACATCACCACGCTGAGTTGAGGATCGCTGGCACGGAAGAGCTTCACTTTCTGGGCAACGAAGTGCTTTTTTTTGGTCTTGGTTTTGCTAGCAATGGCTGCAGCAATACTGCTCGCCGAAGCCATCGTTTTGCAAACTGGTTATGGGTACTGCAGTCCGTGGGTTAAGCTTCAGAATCTATTCCCTTCGCCGGCACGGCGGCCACCACCTCACGACTCAGTTGATAACAGTGCTATACATTGAGTCAGGTCTCGGGTCAAAATGTCCTAATCCTGTTCTTCACCAAATATCCACCACAAGCCTGGCTAAAACCATATGGCCCAATCTCATCAAGGACTCAAGGGGGCGGGAGGGAAATGTGACGTTGAAGCTACAAATGTCCCTCTCCTTCGGCTGACAGTCCACCAAGACCCTCAGTGTGCATTCTCGAGCACGCCTCTCGGCTCGTAGAAGTCCGCAGCCCTGCGACGACGTCAAGCCTTACTGGGCTGGCATTAGCATAGCCGCGGCAGGCTAGTTAGCGATGATACGGGTTGACTCCATAACGGCGTAAGGCGGGCGGTGGGGTTGGGGAGGGGGTGGGGGGGAGAGAAATCGACAACACTGCATAAAATGACATAGGAAGCGTTGGCCGTTGTCTTGCGAAAACTACTCCATTGGCAATTTGATTCTGGCAAACCGAAGACGGATCGTCTTGACCGGCAGCTAACGTTAGCTCATCCGACCTTCGTTCGCCAGCTAAATGCACCCACCGCCGGTCTGCCGCCGAACACCTGCTATCAGTCCGCAAGCTAGCTGGCTAGCGCTTAGCATTAGCAGCGACAACCTTCGTCCTACCCTTTCGTGCTCCGCCCGTGGAGATGCCAAAGCTGTCGTCCTTTAATGTCGCCGCCCCGTTGGAAACGCAACGAAGGCGACGCCTTTAACGTAAAGCGGCAGGCGACCTCAATCCGGTTCATGTATGCTGCTGCTGTCAAGTGACAGCTCGACAGAGGGGAGTTGACACTCCGGCAGCCTCACACTGGGCTTTGCGGGGGCTGCGTGCTGATTCGCTGCAGCCCCCCACTGGCCGGTTTCTCCCTGCATTCCGACATTCCGCTTCTACTACATTTACACATCGATCATATACTGATCGTAAATATCATTCATTTGGTTAACTGATATTTTTGTGGGCATATTTTTTTCTTTATTTATTTATTTATTTATTTTTTTGCATACCACTGCCACACATTATGAATACAATGTGATTTTCTTTTTCTTTTTTGTAAAGCAACGCCGAATGAGGTTAAAGTGCATCGTTGACAACTCGTTAAAACACATACGGGGCAATTATGTTCGAAGTCTTGGTCTTTGTGCAGTGAAACTCCTGAATATTTTCAACATTTCGCACATTGTTGTAATGTAGCGAACATAGACTCTCTTGTGGTCCAACTGATTGACTACAATGTTTAAACTCCTGGGATGGGCAAACCTGTGCGATTAGGAGCCATGGAAGATTTGTCTTTTTCTTTTTTTTTTTTTTTTTAAACACAGTCCATTCGTAGATCAGGTTTAAAAACGTTCAAATCTCTATGTAGTTCATTTTAATAGGAAAATAATCATTCGTTGTCATTCAAAATTGTACTTACAGTATAATTAATTAACCAATCATTTAACACTATACATAAAAAATATATTACATGTACAGTATGTGTACATTTGTTCATTTTACCACCATTTTTATTTGATTATTCACCATAAATCAATTAGACAATGATTTCATGAGGTACATGAATAAACCTATGATACATCAATTCAACCAATTGAAGGGAAAACGGCTAAATAAACATAACAATTACAGGACTATTGAGAAAACAAAATACTGTATGAAATAGACCAGATCATTGGTGTGTAAGATTTTCTGCCTTTTTGTAGAAAATACACCATTTATTTTATGTTTTTACATGCATGCAATAGCATGCTATTAAGTCCATTTTTATTTTCGAAGTGTACAAATGACATTTTGTTGTATTCAATCAAGCAAGCTGATTTTACAAAATGGATCGTCACCTCGTAGCAACGTTGTCCCAGTAGTAACCTAGGTTACGTCACGCCCACTTTGTTGTCATGGTGGTGTTTGGACTACGTCCTCGACGTGAACACTTAAACCAAGGGACAGCTTGAAACATGATTCTGATTCTGAAGTATATCGAATCCATATGATAAACTCCGTAAATGTGAAACCGACACGTGACCTCTGTTGCATTTGCAGGTGACAGAATGGGAAGGAGAGATAGGAAAAACGGGACAAGTCACGAGTCTCTGCACAAGGACACGGTGAGCCACGTCTTCGTCCAGTTTTGCTCCGTCACTTGCCGCTGGAGGCTGCAGCATCACCTCCCTGTCACCTCCCAGATTCAAGCACGTCGCGTCGCGTTCAAAACACCAGCAACTGCAGTTCTTCTCCTGAGCGCTCCCGAAGAGGACGTTTTAATAAAAGCATGTCAAGCGATCTACGAATTTGCGGAAGAAGGTGAGGGGGGGGGGGGGGGGGAGGGGTTAAGCTACAGTGTTCGTCCGTCTGCCAGCCTGAATCTGGTTTGTGTCTTGTCTCTCCCAGGAGATTTGAGCAAGGTTTATCTGACGGAGCATGGGGCGTTGGGGCCTCTCAGTCAGCTCATCGCTCACTCCAACAACAAGATCAGACGCAATGCCTTCATTGGACTAGGTGTCATGGCTACCAACAGTACGTCAAACACGCAAATGTGGCTCACTGCGTATGAACACGCTGCACTTGGTTTTCACGGAGCCAGAAATTGGGGCTGGCCAGCCAATTTTACTTACCTATACTGTTACCATAGAAAGCGTGTGCTTGCTTTTACTTTTACAATAAGGATGATGTATTTTATTTTAAAATAACACAAATGTAAAGTCCTTGTAAAGTGAGAATAAGAATGTCTTAATAATTTGACACGCCACAGAGAAGAGTGTTGTTAAAAAGCCTGCCAAATTAGAATGAATAATAATAATAATAAAAAATCAAAGTACATCAATTGAGGGTCCAAAATCGGGAAAAATAAAAACCTCCCCTCAGCTGTTAGACGTCGTGAGTCTGTGTGCGTGTCTGTGTTGTGTCCCTGTGAATACGCTGAAAGCAGTGGACCCCTGCATATTCGAGGATCAGCACCCGCGGATTCCCTTATTTATGGATGGGGCGGCGGGGGGGGGGGCTGGCAGTGTCCCCCTAACACTGCGCCTTACCCCCAAGATTACCTTGTGTCTCTGTAACTTCTTCCAAGAGTGTCCTTCCACGCTTGCGTACTGTGAGTGTGTGGGGCACGGGAGTGGCAAAATAAACAACACTACATTCTACTGCGGCATACTCATTGCCTCTTGTTATTTGCATTTAGAAATAAATATTTTAGAGACATGTCATGCCGTTACACAATATACAATCATTTCGCATACGCAAATTGATAATTATTATTGTTTTAAATTGGGGCGCTTTTCCACCCCCCAGTCCTGTCTGGCTGCACGGTAGCAAACGCCAACCCTGTACGCCGCCAGCCACTGCGGCATGGCGTTGCGTCGTTGCGCCACGGTAGCACATTCACAATGAATGGGTCGGTCGACGGCGCACCTTCGTGTCCTAAGTGCAATGTGAAAAGGCCTTTAATTTCAAATGTGTCTTCACTTAAAGGTGCAGCCAGGACTGCCCTACAAAACATGGATGTTATTCCATCGATCATTGACAAACTATCGCTTGACGGTAAGTGTTTATACTCCAATGATAAAGGAGTATTCTCCCACTCACCTGTATATGAAATGTACTGTATTGTTTATGATGTTTTCCCTCTCAATAAGACACTGTTGTCCAAGAGTTTGGCACCCTGTGCCTGTCCTGTCTGTCCGTGGAGTCCTGCTGTAAAGTGCAGATCATTGACAACAATGGTCTACCACTGTTAATCAACCTCCTCTCTAGTTCTGACCCAGATGTTCAGAAGAACTCTCTGGATACCATCTACAACTTGGTTCAGGTGATCCAAATCACATAGAAAGAAGGAGTCAAAGATTGTATATCAACATGCTCAAAATATGTAACTGCTTTAAAAGATGTAATGATCTTGTGTCTATGTAGGACACACAAATTTGCCCGGCTGTCATCGAGTTACACGGGCTACGTCAACTCCTCACACTGCTGAAGTCAGACTTCAATGCCATTCAGCAATTGGCTTTAAACACACTGCAGACAATCGCTATTAGTAAAGAATCACAAAGCGCCTTCAGAGAAGAACGGGTATTTGATGAGCTAATCGAGATCCTCAATAATAAGGTTGGTAAGTGTGTAACTTTTAACAACGTGTGAAATATGCTATATGAATCAAAGTACGGAGACACCATTGACAGGAGCTGGGGTGGCCCTCTTAGATAGATCTTCACAGAATTTCCATTCTTCACCTTTCCGAGAAATTTCTGACAATTACAGTGGAACATTTTGGGGACAGAAACACTCGAAAATCTTGCCAGTTTGCCAGAAGAGTGCAAACCTGCGAGACCACCAAAAGAAGCACAAAAGTCACAAAAGTCATTCTTGCCGTAACTTCTGAAGGCGTAAAGGCCTGGTGTCCCAATAGTTTTGTGCATATAATTTATTTGTAAATCACCACTTGGGGAGGGGGATACAACTGAGAGTATTTTTTGATATCTCACAGGATTTAATTGACCTTCATATGGAGACCCTGCTGATTCTTTCTAATTGTATGAGTGACCTCGAGAGTTTCCGGATGATACAAAATGGAGGAGGCCTTTCCACGCTGATGGACCTTCTTCTCACCCCCAAAGTGTCTGAGAGCCAGGCAGTTTTGCTTAAAAACGGCAATATTGAAATGCAGGCCATTGCTGTTAAGTGCATTGCGTGTGCTGCTCAGAACCGTAAGCACGAAACGTGTGTTTGAAAGGGCACACTGTACTTAGTTGCGTGTTTTGTTAGAGTGCCAGTTATCTTAGTTTTCACATATCACTGTATGTGTACAGCTGGCCTTCACCCATTTCTGCACGAGCAGAAGATTGAGAAGGTTCTGGTAGATCTTCTGTCTGGGGGCAGCGATAATGTGAAAGCGTATGGCTGCCGAGCCTTTGCCGCCTTGAGCTCCTTCTTGCCCAGCAAAGACCTCTTCAGGGATTTAGGTATTCACACCAAATTGACCACCGACATCCGCAAGTGCACATTTGATTGATTTCTTCGATACAGGCGGCATACCTATCGTGGTTCGGTTACTGAAGAGTAAGTGCCCCGAGATCATTGAGCATGCTACCCAGGGTCTTGCCAACCTCACATCTGGAGACCAGCTCAATACTATGTAAGCGCTAGACAAGATGACGACCCACCCATCAACAGAATATACACGTAACATCCAGTTCTATGAATAAGTTCAGTAGTTGTAATAATGCAGCATTCATTTACTCAGTGAAGTGAAACAAAATTAGTATTTGCCTTTTATTTACAAATACTGTAGCAATGATTATAGCTCACGTCACTTGTGGTTGCAGTTACTGTTTAACAATACTGTAAATTCATTGATTATTTACTATACAAAGACCACAGATTAAAGACATCTTTTTTTTCATATTGTGCACGTTTCTTTCTCCCCACTGTACTAGTTTGCTCCAAATTCGTACATTTAGGCAGTCACACACAAAATGCAAACAAGCATGAAGATTAGCACAGTATATTTGCATTAACGGGACTGTTCTTTATATTGTTATGGCACCACCAGGGAAGTATTTTACGCAGGAGGACCTAAGGTGCTCGTGCAGAGGCTACAAGACACTTGTCCTAAAGTGTTGGCAAATTCGATAACCATACTCGGCAGGATGGCAGGACAGGAAGCCGTCCGGTGTAAGGTGGTATCCGAGGGAGTCGTGCCAGCGCTGGTGGAGCCTTTGAAATCAGCAGACACACAGGCCCTGATCAATGCCTTGCTCTGCATCTGCGAGCTGGCATTTGAGGAAGACGCCAGAGCAAAAGTTAGTCCAATGACATCCAATGCAAGTCATACAATACTACATACGGTGAGATACAGAGACAATAACAGTATCAAACATCTGGGCTGTCGACCGAGACTCTGCTTCGGATTGAGAGCTCTTCCTACTACCGTATTCTGGTCACTGCTTTTAAGATGAGACGTGTAACATTAAACATTGGACACAGAAAGGACAACATTTAATAACACCTGCACAAATAACACAAACATATCTATATGTTTTTTTAAACATGACCTTTAGTGCTAATAACTGAGCATTATTATATTAAAGGCAGGCAGGTTTGATCTGGCCCCCGTTGAGATTGTATAAGTGTACTTAATGATGTGTCTGGAATATGTATATAACAAGGTAGTTTCCCATTCTATACATTGTGTTTTTTTGTTTTTGTTTGGAGCCATATATTTTTTTAAAGTCCTAATTATCCCATACAGTGTTCAAAATACAACAGTTGCTCATGAAGTTGGAATAAAACGTCTGCCTTGTCTTTTATTGTGCCAAACAAATCTTACGCATGAATTACATCATTTCTCCTGGGTAATTGGGACACATAATGTAACCACCTGCACCTTGTCAAAAGTGACAAAATACCGATACAAATAAACAAAGGATTGTCACTGAAAACCAAATGATTCAGACTTTATGGGCAACAGTGTATAAAATAATTACAATACATGAAGGAACCTAATATTAAAGTCTCTTTCAACATAGCTGCGAGGGGCTGATGGTCTCGAACCATTGGTCCGTTTGCTGCGTTCCAGTCATATGGAGGTGTTGCGCTGCACATGTATGGCAATCAGTGTTTGTGCAAAGGATGAGCCCACTGCATTGGAGATGTGTAAATTCGGGTGAGATGCTGAGCTCGCAGTGATACAAAATATACACGACCTTGGCGTGTCACACAATAACTATGAATAGCATATCATAGGGATGTTTTATTTATTATTATTATTTTTTTAAACTGACAGTAGAGGGCAGTGTAGCACAGTCTTATCAATGATTCCATGAAAGGTGCTTGCTGAAGATCCTGTTATGTTTGTGTGTTTCAGAGCCTTGGAAATCCTTCAAGAAATCACCCAGTCAATAAATCGTAGGAACAAGTTCACGGAGTTTGCCTTGATCAGTCTGCTCAAATACAACCTGTCTCTCAAATATGGTCTACTGGGTTATTTGGCCACTACTGATGTCATCATAGATGGCCTCTACGACGCTGGGAAGGTGTGTTCGATTACAGTCGAGGGAAAAGAAATGTGTGACGATATTAAGTGCAATATTATCTCTATCAGGTTGGTTTTTGTCAGAAGGGTTTGACCTTAGAGGACCTGTGCATGGAACCAGTAAACCGACGGCGGCCTGTCATTGTTGTCAACGCAATCGAGTATGAGTTCCAAATCACAATCGCGCATGTCTGTCTCATCCATATTCCAGTCCAGTACAGTTCGGCTCAGACATATGCTCCAAAACTGTTCTGTGATTTACATTCTTACGATTTAGGACGAGTGATGAAGTGCAACAGAAAGATGAGGCCCAGTCAGAGTGTAGTGAAGAGAGAAATCGCATACTGATGGAGGACATCTCATTGCCGCTTCTAGTGAAAGAGGTCAAAGACTCCATTGAGCCGTTGATTGAAGAACAAGAACAATATGTTGCTTTGGCCAGGTGACCGGCTAATACCACTGGCACATTATACCGACAAGAAGGCCTTTGCACCTACTGTATGTGTGTGTTGATGTGCAGAAAGTAGCGTACAGTGAACACAATGCAGGGATGGAAAGAAACACTACATCTTTTTTCAATGCGAATGCAATTTGTGGTCATCTCTTCGAGTATCAGGTTTGTCTCCGAAATCATGGGTGGAGCCATTGGAAAGGAAGAGCGAGACACATTTGCATGGCTGCAGCACCTTGAGGAGCTCAGGTATAAGCTGCAGTGTAATGTAATCCCTATTGGCATGATTAGCAAAGGATTCCATTGCCATAGGGCACTTCTTTTCAAGGTACAAACACTTAGCACCATACAAAATCATATCTATTTTATTCATGGATGCTGCCTCGCAACACTCATCCGATGTCTTCTAATTATGACCCCGTTTTTTTTTTTTTTTTTTTCTCATGCAGTACTTGGCTGACAGCATTGGCCTGAGGTGTACTCTGGTGAGAGGTGACTACAATCGTGCTTGGAATGAAGTACTCCTCTACAAGGGAGAGCCCTGTTGCAATGAAAACCTTTCACAGCCATGTTGCTACATTGTTGACCTCATGCACCAGCCTGGAACCTTCCTGGCGGCTGATAGCACTGCTGCTATCGAATATGAAAGCCTGTAGAGGAGGGGTGCCAAACTCCATTTCACGGTGGGCCAAAATTTAAAATTGGCACAACGTCGTGGGCCGAACTCAATATTGAATGAAAAATCACTGCGATGTGCACGTTGCCCTTTTCTGCAGAAATGTTAGCATTCAACTTTATCATATGCTGAAACACTGAATCTGGGATAAACAAACTTTAATATGATAAACACAAGAAATCTAATTTGCGATAAAAGATATCAGTGGTATTTGTTTGTTGTTTTGTATTTAGATAGATACCATGAAATCTTCTGTCTAGCCGCCTGAGGGTTCGAAGGTCACGGGCATTCAATGTTGGTTTTGGGCCTCGCCGCTTACATGCAGTGATTTCTCCAGATTCTCTGAACCTTTTGATGATATTATGGACCGTAGCTGATGAAAACCCTCAATTCCTTGCAATTGTACGTTGAGGAACATTGTCCTTAAACCGTTGGACTATTTTCTCACGCACTTGTTCACAAAGAGGTGAACCTCGCCCCATCTTTGCTTGTGAATGACTTGTGAATTCAGGGAAGCTCCTTTTCTCCCCAATCACGGCACCCACCTGTTCCCAAACGAGCCTGTTCACCTGTGGGACGTTCCAAACACGTGTTTGATGAGCTTTCCTCCACTTTCTCATTCTTTTTTGCCACCTGTCCCTGCTTTTTTGGGCCATCAAATTCCAAGTTAATGATTATTTGCTAAAAACAATCAAGTTTATCAGTTTGAACATTAACTATCTTGTCTTTCGAGTGTATTCCATTAAATATCGGTTGAACACGATTTACAAATCATTGTGTTCTGTTTTTATTTATTTTTAACACAACGTCCCAACTTCATCGGAATATGGGTTGTATATGCTATAGAGACTGGAGTGTAGGAACCATAACTGCCAGATGTATGTCATCATTTCTTCAACATGTCTTGTATCAATTTGCAAATACATTCTCCCTCTCTACTCTATGTCATGTGCCTTTAATGTGTGAGTATTCTATTATGCAGTGGCTAACTTTTTAAACTTGAAATGAAAGCAAAGTTGCCTCAACGGTTGAATGTCGAGGAGTTCATTCTATTGTCTTAACAAATCAGCCTGTCACGCTTAATGCAGGCTGCTGAAATGTCAGAAATGTAAATGTAACCCAAATTTAGATGGGATGCCTCTATTTATTTCGAATGTTTTGAGCGCAGAAGAAAATATTTCAAACCCCAATTTATGGGTGTGCTTTAGATTAACCTTTTGGATTTGCAAAATAAACAGTTGAACCAAAGTGACACGTTGCGCATGATTCTTGTTTCCCCCTAGCTTACTGAAAAGCCCTGTACCAAAAAGGTGATATGGTTCCTTTGACTGTAGATTGACACTTTCAGACACGTCCAGTAGCAATGTATTTTATTTTTAAATCATATTTTGTTTACTGTTTGACACGTTTCGCTCCTTGACTTTGTTGACGGTCCCTGCTGAGGGCGGTCGCCCGGGGAAACCAATGTTTGGCCTTACTTATTCCGCTTGAAGAGCCGTGTAAATGAAATGGTCGCTCATTTGTATTAAGAATTGTGCCAATCGTTATCGGGAATGCCGCCATATTCATAATCGACGGGGTTCCCCCAAAACGAGGACTCAAATTGGGGGTAAGTGCCAAGAGATAATCGTGGAACTTACGTTTCGTTTGTTTTTCTTTGTCATTAGGTCACTCGAAGAGCAGGTGTCAGTGACGCGACGCGATGACGTCACGTTAACGCGTCACACTCGAGTGACGTCGCAGTGGATAACGAAGCCCAGCAAGAGAATGTCGTCTTCGCGCTGTCGTCGAAACGGAAGCTCCGTTTTTGAATGCCTCCGTAACCGTCGATGTTTGTTGATGCAAAGAAACCTAAAATGCCCCCGAACTCCGTGACCTTTGTGTACTCGCAGGCCGGCAATATATTCATGAGGTTGTACAAAAGCGGGGCTGCTGTGCAAACACCTTCGCCATGGACAAGAAAGACAAGAAAGAAAGAAAGTCCAAGTGCTCAACTCCTTGCAAGGAGACGGTGAGATCCGTGTCTGCACAAAAAAAACAAAAAACAAAAACAAAGTCAAAAATGTTTTTTGTCATACAATATCTCAATTGTCGCACAGTTCGAACCACTTCGCGTCGACGTCAAAACGACAGCAACCGCAGTTCTCCTGCTGAGCTCGCCCGAAGAGGACATTGTAGTCACAGCATGTGAAGCAATCTTCGACTTTGCAGAGGAAGGTGCGCAACATCCTTTCCGCTCCACGGTCGATTCCACTTCCACTGCAACCCCTGCACTCAGAGGAACTTTCTTGTCTTTTTTTTTTGGTCAGATGCGAACAAGGTTTATCTCATGGAACTGGGAGCATTGCAGCGCCTCGCTCAACTCATCGCGCACACCAACGAGCTGGTCAGGCGCAATGCATTTATGATTTTGGGCGCCGTGGCTTCCCACAGTATGTCGCAACGCTGTCGTTAAGGCAACATTAGTTATTACGAGTCGTAGGCATTCGTCAGCCGACTGCTGTCAGGTTGCACGGCTTCTCTTTTTGCGGAGTCGTTGATGAAGTAGCTCATTTATAGGCGTGCTTAACGCAGCGAGGAGATTAATTTCTGTTGTCGCTCCAAGGTGCCGTAGGGAATGCCCTACAACAAATGGATGTCATTCCACCGATGATTGATAAACTCTCCCTCGACGGTGAGTTCACTGAAATATTACACATCTGCGGTTATTCGGTACTTTGCACTTGATCATTCATACTGTACATTTTCCTCCTAAAAGATTCGGTTATTCAAGAGTATGGAACGCTGTGCCTATCCTATCTGTCCCTGGCTCCCAGTTGTAAGGTTCAGATCTTTGACAACAAAGGCCTGCCGGCATTAATCAAGCTACTTTCCAGTTCAGAACCAGATGTTCAGAAGAACTCTCTGGAGACCATATACAACTTGATTCAAGTGAGTACCAATATCTGAGGCATAAGAGCAGTGGAACCTCCAAAGTTCTGTAAAATTGGTCCACGCTGCTTGTAATTTCAAAACATCAACAACAAGAAAACTGAAGTTATCTGCTCCGAGCTCAAAGCGTCACACAAAACCTCACTCATTACACAGGGCACGCTTAAAGATGGCCAAAAAAGGCCCCAAAAACGGTCTTGTCAATTTGACAGAGAAGAGTGTTTTTTTTAAAAAGTCTGCCGAATTTGAATGACTCGAAACATCACCATGCACGAAAAACAAAACTGAAATCCAGAAAAGTAAGGCCCGCCCTCGGGCTGCAGGACCGTGGGCGTGTCCGCGGGGCTCAGCCCAACAGAGACACGAGCCCAAATAACACGAACCATTTCCAGGAAGATGCATTTTTGGGAGGTTGTAGTGGTGCTAGAAACTTTGGTTTAACTTGAAGTAACATTTGAACATTTGTAACAGACACACAAGTAAAAATAAAAGGTAATCGGTGTCAAATAAAACCAAGAAAAATTCAAGCTATTCCCTTGTTGAGGGCACCCGACAGACGGATTATGCCAAGGGAACAGTCAGGTGTTTGTATAGTGATACCATGCATGGTCGAGGCATGTTTTTCCAGAATTTGTAGGTTCCAACTGTGTGCAACTTCATGATTGAAATAGCAGCAAAGTTCCTTTCATTTCTTCTTTTTGTCCTGTGAAGAACAGTCAATTCTGCCCGCATTTACTCGAGTTGGGCGGGATCCCTTCCCTTCTGGAGCTGCTTAATTCCGACTACGCTGTCATTCAGCAGTTGGCTTTGAAAACATTGCAGAAAGTCACGGCTGATAAAGAGTCACACAGCGCGATAAGGAAAGAGCAGGGATTTGATAAGCTCATCAGTATCATCAAAAATGTGGTTGGTATTTTGTTAACCTCCCGGTCGCACATCTTCGTGCCAACACTTTTGAAATATTATCGTGAAATGCTTAGCTCTCAATGCTTTTTCTCACAGGATTTCTGCGACCTCCATGTTGAGGCTTTGCAGGTTCTTGTTAATTGTGTGAGTGACAGTGACAATTTCCATCTGGTACGGAATGGAGGAGGACTCGCTACACTGTTGGAGCTTGTTGTTGCCCGTAAATTGTCTGAAACCGGGTCACCTGTAAAATGCAATACTAATGAGGTCCAGTCCAGGGCTGTTGAATGCATCTCCACAGCTGCTCAGAACTGTAAGCGTAGAACAATACATTGAAGTAACACGTTACTAGTTAGTAGTCCTACCAAGTCTTGTTTTTCACTTTGTGTGCTTGTGTATATTCCTGCATATTTGTGTGTGCAGCTGACAATCACAAAGTTCTCCATGATTTCAAAGTGGAGGAAATTCTGGTTGATCTTCTCTCTGGGAACAGCGATTGTGTGAAAACATTTGTTTGCCAAGCTATGGCCGGGATGAGCTCCTTCCTATCCAGCAAAGAACGCTTTAGAGATTTAGGTATTGACACAAGATATGTCATATTAGCCTTCCCGATGTAACAAATAAGTAGTTCAATTGAGTGGATTTTTTTTTAAACATTTTTATTCAGGCGGTTTGCCTGCTTTGACACGTTTACTGAGCAGTGGGAATTTGCTGGTGAGAGGGGAAGCAATGCAGGCCCTCGCCGACCTTACAGCTGGACACAAGCAAAACTCTATGTAAGAGAGACACAAGAACAATCTACGTTTAGAGTTTATGCACATGTCTCCGGTTTATGTACAACACATTTGAGATGAAAATCGGACTTTGCGTGTGCACGTTTGTTGACAAGATCTGCGTTGTTGCCGTTTACCTCTGTTGCATCCAAAGGACAATATATGAAGAAGGAGGACACAAAATCCTTGTGCAGCGTCTCCGTGACAGCTGTCCCAGAATAGTGGCCAATGCTGCAGCCATACTTTGCAGGATAGCGGGTGAGGAAGCCATTCGATGTGACGTGTTATCTCTGGGGGCCGTACCTGCGCTGGTGGAGCCCTTAAGATCAACAGACTCTCAGGTCCTGATCAATGCTACGTTGTGCATCTGTGAACTGGCGTTTGACGCCAGTGCCAGGGCAGAGGTTGGTGTTTATGTGGGTCAACTAACTTTGCTCCCATGTACAGTGAACCCTTCAAAGTTGAAAAATGTCCATTACATACGGTTGGTTGTTTAGAAAGTTTCAAAGAGTTAAAAATTCAGTTTAAAGAGAGGTTAACCAGTGTTGAATTAAAGAAAAATGAAAGAAAATCGAGGGAATATTGTGGAAAACAGAAACTCTCTGGGCTCACGTTTCTTCGATGGGGCATCTGTGGAGCACAAATGCTGGTGTATCCGGATTTTCATGCAAGCGCAAGACTTGCCGTGTGTGTTTGTGCCAAGCTGGGCGCAGTGAGGGAGTGTCCTTAAAGCTGGGCCTGGTGGAGCGACTATTTGATGGAAAAGAGTACATTCGACTAAATCTACGCCTTCACAGACCACGTCTAAGTTCAGGCACAAGGTCGACTCTGTCTGGTCTAATACGATTTGGGTGAATTTGATTAAGGCACAGGCAGACAGATACTGAGCTCCGCTGTCGGGGGGTATCACCAGCTCGTTCTATATACTCCTTCGCATTGTTGTCGCAACACCAGCCAGAGCAGTGACGATGCTCCACCCATTCACGAATCGCTGTTATTACGCTTCGTCGTCTTCTGCACATAGATGTCTCTGTCGAGGCTGTCATTTGGGCCAGATTTAAAGGGAATGAGAGGAGCTGCTTCGCTTGGCGACGAATGAAGCCGGATGTAAACTCACCCACAGTGGGGCAGCAGCCCACCTTGAGATCCGCCGGGCTGCCTTTTTCTACGAAATTACCAACACCGGTCTAACTGGTGCACAGTTGCGCCTCGCGCCCCAACAGGATTTACACTGTCCACGAAAATAGGGTGCTCTGCCTTAATCCCGAGATGTTCTGCGAGCTGAGGTCTCATGAGATATTCTGAGGTCTGTGCAACCTTTAAAGTTTAGTTTGACTTTTGAGGCATATTTTGTTCACTCCAAACTTTGTCGCCGTTCGACTATGGACCTCCCACTGTATATGTATATTGTTATACTTACTTACAAACTAATATTATCGTATTATTGATTATACCATGGCGTAAACGGGCTTCTAATAATCCGAGTCTTTTCCATCATAGCTGCAGAGCGCTGGTGGTCTTGAACCATTGGTCAATTTGCTGCGTTCCACTCACATGGAGGTGTTGCGTTCCGCATGCATGGCAATCAGCGTTTGTGCCAAGGATGAGCCCACCTCTATGGAGATGTGCAAATTTGGGTGAGGTGCTCGAACAACTACATACTCTCAGTTAAAATAATTTCGGTGTCGCAGTAACAAATCTTTTGGGCTACAAGTCTGAAGGTTCTGAGCAGATTAGATCGGGATGGCTGGAATCTGATTGGACAAAATTCAAACATCTACATACAGTACTTGAAATATATAGTACTTGAAGAAGTGTAGCCAGTGCTACTCAATAAAAAAAAAAAAACAAAAGTAGTCAGTTGGGAATAAATGATTACAATTTCATGGAACCAATATCAGCACTTAGGTTGAAAATGTATTGGTTGTCAGTGCTTCTGATCGTGCTCAGATCAGCAGAGAAGAAGGCCTCGCTGCCGTGCATGGGGAATTGACAAACAAATTGAGGAACATATTTGATTAGTTTTCAGTTTTACCTGGTCATGTGTGTTAAATTGAGACAGGAACCGAAAAAAAACAACCTGTATCATCTATGCCATGTTTGTGTGTGTGCTTTTTTTTTTTTTTTAGTGCCCTGGAAATGCTTAATGAAATCAACCAGGCAGACAATAGTAAGAGCAGATTCAGCGAGTTTGCGCTAAACAGTCTAATGCAATCCAGCCCGTCTCTCAAATATGGCTTGACAGATCATTTGGCCACAACTGATACCCTCACTGACGGCTTCTACGATGCTGGGAAGGTGTGTGCAATGTTTGCGTTTATTCTGTAGCTTTTACATTTGGGACACAAAAATGAAATGGTCACGATTTGATGCTTTGGAACCTTACCACCTGTGTCTTTCAGTTATGTTTTGGGCAGAAAGTTTTGACTTTAGCGGAACTTTCCATGGAGCCAGTGAACCAACGCCTGCCTATCGTGGTTGTAAATGCAGCAATCGAGTATGTACACACCTCACCATATATTGTACGGAGAAACTTTCCGAACTCAGTTGTTATATGTTTACTCTAGGGTCTTTCTACATCAGAAGAGTGTGGAGGAAGGGTACCAAACCGAGAGATACTGGAAGGTGATCAATGATGTCGCTCTGAGGTTTTTAGTTAAAGAGGTCAAAGAATCCATCGCCCTTTTGAATGATGAACAGGAACAATATGTCGCCTTGGCCAGGTAACTATTTCGTATTATATTTCTTTTTTGATTGTTCAAGGTCGCAATTACAACTACAGCATTCTATAGATGCAAATGTTTGCAATCGTTGGGATTTCAAACAGGCAAGTCAGCGACGTCATGGGTGGAGCAATTGAGAAAGAAGATTTGCACACGTTTGGATGGCTCCTTCACATCTGCCTGCTCAAATGTAAAGTGCAGTGTAACGTGGTCCCGATTGGCATGATCAGCAAGGGATTCTACTGCCACAGGGCACTTCTTTTCAAGGTAAGCGCTCCTCCGCACTCACCAAATGCCCTCGTTCAAATGCTTCTTCACGCCTTTCCGCGCCCCCTTTATACAGTACTTGGCTGATTGCATTGGCCTGAGTTGTACTCTGGTGAGAGGTGACTACAATCGAGCTTGGAACGAAGTACTCCTGCGCAATGAACACTCTTCGCTGCCGTGCCGCTACATTGTGGACCTCATGCACCAGCCCGGAAGCTTCCTGAGAACCCGTACCCCTGCCGCATTTCGCTATCACAGTATATAGAGCGAAATATGGATTTTAGAAGTACTGTCGGATGTATTGCGTTAGCCATTTTTTTTCCTTTTCTTTTACTGGAACTGCAGTAAGCCCCGTGTGTAATAGCATTTTCTAAGCAGGCGCATGACAAGATCTATAAAATCAAGACTCAATAACAAGATATGATTGATGTATTAGCTACAGCATCTCGTAAAATGAGATGCTGTGAGTTGCCTATGCTTATGTATTGTTTTTCCGTGAAACCAGGAAACGCTGTTATTCAATTTTGTTTTTTGGAGATAAGCATTCTCAAATCAGGTGTTGTGTAATCTGGGCCAAGGTTTGTTACACAAAAATTGGGTAGTCAAACTAGTGTAAAATACTACCGACAGTACCACACATTTGCATAACAATTTTGATTATATAAAGGTTTATATTGCTAAAATGCTAAAATCACTCCCCAAAACCCCTCCGAAAAAATACAAATAAAAAAATATGTTGAAAAATGTATCACGGTAAACTTTCAGAATCTACAGTAGGCCCAGTGGATTCAAAATGCCAGCGAGAGAAATCGAAGCATGACAACTATTGCATTGTAAGAATGTACTTTTTGTTTTTCTAGGGTGCCCAAACATGTTGGCAAAGTGTAAATCTATAAAGCACTTTGTGTCGTAGCCAAGAATGATTTTTTTCCCCCCCAGCTACTTCACCTGCTACTACAAAGCAAATTTGAGCATACAATTATCATGAAGGATATAAATAGAAAATATCGTGAATAAGTACAGTCCAGAAAACGGGGCCTATTACCAAAGGTCATACAGAGAATCTGAACTGTCAGTTATGTCTTTCTGCCAGTCGTCACCATATTTAAAATGTTGTCTGTCCCTGAACCTGCTCCATTGGCTTTGGACATTGGCCAGCAATTAAAAGTAGTGAATCTCGTCCATTTTGACCTCGATTGCAGCAAGTCGGACTTTTTTTTTTTGGGGGGGGGCAAACGGCTACCTAGTTAACAAGCAGGATCGGCAGGGCCTGTGCACTCATGAAGATCGCAGACAGCAAGCGTGTCACGTGTCGTCACGTGTCATTGTTACCACGGAGCATCTCGGCCTCCTTCAGTCCAGGTAAATTGAATCTTTTATCACATTAAGGATGCCTTTTTGTGTGCTCTACGCCCACTCGGGTCATGTATTTGAGGATGGGCCAGATCCGATTGGTCAGCGGTCGTGCGTTAACAGCGCGCGGCCCTCGACTTCAAAACCTACGGACGACAACAAACCTGACAACGCTGAAGAAAACTGATATTTTATCTGCACTTGCATGTCACCGTTGCTTTGATATTTTATCTGCACTTGCATGTCACCGTTGCTTTTCATTTGTCATTCCCAGACAACTCGGGAGGGAATTTTGGTTCAATCTGTGAGGTCGATTTTGTTTTGAAATATGTTCATTCTCTCATTAGTTAACAAACTGTCATAGATTTATCATATACACATTCATACTTGCATTGGGGATGTTTGAGATTTTTTTGGGTACTTTGAATGAAAAAAAAATACTTTTGGATGTGCTGGTTAATATTCTGATTGCAACATGAACTGTTTTGTTAACTGTTTTTTTTACCCTGCAGTTGTACGAAGTTTGCCAATTCATTGGATTAATAAATGCACACGTCGCTCCCTAGGATCTATATTTGACTCGAATCTAATAACATGAAATTCAGTATTGGGGTTAATGCTGCATTCTAGTGTCAAGAACTGCACACAGCAGGATCACATCCCAGTTAATCTTTAACCTAACATGTCCTCCTTTTTTTGCCACACTGTTTGTCTCTTGCATTATGTGTGATATTCTTTTTGTGCGCACACCACCGGGAAGACCAGGGAAGGGGACAACGGAGGCAATAAAACCAAAGAAGAAGAAGATGGCAGGAGTATGGAAGTGCACGCTAACCCTGGCATTGTTGATGTTTGTGTGTCTCTGGGGCGCCAGCGAGGCTGTAGGCGGTGCAAAGAGTCGACCCAGACCCAAAAGACCACCTCGCAAGAAGCCCAAGGTCGACCCTATAGATCTGACGCCACCTCAGAAGAATGTAGACATCCAACAGGTATGGTCCTGCTCAAACAGAGATTGGACATTCAAATGGTAAAGATTGTGAGGGTATACACTGTGAACAAATCGAATCCGGCGAATAGACCCAAGGTCGTGTTTTGATTAATATTGCAAATGCTCATACTTTTGTCATGACTTGACCTATTATCATTAATCCTCCCCAATTTTCACGACTCAAATGCCTCAGTTGAGCAAACAAACAAAAAAAACAATTGTAAATCAGTTCAATCCTGCACATAAAAGTGACATTTACGAGCTATTCCAGCTTGGCAGCTGGTAAACCTTCAATTGGAATACCAGTAGTGGGAAACAAAACAACTTTGAAAGAAGCCAGTGGCTCAAATGTGCACATTTGCTTAGTCAGGGGTCAACATGGGGTCAGGCAAAAAAAAAAAACAAGCTTGCGTAACCCGTGTCAATCGGGTGCGTGGGGAGTTTTCTTTTGAACTCAACACATCGATCACAACGTGCAAAAGAACATTTTGCGGACGTGTGCGACTTTAAACTGGATCTTAACTCCTTTTGATGTGATCTATCAGTACATTAAAAAAAAAAAGTTGTAACAAAGCTGTCATTTGTTTCATGTTTTTTTTTTTTTTTTTTTATTCCAATAGTTAAAAAAATGAAGTACATTTTCAAATAAATATTGATGGTCTAGTTCCCCCCCAATTTCTTATTTAACTGCAATGTAAATTTACAGCGAGGCATGAAATTGAAATGTTTCATTTAAAGAAAATAATTGTATTAGATTATAATTTCAGCATTCCAAACAAGCATAGGGTGCAGAGTGTTACATTTCTTTCGTGTGCATTTATCGCGACTTAACATTTGTAAATATTCAGTTCTGCTTGTGAATTGTTGAAGGTGGCTTTGTGGATCAGAGGGCCCGTGCATTTATTTTTGAGACAAATGTAACACAGTGTTAATCGCGGATATATTGGCGTAAATAATTTTGAGACAAATCTCTCACCGTAATAGCGGACGAAGGACTGCTCATTTTTCGACATTTTTTTTTTTTTTTTTTTCCATGTTTCCTTTTTTTTCAATGCACACTTACCAGCAATACAGGAGTTGTATATTAAAAACCAAACTTTATGAACACAATCATCATCAGTTTTGACTGTCAAAGAGGAATTGAATAAAAATAAAGACTGGTTAGCACATCCACATCACAATTCAGGGATCTTTGTACACACATGCACAGCTTTCTAATATATATATATGCTAGAGGACTCTGCATCTTTTTGCACAATTGTTTTTTGTCAATGTCTTTATGTCCCCAAAGTGTTCTGTAAATTGACTGTTTGTTGTACTAGAGCGGCTCCAACTACCGGAGACAAATTCCTTGTGTGTTTTGGACATACTTGGCAAATAAAGATGATTCTGATTCTGATTCTGATTCTGATATATATATATATAGAATTGTTTTTTTTTTGCTTGTGTGTTTCAGATGACAGGGAGATGGTACTTGCTCAACACTGCCTCCAAATGCTCCTACCTAATCAATCATGGAACCAAAGTGGAACCAACAGTCATGACTCTCACATTCCCCCCCACCTCTGACCAATCAGTGTTGGTTAGCACTAAAACACGTCAGTAAGTACAGCGAGAGGAATAAACCATGTAAAAAGTATTATTTGTCATCAGGGCTTGACATTAACTTTTTTTTTGCTCACCAGCCGCTGTGGCTATATGATTATACATAATCATATATTAATATGATTGAAGCTGGCGGCACGGCGGACGACCGGTTAGAGCGTCTGCCTCACAGTTCCGAGGACCGGGGTTCAATCCCCGGCCCCGCCCGGATGGAGTTTGCATGTTCTCCCCGTGCCTGCGTGGCTTTTCTCCGGGCGCGCCGGTTTCCTCCCACATCCCGAAAACACGCGTGCGAGGTTGATTGAAGATTCTAAATTGCCCCCAGTGTGAATGGGAATGCGAATGGTTGTTTGTTCGTATGTGCCCTACGATTGGCTGCCGACCGGTTCAGGGTGCACCCCGCCTCTCACCCGAAGTCACCTGGGACCCTCGTGAGGATAAGCGGTTCGGAAAATGGAATGGATGGATGGAAGGATCATTATAGCCAGATTAATGAAGTATATTTACAACCTTTTTTTTTTTTTAAATGTTATTGGTTTCTATTAAAGAAGATATATCAGCCAATATACAAACTAAACATTGATATGTACTGTACATGAACACAAATATGATTCAAGACAAAAAAGCAGCACACTATGAATTCAGGAAAAACATCTTAGCAATATTAATGATTCAATCTTATTTCCTAGCTGACGAAAAGTTCCATTTGTAGCCACTGGGTGTCGAGCCCTTGTTTGCCATGCAACAAAGCAATCGATTTTCTTCGGAGGTGTGCGGGGGGAGAAACACTTATCAGTTCTGTGAGTCAAGCTGTCCAAACAAAAGCCATGCAATCTGACCCAACTGCCTTTGTCATCATTCAGTAATCATCAGTGTTGGGAGATATTGCAGATGTACAATCTAACCCCGACCCCAGGACGGTTGACACTTCCAGGTCTTTCCTGAATTCCCTTATCGTGAAAGTGACACATTACGGTACCAGTATCAAATCCCGGATCAAACGTTGTTCCCTCCGCTAGGATCCCGACCCGAGCTGAACACTGACATTGTGATCGGAGAGACAGACTACAACTCGTACGCCATCATGTATTATCAGAAACAAGGCAAAATCACCATAAAACTCTACGGTGAGCTCCGCCACCCAATTTTACAATTAAAAGACAATAAGTAGTACTCTTACTGTCGTGTTCTTTTTAATGCTGTTTTTTTTTTTTTGTGTGTGCGCCTTATATTCAGGCAGGTCAGTTGACAATCTATCGGAACCGATGTTAACCAAGTTTGAGCAACTTGCTGAAAAACAAGCTTTGGGGCTGGCATTTCTCTTCCCCTTCCCGACCTACAGTATGTCCGTCCACATGCTCAAATTTGACCCAATGTCAAAGGTGTCTATTGTTTTATGTCTCATGACCGCAGACTTCAAAAAAAAAAAAGGGATAGTTAAAAATAGCGACCGTAGCATCGATGCCGCTGCCATTTAAGAAGATACAATTTCCTTTTTTAGGTCACTGTGGGGATGTCGACCAGCATCACAAAATCAGTAAGTTGTCCTATTTATTTGTAAAACAACGTGACATTCGAGACCTGCGAGAGATGCATTCCCCCCCCCCCCCAGATCATTTTAGCAAAGATTTTGTTTCCACTTCGTATTACATTTCCAAAAAATCTGATAAACAGGGATTTTTTTGGGCAATGCATTGATTGTGGATGACAAAAGAAATGTGAAATGTAGCTTTTTGTGAAGGCCTGTCTAAAAAGATCTTTGTTCAAAGTATTCTCCTATATTGCATTGTTATCTAAGTCAGTCGGTTGATTGGCAGAGCGCTAGCCTGCTGTGCTGACCTCCTTCCCTCCCCCAAAACACGTCACAGTTTCCTGACGCGTTAGCTTGCATTGTGTAACAATCGTCAATTTCACTTTAGTCGACATGTTATTCAAGATCTGCTGATGAATATATCAGCACAGAATGGAATTTAACCTGTCTCCCTTTGTGTTACAGACTGCGTCCCCACATGCTGAACCAGCAGAACACGCACCCGGCTGTGCGGCCATTTGTCGTCCTGATCAGTAGTTCTCGGCTTCACTGAACTTAAAATAAATGCGCTAACCCGTGACAACGCGATGCAAAGATAATGGCATTCTCACGAACTACACTACCGAAAAAATAATAGAATAAAACAATAATAGCATCGATGTTACTCACGAGTGACACTCAGCTAGAATTGTGCAACTATAGCGTAACTCGGGAATTCCCGAGTTTTTATTTGGACAGTCAATGCCCTGTTGGGCTTTCAATTCGTGAATGGTTAAGTACTTTAAAAAGTATGACAGCAAATTTAACAGAGTTTCACAGTTTATTTTTTCCTGTCATGATTTTACAGCATTTCACGCTGATTTCTTTTTACAGTGTTATATAGATACAAAGAATTCCAATAAATATGAGCAACAACTGAAGCAGATAATAAATGGTCATCAACTTGCATCCCTAAGTCTTTCGTCTTTCGTCTTTCGTCTTTCCCATCATGATCATCATCATCGTGATCGTCATACCTATTTTCACCGTTGGGTGGACTGCACAAATCTGACATGTGTGCATGTGAGAGAACACAAATGAAGACCAGATGTACGGTGTCAAGGAGTTTGGAGCGTTTGATTACACAACTAGTTATAAAATGTAATGCGTGTGCGTGCGTGTGTCTGTTACATAAGCAGCCGAGGACCGGTTGGTGCCTGCTTGGTCTCGGACCCCCCCCCCGCCACCCCCACAAGCTTTTTTAGTCAGCTGAAGAATTCAGCATTTTTCGCTCGAAATATTCGTACTCATTAAAACACACAGCAAAGGAATATAGGATTAAATGTGTTATTTAGTAGCGACGAATTTGGTGACATTGTGTTTGAAACCCCACCAAAAAACAATAATAATAATCGTTGTGATAATAATAATATTTCAGGAAACAAAACCCCAAAGGTTTTCAGTTTATTAGCTATGTTATGCCAGACTAAGAGGTGGTAAGTTTTCTTCACCGACTCCATAATTTTACCGTCACGTTTATACTTAAGCAGGGTGTAATGTGAGCTGCAATAAACAAACCATATCACTGCAAATTACAATTGGAAAAGCTTGAAATAAAAACGACCACAGCAGTCTGGAACAAATGCAGTTTTGTATTCATGACCGACCGGCCATTCATATACGATTGTGACATTGAAACCATTGGGATTCTGTCTGCGAGAGCTCTCGTTTTGCCATACGGAGAGCACATTTGTACTCTTGCAAAACAACTTGCTTGACTAATCCTGGCAGACGAGTGGGCGAGACGTCGGGGGAGATCGGGGCGTGTAAAAGGAACCCTCGTTACCCGCCCCTTCACACTTGCACTTGTGTAACAGCGCAAATTTGCATTGTGGCCAAAGACTTTCATAATGCCGATGGGAGGAGACAAGCAGAAAGGAGGAGGAGGGGGATGCTGAATATAAGGCCCCTTGACTCGCCCTACTCCTCACCTCTCCACACACTCACCTTAAAAGAAAGAAGAGCTGCCGGCCCAAGAGGAGTCGCCATGAGGAACACACTTGTGAGGATGCTGGTTGCGCTTATGTGTGTGCTGGCTGCGTGCGCAGATGTCATGCCCGTTCAGGATTTTGATCTGCAGAGGGTAAAGCAAAAAGGAAATGCGAATTGATGTGCCTTTTTCACTCGTTATTGACTTAAACTCTTTGATGCTCGTCTCCCTCAGATGGCCGGCAAGTGGTACATGGTTGGCTTTGCCACCAACGCTCCTTGGTTTGTGACCCATAGGGCAAACATGAATATCGGGACTGCGGTCGTCGTGCCGACCGACGGGGGAGACATGGACCTGACATATGCCCACATCAAGTGAGTCAATAACGCTGGAACTCCATGTCTCAGACTGCGCTCTGAATATCGTCTTTGTCGCTCTTTTGATAAGGAATGATGGTACCTGCTGGAGAATGACTCATTTGGCTAAAAAAACGGACAATCCTGGACGCTTCACCTTCCACAGCCAAGGTAAGTAAACGCACACATATGGGCCACAATATTATTGTTATTACTACATATACAGGCAGCAGCGCAAATGCAGCAAGAGTCTGCTTCCTCCCCAAAAACACGTTCTTTTGAAGACTCCAAAGTTGACAATCGGTGTGAATCTGAGCCTGAATAGTTATTGGCCTGTACGAGTGGTTCTCAAACTTTGGACACCGAGGGCCACCCCGAAAAATGCTCGGCTCCCCAGGTACCGCCATCATGACCCACAATAACTGCCGCGACATAATGCACAGTTCGAACATGAAAACTGCACTTAAATATAAAAAAAAAAAGAAAAAGTGTACTGAAATAATTATTTCAATCAAATGGGCTGCGCGAGTTACGTACAAATTGTATTGAAATAAATGTTTTAAAAGAAACAGCTCTTAAACATTAAATGCAAATGATTTGTTCTGTACTGTGTGTGTATTTGGAAAAAATGTACTGTACATGAAAATGTACTGCACTGGATTTACAAAAACAGTATAAACACGCTAACCCTATGTATAGCTGCAAACTTCATTCTAATATGTTATATTGTGTGCCATGTTGAAAATGTTGTCCATTTTATTTGCATTTAATTCAGTGATTCTTTCCTGTACCACTAGAGGTAGCCCCCGTACCACAAGTGGCACTCGTAGCACACTTTGAAAATCACTGGCCTTTACGATATGTGTCCTGCAATTGGGTGCTGGGATAGGCTCCAGCCCACCCACAACAACCAATCAGGATAAGCGGCGTCGAAATGCGATATGTTACATATCCAAGCATTATCACATTCAAATGTTCTTAATTATAATACAAGAACAGCTTTGGAGGTTCCAGTGTAATACTCATCTACGTAATTTGACCAAGTATTCTTTGGAAAGGCAAATATTTAAATTACAAAAAAAATAAAATATTGGAGCTAATGAAATGGTGCTTAGATGGCGTACGGTTACCTAATGTTGTGACTGGTGAGCGGAAATGTGTCAAAACAAAACCGCGTCTGAATGACCTCTGTGATTTTCCAGTTTGGAACAATGACAATGACATGCGCGTCGTGGACGTCCTGTACGACGAATTTGCGTTGATCCACACCATCAAGACAAAGGAGGGAGCATCGGAGGTTTTGAACAAGCTTTACAGTAAGTCACAACTGGAAAACGTGGCATTTGGCAGGATTTGGTGGCGAGTGCTAAAAAGGGCAACTCAATTCATTTGCAGCTCGCTCGCCCGAGGTCAGCGTGGCCCTGCAGCAGAGATTCACAGACTTCTCCATAGAGACTGGCATTTTGCCTGAAAACGTCGCCATCCTACCAAGTGCTGGTGCGTATTCATATCTGATTCAAATACCTCGCAATGTGCCATTTCAACGTTTCACTCACTGATTTCCTCATGTTGTTGCAGCGGAGTGTCCTGAGGCCTGAACGGTTTTCTCCTCGCTCTCCAATGGGCTCGCCGTGCAGCTCTCCACAGTTTTCTTCCAACACTTCAGGATTTCCATTTCACACAACAGCTTGAAATCAACAAATAAGAGAGAGGCAGAGGGGGAGGGAAATATGTTTGTGTTTTCTTGAATGTTTTTTGACTGCTGATTTTACCGTGGTCTTTGTTGACCCACGAGCCAATTAAAAGATACAAATTCTGAATTTTTTTTTTTTTTTTTTCAAAGCAACTCATTATTATACATGAGCCTCTGGTAGGCAGCAGAATCAAACTGATATGTTGTTCTAATCAATCAATCATCCATCCGTGCTGTGTTTCCTCGCTGTATCGCAGTTCACCTTTCGTGGATTCAGTGCGTTGCGGATTTGTTTTCATATTCGTATCGTGCATAATTCATCATATCGTGGGTGTATGCTGTATTTTTTTCGTGTTACAATAAATGCTTCCGAGCCTGCATTAAAGCTGTAAAAAAGAAAAGAAAAACTAATTAAAGTACATGTTACAAGGAACAGAACTCACGTGCGATTACTGTGTGTTTAAAAAAAAAAATCCAAACATGCGCTTTAATGTAACCATGATTATTTTTAAAATAGTATTCGGTCATACTCATTTAGTTTTGCACTGCTCGTTTTATTTTGACATTTAAAAGACAGTTGCAATAATCGACACTTGGAGGTCTGCCAAGAGAGTTGAACGAGATGAGGTTTATGATGCCAATTTCCGACGCTGTCTGTATGTCGAAGTGACAATTCCATGTTGTTCCAATGTGCTAAAATGAAGGGATATATGATTAATTTCTGGTCCCAGTCAGGGGCCTTAGTGAACATTTGAGCTGATGCTGGCATACAGTCAGCAAAGATACATTTTGAAAAGCAACATTTCTAAATTTCAAACCCCCAAACCTCAGACGATAAATCGAATAATGATACAGTTATTACGTTTGGGCACGACAAATGATTGCAGGTCCCGGATCAGTAATTCTGCGTAACTGACCGTGTCACTGGCATCCCCCTTTGGACAAAAAAATGCTGAGGCAGACGGAAGAAAGCCCTTCGATTGGCTCCAAACCCTCGACTCGTTATTTACATGACCTCGTGTTGGCACGGACACGGTTTCGGGGGAAAGGAAAAGTACCGAGCCGAAGCTTTAACTGCCCACGTGAGCATTGAAGTCCCCCCGGACTCTCTTTATTGAACTCAACAGATCTAAAACAAAAAACATTTGGGTTATGATTTTATCTACTGTAGCTCGTTCTCATGTTTGAACCTCATTAAGAGGGCACACGTGCGTGTGCGTGAGTATGTGCTGTATCGTAGGACCATCACAATGAAGAGGAAAGGAAGTCACTCGTTTGCCTTTACGGATTAAGTCTTGTTTGAGGCCAAAGTGAAAGGCAGACCAGAGTTGACACGTTAGCTACGAGGCAACAATGATGCACAAATCCGTGAGTGGAAGAGGGCTTCACAGCAGATTCACCACACACACGTCCAAAGTAACTCATCCAAAGCGTACACATTTGGCAGCGTGTGGAATTGTCATGAGAATGCAGAATAAACACAAACGGGGGGGGACAATATAGGTCTGGATTGGAAATCCGACATCGTTCAAATGCGAGTCGGATGAGAATGGCACTGCTTTTTCAGTCTCTGTTCAAGCTGCCTGCTTGTTCTGAACATGTTGTATCTGAGTAACAACATTGGCATAGTCACCATTTGCCACCACGTGCGTCTGTTTAGGGCAGGAGGCGCATCGCTCATCTTTCAACATCACCTTCCGCAGCTTTACAAGTCCCTAAAGAGGAAATTCTGCACTTTGCACGTTAAGGGCTGAGCACCATTCAAATCAGATGAGATTTCAAAGGCACAATTGATTTGAAAAAAAGCCAATTATTAACTGGACGACTTTGTACGTCCGGATCAAGTATCAGCTCGGACTTGTTTTTGTCTCCAAATAGGTGGAGTTGAGTGCACCGACACGTCACTGATCGATACAACCCCCGCAGCTCACATGTTGGCGATGTGCTTTATGTAATAATGTCACGCAAAGACAATACCTTCAATCCAAATTTGAGGTGCAATGGTGTAAGATTCATGTTTGGCAAAGAAACAGAATGAAGGCTTCAAGTCCGAATGAGTAAACACTGGTTCCAAATGAAAAGAAAGCTGCAATGTCGAGCTAAATAAACGCAACCGCTGACTCTAAAGATTTCCCATCATGCTTGGAGAAACACCAAACGCGTCCCGTACAATCGAATGTCATACAAATGCAACATAAAAGTCGATTTGACACATACATTATGTACTGTCATTGGCAAACGTTTGATAACCATAAAGATTAGGATGAAGGAGCATTATGGCAGCCGCGCTACAGAAACAAAAATGGAAACTGTAAAATGCAGGCTGTGAAATGCAATTGATGATAAAAAATAATATTATTCATGTTGGGATTACACATATAAACTGATAAAATGAGGACTGGCAAGAATGCTGTCAAATTGAACAGTTTACAAACATGTAAATGGACAATGTCTTGTCACATTAATGCCATCATCAGTTTGGAATGTTTAATGCGTTTGTCACATGGGTTTAACTTTTACAAACATGTAAATGGACGTTTTGTCACATTGACACCATCGCCAGTTTGAACTGTTTAATGTGTTTGTTCCCGAGAAACAGTGAAATCGTCACGCTTGCAGAACTGATACGATCGTCAAACAGCAATAATTGAGAATATGGCGCATCTCGAAGGGATGTCACTGTGTGGCTGATGCGTTTAGGTTGTGGGAATGTTTGACATTCACTTATCGAGTTCAATTGACGAACCGACTTTATTCGCGGTAAGGGTGAAACTTTTGTTCTTTTGAGTGTGGCCCTAACACTCCTTCATAGATTAGTATGTATGAATGCACTCTCTAAATAATTACAAATAAATAAAATAAAAGTATATACAAAGCTTTGGCAGGCTGATGCAACCACAGTCTGCAAAAACGAAATAATAATGGTTTGGCATGATGAGTTGATCTTTTTCGATATTAGATATATTTTTGTTAAAAAATGAAATCCAAATTAACGGAGACTCTGTCCTATCACGCAACCCAGTAAATATAACTATTTGTCATATACAGTATTCAAAGGACTCCGTAAAACTCCCAAGCACGATACAAAGCACAAGCCAGTTAGTATTTACACGGACGGTCTTGTGTAGCAACACTCGGCCGACTCCTTCATATTTTCCGTACTCTCGATATAGATATATATAAAAAACAAAACAAAAACATCCATGTCGCTCTCCCTTTGGGAGATTATTGTCCTACTGAATGACTTTTCTTAATTCTTCCCGCGATTGCTCATTGCACGTAACCGTCTCCATCTAGGTGGCAACTTGTGGTTAGACGACCCACGTCCTGTCTCAGTGTCATGCCGGTGGTTGTTAGATGAACCACTCCTTCTTTGATTCCTCAATGGTTTCCGGGTTGTCGGCGCCGATGACGGCCGTGTCTGTCGACTCGCCGGCGGGCTCTGTGGCGCCTTTGGCCTCGTTGGTGTGGTAGGTGCCTTTGTGACGGAACATGTAGCGGATCAGGAACACCAGAGTGCATAAGATGGTGAAGATCACCACTGCGATGATCCCTGTCGGGGACACAACACGTAGCTTGCAGTCAATGCAACAAGACACTGAATAGATTTGATATTAATAAACAGTACCTCCGATAATGGCTGAGTTTCTATTGACTCCATCAGGAATCACTCTTTCCTCATTGAATGGGAATTCTGCATCTAAAGAAAAGGACAACAAGAAAAAAAAAAAGAGAGTCACAGTCGCTTTTCCAAGTAAAATGCAATGTGCATTTGATGTTTCTATCACCTACCTGCTAAAAAATTGAACGCCGGACGCTTCCATGTTAGCAAGCTATAGACCCATCTCAAATCTCCCTTTCATAGCCAAGATTATTGAGAAAGTTATTTTTCATCAACTCAGCAATTTCTTGAACTTAACTGGACTTTTTGACAAATTTCAATCGGGTTCCCGAACTCATCACAGTACAGAATATCCCCGTATCAAAGTGTTAAATGATATAAGGTTGAATACTGACTCGGGGAAGGTGCCAATTCTGGTCTTGTTGGATCTCAGTGCAGCTTTTGATACGGTAGATCATAATATACTGCTGAACAGGTTGGAAACGTGGGTAGGACTAAATGGAACAGTCCTTAAATGGTTCAGGTCCTACCTGGACGAAACGAGTTATTTTGTAACCGTTGGAAGTGTTCAATCTCATCGAATGGCAATGACCTATGGGGTCGCTCATGGGTCAGTTCTTGGACCCCTCCTGTTCAAGCCTGTATACGCTACCCTTGGGTCAAATTCTTCAGAACTTTCATTTTGACTATCATAGCTATGCAGATGACACACAGTTATATCTAGCAGTGTAACGTGATGATTACAGTTCAATTGAGGTGTTGTGTCACTGTCCAAAACAGATAAATAACTGGATGAGCCAAATGATTGTTCAATTAAATCACGACAAAACTGAGATAATTGTTTTTGGCCATAAAGAAAAGAGGATTGCTGTGAGTAAATACCTGGAAACACCCTCTTTAAAAACCAAAGACCAAGTCCGAAACCTTGGTGTTCTGATAGAGTCCAACCTGACTTTCAAGTCATATCAAATCAATTACTAAAACTGCCTTCTACCATCTGAAGAACATATCCAGAGTGCATGTGTCAAGCACACCAGGAGAAGCTCATCCATGCTTTTATCTCAAGTAGACTTGACTATTGTAATGGTCTTCTGACTGGACTCCCTAAAAAGAGCATCAAACAGCTTCAGCTCATTCAGAATCCTGCAGCTCGGGTTCTGACCAAAATAAAGAGTTCAGAGCATATTACTCCAATTCTAAAGTCTTTACACTGGCTTCCAGTCAGCTTTGGAATAGATTTTAAAGTTCTGCCACTGGTCTATAAATCACTAAACGGTTTAGGTCCTACATGAATGAATACGTGAATGAAATGCTAATGGAATATAAACCCAGTAGGGCTCTGAGATCGACAGACTCAGGTCAAATAGTGGAGCACGGTGACGCGGCCTTTAGCTATTATGCTGCACACAAATGGAATACGTTGCCAACAGAAGTGACGTCAGCCCCCAGTGTGCATGTTTTTAAATCCAGGTTAAAAACCCTTCTTTTTTCCCATGCTTTCTAGAGCATTCCCACTTTTAAATGATATTTCAATGCACAGTACGCTGTTTTAATTGTACATTTATTTTTCTATTTGTTCTAAAGGTTTATAAGCTGTTTTTTTTTTTTTTTTTTGTACTTTGTTTTTAAATGCTTGTAATCAAGTAAAGCACATTGAGTTACGTTGTGTATGAAATGCGGTATATAAATAAATTTGCTTTATTTGCTTTGCTTACGACGCATATGGTTACGACCTATAATGAGCTGTTGATTGTAGCATTTTTATTGTTTCAGTTCGATGAGGTGGAATCATGACAGCAATTACAAAAAAAAAAACTCTTGGTGCTCTGCAGATGAAAGTCCGACGTAATTTTTGAAAGGTTTAACTTGGTCTCTTTCGATTCTCTAAACTGTATTAGAGCTAAAGTGCCATGGACCTGGACTTGCCACTGCAGTGATTCTTTCATCTTTTAAAAATGAGAAAAGATTGATCTATTTCTCTATGAAGGTTTGCACATTATATACTAATAACTACTGTACTGTGAAAAATGCTCTTAAAACAAAGCTAGTGCTAGTAAAAGACAAAAGACTTTTGCACAGTACTGTATATTGCTTTGTTCCTTCGCCAAAGTAGTAAGATGTTTACGTTTAGGTTGGTTGGTTGGTTGGTTGGTTAGGATTATGCCAGGAATGATGTCATCAAAGTCCATGAAACCTTGTCGTGGAATAGCAGAAGGGCATTTACACATTTTGGTTGAAATCTGGATAAAGGTGCTGAATTAAATTTTGGAATTATTTTTTAAATTTATTTATTTGAATTTAATTTCATTGTATTTATTTAGAATTTATTTTGGCCTCCAAAGTTTGCTTGTATTGTGTGGCCCACCAGATCCAGCAAATAAAGCTGTGGTGAAAAAAAACAAAAAAAGCTTTTGGTGCTCTCTGTGCAAGGTGCAATGCCACCACCTACAGGACTGGAGTGGAACAGTGCGGCCTAACCTTTTCAATTGTAAGGGACTGTACTCATTTTTTAAAGACTTAAGCTGCTGTCACAAGTAAAGTTCCCTGAATCAAGAGAGTCTTTTTAATACAGCACATAAATTAACCATGGCCAGAGTTTACAAAATCGTTGTTTGAGTGCGTTTTAAGATCAAGTTTATTTGGGGGAATCCTGACCTGTGTTGTCCAGATGCCAGGGGTCTGTTGCGGCTGACATTGGTGGGATGGTGAGCGGGGATGCCCCACAGTTGGACGCCACCAGTTTCCCCTGGTAAGACACCGGCGACGCAGCTGCAGGCTGCTCTTCTTGCACGAGAGCGGTGTCTGCGCTACTCCTCAGTGCAGACTTGAGAGGGGCGACTCCGTTGAACTGCACCCGCGACAAGCAGCCAATGAAACCCGGGGTGTTGTAACGCTCGATCACCACTGGGTCAACGTGGCCCGTTTCTGGAGGGAGAAAGACGCGGAGTTGGACAGAAGATCGCACCAGTATACAAATGCAGAAGAATAATGACCGATAAGACTGTTGAGTATGCTTGAGATTTGGGGGATCGTTCCTCTTGGATTAAGTAAGAAGATGACAAAGTCAGAGAAGAGAATCTTTCTGGGATAAGAGAAAACAATGACCTCTTATGTCTCATGCTCCTTTCTCACTTTCCTATCCTCTCCTCGCATTTTGACATCACACCGTTTTTTTAAAAGTGCAGGTGCATGAGTGCACCACACCATACCATGTAACCATAATGCTGACGCAACAAAACCTGTTATGTTGGAGCAGGGGTGTGAAAGAAATTTTTGGGACGGATAGTTTTGAAATCAGAAGACAAGGACAATACTTTGTCCAACTATAGTTCAAATGACTTTAAAAAGGGGTTTAGTAACAGAAAAACCCAACATCTCAACGTTATTGTTTATTACATGTGACAGTGGAAATTTGGTACAGACTTTAGCAAAAACCACGGAAGTTAATGCACACGATTTGCTTTCGCGGGCTACATCAAATGAAGTGGTGGGCTGCATCTGGCCCCCGGGCCTTGAGTTTGACACCTCTGTGTTGGAGGATGCAATTTCCTTCTCCAGACATGGCTTTATTACCTTCATTATCATATTGATGGGAACAATAAAAGTGTGTGTGTAGGCGCAGTATTGATTGTCCTGCCCGGAACAGCGGTGAGCACGACATAACCGTCATCTGACCAGGCCTCCCACAGACGTGTGCATTGCGTCGGATGTACCGTGTATCCGATGGCAACAACAGAAGGCGAGGAGGGGCACTCGCCTCAAGATGAGGCACGAAATCTATTTGTGTATGCGTGTGCATACAAATAAGCTCAAATGTTACTCAGCATCACATTGTAATGAGGCTTCGGGCAGTAACAGGGACAACTCACGAAATCATTTCATTTCTGGAGAATTATGCGCGTGCTTGTGTATGCATGTGTGTGTGTGTGTGTGTGTGTGTGTGTGTGTGTGTGTGTGTGTAAAAAGGACGGAGGAAGAAAACACGCACATGGTGCAGAATACGAATGCTGATTAGGAAGAGCAATACATTCACTCCTGTATGCCTGCGCAAGTGTTGCAGAGGCACGGCCCTGAATACAAATAAGAGAAGTCTTTTGGGGTGTCTAACAGGCTGCTTCGCATGCAGCGTTGGTGTCGAGTAAACAGCCATAAAAGGTTCCAGATTTCAGTTTCTTTTTATTCAGGCCAGTGATTTCACATGGGAACGTTCGCCAGATAATGCTTTGAAATTGAACATTGATAACACTTCTCAAAACGAGCCTCGTTGGTATTGACTGCGCAGAAGTGTAAGTTGTTGGTTGGCTTGTTTCTGATTGACTGAATTGGGATATTTAGCATATTTAGCAAAAGCATTTCATCTGTCCATTTTCTATTGGGCTTTCCACATTAGGGTCGTCGACTTTAGGTGAGAGGTGGGGTACACCCTGGACTGGTGGCCAGCCAACTGCAGGGCACATACAATAGACCAGGGATGGGCAACTGGGCAACAGTTTCCCTTGTTGTGATGATTGTGCAGTGTTGCATGCAACCGTATGTAGCACAATGTGCCGCCATCCTTGTTTTCTTGCAGAGGTGTTGAGGGGTCCGATTGGGTGACATCGGTATTACATCTCTGCTTTTTTGTTTTTTTGCAGATGATGTGGTTCTGATGGCTTCAACTCTCGCTGGAGCGGTTCACAGCCAAATGTGAAGCGGCTGGGATTAAAATCAGCCCATCCAAATCTGAGGCCGCGGTCCTCAGTCACTAAAGAGTGGCGTGTCCTTTTCCAGGTCAAGGAGGAGATCCTACCCCAATTGGAGGAGTTCAAGTGTCTCGGGGTCTTGTTCACGGGTGAGGGAAGAATGGAGCAGGAGATTGACAGGCAGATCGGTGCAACGTCTGCAGTGATGGCTGACTCTGTGTCATTCATAATCGAGTTTCCCCACATTTAGGCTCGGACCGAGCATCTCGGAAGTGTGTGTGTCAAGCAGGGGACGAAGCACATTTTGAGGCAATAACAGACAACATCTGTGATATGAACAGGTCATTCTAATCTGGATTGACAAAGCCTGTCATACCACTTTGATTTTACTGCACGCAATCCATTCCTTTGGCCTGCCTTCACTCATTCAGTGCATTTGCATGCTAAGAGATACAACGTGTACACAACAGGAGTCCTGGCTGCAACACAGCAAAGTCCAATCCACTTGGCTTGAGATTGCGTTGCTGCAATGTATCACCCCAAATGACTGCGCTGCGAACGAGCAGTTCACTCGCACCGTAAACCGTATGTGGCCCAGTACAAACACACACGTGCGCACAAAAGCCCCAAGGTCATAGTGTTGATCCGTCGAGTGCACCCTGCGAGGTTGCACGTCGCCGGTGTGACATGAATAACGAATGCCTCAAAAGAGGACAGGTAGGGGATGGGTTTTGGGGAGGTGGTGGATTTTCTTGAAAGGCGGCTTGAAGATGTGGGTCAAGGACGAAGGAGAAAGAAGAGAAGATGGATACATCTGCAGTACTGCTTGAGAGGGAGGGAGTGGCTGCGTCTGCTATGGCTGGTGAGTGAGGGGGAGGCGGGAAAGGTGAGCGACAGAATAGGGGGTGGTTTGAAAAAAAGGATTGAAAGGAACAAAAATGCTTCATTGGTGAGATTGATGGGAGCAAGGGCAGGGATCAAACCGTTGCCATGGCAACACATGCAAGCTGAAGCCGGGATGAAAAAAAAAAAAAAAGGGTTATTCAAGTCTGTGATCATCAAAATGGGAATCACGTCACACGTTTGAATGAATGATAAAATGCAGTTGCATTAACTAATACTGCAATAATCGAATAGGAACGTTTTTGTCTTTGGATAATTGAAAAAAACAAAACAAAGTTAAAGGAAGACTATAAAGTCAAGAGGGATAACAAGTGACCGTAGCTGTTCCATACAATACAATATACATTATATGGGGTTTGAACTCCCTCATATGAAAACCACAATCACCTGCAGCTCTTCGCGAGTCTGAATGGTACTGTATATATATATATATATATATATATATATATATATATATTGCATTCATGGCAAGTCCATAAGTACAAACTCGGCAGATAATATCGCAGCTTTTTGCCAAACAGCGGCGTTCAACTCACTCAAAATTTGGACTGCGCTATATATCGAGTGAAATGCTGAACTTGATGGTAGAAATGCATTTTAGATGACGCAGAATTGCAGTTGCAAACTCGCACGTGTACGCTCGAACCCCCCCAGAATGGTTGCACATCAGTATAAACACACAGAAAAATAATGACAGTTACATTGAGTCAAAGTCCGAGGCTAACCTGGTTTCTTTGATAGCAGATCTCAGTCTATTGGCAGCGACTTTTCACTCATCTCTGCCCTGTTCTCACCCTCCATCCTTCCCTCTCTCTCTCTCTCTCTCTCTCTCTCTCTCTCTCTCTCTCTCTCTGCAGTGCGGTCCAACCCCCACCCTGAGACAGCAGCTGGCAAAAACACGGCTCTCGGAATTCACATCAACACGGATCAGGATTCGGCGGAGTAAAACGTAAAGCTAAAGGTATATAAAGCCTTGGCCAAATACATGCACGGACTACAATCCTAGGAAAAGCTGCAAAATACACAAAGCATGCAAAACAATTGAAAGGCTTAAATGGGGCATTGATTTTGGGAGCAGACAGATAAAGCAAGCAGCTGACGATGGCGAGAAAAAACAACAACTAATCACTTCACTGTCGGAGCTTAAACGCGGACTTCTGAACCCAAAGGTTTGAAAAACGAAAGACAGACATTTAAGCAGTCGCTCCACACCGAATAGGAAATCGATTCCCCATTGACTTGGAATGTGGCCCACATGAGCGTATTTTGATTATTAGATGACTTTGCACAGGCAGATAACAAATCTGCCAAAACAGGAACCCGAGTGACACCCATGTTCACTTTGCAGAAAGAACTAATCAATTCAAGTGTTGTCCAGCTTCTTTTCAAATGTATTAGGTTAAAAGACGCAAGGCTGCTTTAAACACATTGAGTAAAAGCTCTGCGATGCCGCAGGATGATATGGAGTTTAATAAGAAGTGACGCTATTACCTGCTTATCTTCCAGCAGGAACTCATGGGCTGCGCTGGCTGTCAGGAACTTACACTATATCACTGATAACTCACTGTTATTTGAACTTAAAAGAGATATTTTATGGAAAATGTAGTTTTTAATCGCTCGCCTACAAATAACTGGAGCTCTACAGCTGAAATTAAACAACCGAGTAAATCGTTTGCCCATTTGAAATGATGCATGTTAGTGAGCCATTGTTGCCACTTGTGACATCACAAGTTGGCACATTTACATAATAATGGCCCCACCCCGAGTTTCTCCACCCATTATTGGGCGTTGTGGGGCCTTAGAAGCCCTATGATCAAGCGACGGCCAGAGTCCCATCACCGGACGACACGGGAGCACAACAATGTCAAACCCGAAAGCAGGGCTTCAGTGTTAGCGCAAATGAGCGCGAGCTATCTGCGTTAGCTTCTGATAAAGGGCACATACTTGAATGTTTGGCTCGATTGTCGACGTGGGGAAGCGCCACACGGATAACATGTATTGACAAGTGTAATTTGACGGCTTGGTGATGAAATGCTGGCTCCAGGAGTTAAATTAGCTAGCGGTGGGTTTGCGCGAGAGCAATTCATTTTCAGTTTCATTTATTTTGGGTGCGAGTTTTTCTGACCCCCTTGTCTTTGCTTAAAGAGGGTGTGGCAGCGCCTTCAGGAAATTCAATTTTGCATTACACTTGAAAATGACGCTGAAAATTATACATGCTGTGAGATTACGATGAGCATTGCAGTGGGTTTTCCAAATGTGACTTTGTAAGTCTGCTGTCGTGAAGGAACAAGCAGCCCTGAGGCCTACCTTCATATTTCTCGAATGGCAGATTAAATTGTTGCACCCTTTCACGTGCCTTTGACTGGAGGCGGATCAATTTCCACACAAACATTTACATTTGAGGCGTTGAGGGCTGGGCTGGGCGTGTGTCCGCTGCGCCGACTGATCGACGACTCATCCTCCTCAATGCGGCTGCAGAAGTGTAGGCAGGAAAGTCTGTAGCCAAATTCCAATTCTCTACCCACCAGCACGCACACACTTAAGTTTCAAAAAGCTGCTTTCGTGTACATACCGAAGTAAAGATTAGCTGACATCAAAGCACAACTGCATGACCGTCAGCCAACAACACAATTTCCAGCATCGTACAGGAACAAATGCTGAGTCTTCCATGGTCACAATCAATGCCACTTATACACAATTGCCCACAGGAGCAACCTTGTAATTCTCATGAGCCCCGACTTGAGACATCCATACTTTTACTTTTGGTTTGGTAAAACTACCGGCTCTTATTTAAAAAAGCTCATCAGCTGTCACTTTAGTACAGACAACCCAATTCCAGTGAAGTTGGGACGTTGTGTTAAACACAAATAAAAACAGAATACAATGATTTACAAATCATGTTCAACCTATATTTAGTTGAATACACAACAAAGACAAGATATTGAATGTTCAAACTGATAAACTTGATTGTTTTAGCAAATAATCATTAACTTAGAATTTTATGGCGGCAACACGTTCGGCGCTACATCTGTAAATGCAACTCGAAACTCTAGTATGCAACGCAAAAGCCATTTATCAACAACACCCAGAAACGCCGCCGGCTTCCCTGAGCCCGAGGTCATATAAGAAGGACTGATGCAAAGTGGAAAAGTGTTCTGTGGTCCGACGAGTCCACATTTCAAATTGTTTTGGGAAATTGTGGACGTCGTGTCCTCCGGGCCAAAGAGGAAAAGAACCATCCGGACTGTTATGGACGCAAAGTTCAAAAGCCAGCATCTGTGATGGTATGGGGCTGTGTTAGTGCCAATGGCATGGGAAAACTTATCATTAATGCCGAAAGGTACATACAGGTTTGGGAGAAACATATGCTGCCATCCAAGCAACGTCTTTTTCATGGACGCCCCTGCTTATTTCAGCAAGACAATGCCAAACCACATTCTGCACGTGTTACAACAGCGCGGCTTCGTCGTAAAAGAGTGCGGGTACTAGACTGGCCTGCCTGCATTCCAGACCCGTCTCCCATTGAAAATGTGTGGCGCATTATGAAACGTAAAATACGACAACGGAGACCCCGAACTGTTGAACAGTTGAAGCTGTACATCATGCAAGAACGGGGTTTTCTACGGGCACTCCGGTTTCCTCCCACATCCCCAAAACATGCATGGTAGGTTCATTGACAACTCTAAATTGCCCTTAGGTGTGAATGTGAGTGCGAATGGTTGTCTGTTTGTATGTGCCCTGCGATTGGCTGGCAACCGGTTCAGGGTGTACCCCGCCTCCTGCCCGATGACAGCTGGGATAGGCTCCGGCGCGCCCGCGACCCGCGGGAGGAGAAGCGGCTCAGAAAATGGATGGATGGATATTCAGATTTTCATTCTATTTCTGATGTATATCATTAATTTAAATGAGAAGGGAGAAAAGCGACCGAGAGAAAGAATTGACAAACTTCTAATCATCAGCCACAACATTTTCGGGTACTCTTAGGGATCTCTAAATAGCAATGTTAATGCTTTGTTTCGTCAGCAAGGTATTACTTCCAAATGTATTTGTTATCATTGTACCTCATCTATCATAGTGAGAGTACATACTGTTTCTATGAGGCTGTTAACTATATGAGAAGGGGGAAAATATTACAAACACTATCACTGTATATACCACTGGAAACACGACTTGTATTTTTGCAATAAAATTGGTTAATACTGTATACTACAATCACGTGAGTTCTATTTCCGCAATAGAGGTTTCAATGGGCGGCGATAGAGGAGACATCGCTCAGTGTGCACACGATGACGGCCTATCAAACAAAGCATCGCTGTCTCCCAAACACCATCAGGCTGATGAGTCTGCTTCCTTTGTCTCTGAGGCCGCAGTGCAAACTAGGAAGAGATCCAGAACCAGATGTGCACGCGTTTGTTCACAACGCCACTGTTTCCTCTCCTGTCTGCTGTTGTCCTCGCCCTCTTTTCATACATTTTCTTCCCGTCTTTCCTGGGTTCCTAATATACGAGCTGTATTAAAAAAAGGCAGACTTGAGATGGGTCTATAGCTTGCTAACATGGAAGCGTCCAGCGTTCTTTCTTTCTTTCATCTCCATGACTACTTCCTCTCCCTCTCTTTCCACCAGTTGTTAAAAACTAGCCCGTCCATATTACCACAGCTCACGGCAGCTCTCTCTCTTTTTTTTTTTTTGTAACTGTGACCTGCAAGTGAGAACGGCATCTCACACGGAACAGAAGTGGCAGGACTAATCGGGCGCTTGCGGGCCAGGACAGACAGAAGTGTCACGTCACGTATACCTATTTACACGTACAGTGTATATCCCTGCCCTCCTGTCTCCCCACTTGCTCCATTTTCAATTTTTTTTTTTTAAATGAAGTACTTCTGCCACACCGAAGGGATGATGCATTTTGGGGCCACTGACTAACTGACTATTTATATGATTGAGGACTTTAGAAGAGAGCTGAGCTTTTGCAAGTGACCATTGCTGTTGTGCTTAAACTGTAAGGCTGATTTGAGCGTTGTGAAAATGTAATCTCTGTTTCCAAAAAGGAGCCAAACCAATGGAAATCTTTTTTTTAATACGGTTAGAGAAATGTCTAGGTTGCTAAGAATAATTGTTTTAGAACTACTTGTGTTGAATCAGACAATTGGATCACCTTCTAATGATTCAAATCGGGTGTGAATACCGGACAACACAACACTGAAGAGTGGACTCCATCATCGCACTTCCACCAACGTAGCCTTTGTTGTCATAGGTCGCTACTGCTCTCTGGTGGACTTAAGTGGAAGTGCATTATGTTGAGGTAAATCCGTTCATTCCAGCTTCTATGCCAGTTCTGTATCCTCATTGGGTCGTGCTGGTGCCTCAGCTGACTTCGGGCAAGAGGCAAGGTACACCCTGGGCTGCTCGCATTTGTGGTCAATTGCAACACACAATTCAATATTGTCCTTCTGATAAAAGCTTACTATCAGCATTACTATTACTAAAGAGAGGTGAGTACTTCATGAATTTGCATCATTAAATTGTATTTTGTATTGTAATGTATTTTCCCGACCATAAGGCGCACTTAAAAGTCTTACATTTTCTCCAAAATGGACGGGGCGCCTTATCATGCGGCGCGCCTTATGTGTGCACCGAGTTCCAAAATCTATAAATGTTGTCGTGCGATGAGCGCTCCGCTCGACTGCCCGGGAGCATTTCCTGCCGACACGCTGCTTATACAGAAGAAACGCGGACGTGACTGAGGACAGCATGCGGACTTTAACGGGGGGAGTGTGCGCGTGAAGGAGGACGCACCCAGTGGGTATATAGCGCCATTGTGCAAAACAACACCGGTGTGGCTATGGACCCCGAAGCACAGTTTAAACTGCAAGCTGTCAGTTACGCGGAGGAACATGGGAATCGAGCAGCCGCGAGAGAATTCAAGATCGACGAATCCGCGGTTCGCAAGCGGAGGAAGCAGGAAAACGAGCTTCGCCGAGTCAAGAAGACGAAGCTGAGTTTCCGCGGAAACAGGGCGAGGTGGCCCCAGTTGGAAGACCAACTCGAGCAATGGATTCATGAGCGAAGAACAGCCGGGAGAAGCGTCTCTGCCGTCACCGTTCGACTGAGGGCAATAACGCTTGCAGAAGAAATGAAAATCGAACATTTTCAAGGCGGTGCGTTCGTCTTATGAAACGGCGCCATCCATCCATCCATCCATCCAGGCAAGGACGACCGTGGCGCGGCAACGTCCGGCGGATTAAAAGGAAAAGCTGGCCATCTCCCGCTCCTACGGCAGTAAAAAGATTACCGACAAATATATCCAGCCCAACCACATCAGCAACATGGAGGAGGTGCCGCTCACTTTCGACATCCCGGTGAACCGCGCTGTAGAGAAGAAGGGGACCGCCACGGTCGCGATACGCACAACAGAGCACGAGAAGTCGGCTTTTACTGTTGCGCTCGGTTGCCATGGTAATGGACAGAAACTGCCACCAATGGTGATTTTTAAGAGGAAGACGCTGCCTCAAGAAAAGTTCCCAGCCCAAGTCATCGTTAAGGCAACGAGACTGACTGTGACAATGGCGAGAGGGAACCCGGCGTGTTTGTTGGAGAACGTTTCTAAAATGTGTAAATGCATTTTGCAAACTCACCATAAACTTTGCCCAAGAAGAGGGTCTTGACCAGGTTGAACTTGGTGTCCGAGGCATCTGGGAGGGTGTAGCTGACTGCAGGGTAATGATCCAACTGAACCACAGAGGGGAGATTGGGAGAGAGCAGGAGGTTAACTCAATGAACATCTGCATCGTTCAATAAGGGGCGGGTCTCGGAGTACTGACTGCAGCACTTTGGTCAGCCTGGTCTGGACATGGCTCATCGGGCAACATACACAATTTCAGTCAAATGGTTTGCCAGGTACGGCTTAATAAGGGGCTCTTTGTCCTTATGTCTGCAAATCAATCTAAAATGCGTATAGAATCTAGTGAAAATAGGCCCGTACCTGCATATATGTACGGTATATTTTTACATTTGTTTTTTTTTTGGTTCAGGCAAGCCAGTTGAGGCTGTAGGGCTTATTGTGTTACACTGAACAGATGACCAAACATGAATTGACGGAATGTCATTTCGAGTCACAAACAGATTCAAAGCTTTTTCTCACTTTAGAATGTGCAAGAAAAGGTGAGAACAGCCGACATGTTTACAAAGAAGCGCATCCGTGGAGAACGGAGGTGCTGACGGAGGGAGGGAATACAGCACTTTAATAATCCTGAAACATAATTCACTTGTTATTGCGCTTTCACGGAAGTTTCTAATCAGCTTGAAGGCTGCAGCCAGCTGCAATTGACAGGAATCATTTCAAGCCCACAAATTGCTTTCAGTGTGTGTGTTCAAGATATAAAAGATCCCCCTCACCGCCCACCACCCCTCCTCTCCACTTGTACTCGACGCACACGCTCACCAGAGGACTGCATCTGAGCGTCCACGAGGCCGCTGAATGCATACCAACCTCAGACGGAAGCTTAGGGGCCAGGTGAAAAATCTGTTTTTTTGTTGGTTTAAATTTGCTGAAAATCCTGCGGTGACCGATTAGACGGTAGCCACACTAAACTCTCACCGAGGCGGGTCCGCGTGTGCGTGTTATTATGTTCATAGCCGCTTCTCGAGCAGATAATTTTACCCCTAACACGCACAAATTTGATTCGCCCCAAAAGGGTGGTCTCAGTGGAGCATTGTGTGGGTTTTGTTTTGCACGCTGACTGGAGGGCGGGATAATGGGGCAGGATTAAATTGCACATCGCTTATTTACTTTTATCTGAAAAAACTAATTGGCTGCACAGCCAAGCGAGGGTCGTCTGGGTCTCAAAACCCCAACAAAAAGGTCCACCGAGGGAAGCTGCAACCTCATTTTACCAAACTTTTCTCAATTACAGCCACAATTGTGTGGAAGCTCTTCTTTTATGTTGCACCATTTGGGCCAAAAAATATCCCCCCTAGCGCAGCTGATGCTTTTCAGCGGAAATAAGGAACATATTCAAGGTGGCGTTCGAAAAAAAAAAAAGCAAAAACATCTGAAATGTGTTCCCTGAACTCTTAGCTCAGAATAAATCGATTCTAGCAAACTCCTCACACTAAAGTTTCAATGCACTGAGAATGCATTTACTGTTGTATTGTTATTTGTCTGCCTAATTATAACTATTGGACAGTGATAGTCCCATCGCAGATAAAGCATTTGAGAAGATGGCCGTAAACAAACAGAACATCACTAGCACATGAACTGAATTATTGTTCAGATCACGACATAAATAAATAAAAGGTTCAATAGAGGGGGGGGGGGCGTGAATGAATGCAAAGATACTAAAGATCAGGTGGAAGGCAGCGGGATCAAACACGAGGTTTCATCGCCATGCACCAAATACACGACAGTAGGTACATTTGCACCATCAGCTAATTTCTCATGGAAAAAAAAGCTATCAACGATTCCAAACCGTAGGCGTTAATTCCACGTTTGTGACTGTGAATGTAAATTGTATCATGCAGAGATATTGCAAAAAGTATCACTATCATCGCTATAATTAAAAAAAGGAACGAGCGGTTAACACGACCGCAGCACGGTTCGGAAATTCGGGGTTTGAATCTCGGCTGTGGCTTCCGGTGTGGAGTGCGATTTCTCAGCGTACTCCTGCTCCATCCCACGTATAAAAAATAAAAAAATAAAAATAAAATAAATACAAAATAACACATTAACTGAAGACTCTAATTGGAAAATCGGTGTACATGTGCGTGCGAAAGGTGGTTTGTCCATATACAAAGGGCAGTCAAAAATGAATAAAGCTTTATTTATTGCAATAGAAAGGTCATATACGCATAGAAATAAAGATAGAAAAGTGGGCACTTCCATATAAGCTCCCTTATTCTCAACACCGACTGTCCATCGCTAAACAAATGCATGTATGCCAGCCTCGTCAAATTTAGTAGGTTGTGCTTTTAACCAGTGTTTTTGTTTGTTTGTTTTGTTCACAGCTTGCTTAGCTTGTTCATCATCAGAGAAGTACTGACTCCTACCTCCTTCTTTTAAAGGTCCCAAAAAAAATGTGATCATTTGATGGTGCCTTATCAGGTGAGTATTGGGGGATGGGTTGTCCAGCAAAAAAATCTAATCTAAGAAGGTCTCCGTGTCTCGACTGGAGGTCTCTACAGCCTCAAGGAAACTCTCCCATTCCGTTTCAGCCAGGACATTGTGTGTGATCCATCGGCAAGGGCTTGCCAGCCTCACGATTCTGCTGCAGGCAGCGAGAAAAAAAAATAAAAATAAATAAATAAAAAACAAAATAACAAAACGGGATTTATATGGCCGCTTGAGGGCAGCAGAGACACAAAACTGACATCACCTTGAGAGCGTGTGAGGGCAGAGAAGCACAAAGATTTACCGAGTTCCACCATGTTTTACATCAATGTTTCCCAAACCAAATTTTCACAAAACGACTACAACATATCACGGGAAAACGATGATCTCATCTCACTGTACTTTCTCAGTGTGATATCTGGGTCTGTTTGCTTGAACAAAAAGCTGTTTGCGTCGTATTGTATCGGTTGTATGAATAGCAACAGATTGATACACAGCTCAATAGCACTGTGCCTTAGGCCATCCAGTGGAAGAGCATTTAGTTGTTCTCCCTGTCACTATACATCTTTGGCATACAGAGGCGAGACGAACAAAGATCCGTTATTCGTAGTAAAACATGTAAAATTGGGTAATTTCCGACTCCAACCCAGCGGTTGGGAATCACAGTTTTCGATCATAATTCTAATCTGTATTTTAGGAGGGCGGTCGTGGTGCAGACTGGGTGGTTTTATACAAAGTTGCTGAGCTAAAAGGTGGATGTTTCGCTCTCAGATTCGCTGCCTGCAGGGGTCGTTACAGTATACTGTATATATTTGTATCAAGTGCATGTATGTAACATGAGAGGATACCTGAAGAGAAGTCCTTGTGCGAACATTAGGTAAGTTAAAAAAGTTGGTACAGTATGTCTAAGTTGCAGTTTCCTTCTTTCTTTAAACATCCTCCATCCTCTCGTTTAAATCCAAAATGACCACACTGTGGCCAATGGTGTCTCTTAATGCTCGTTCGAACTCTACCAAGTGGGGACGTTTAAGTTCATGGCTGAACACTGGGCTAAACATCCATAGGGTTGGTCCAGTAACGACAAAGCCAAAATGAGGTGGCCCTTTAAATTGGTACTACTTTTACCATGTATATTATTGCAAAAGAATTAAAACGCATACGATAAAGCGAGCCCGTGCCTATTCAACCATGATTACGTGTTTTTAATGGCTATATGCTTCATTCCGCGAGCGAGAAGAGGCAAGAGTTGGGGCTGGCAAACTCGTGGCCGCTTCTCCATGACGCGGCAACTGCTCACAATACCCCGAGCATCTGACAGTTCCTGGCCGAGAAGAACATCGCTGTGCAACCTCCTTACTCATCCGACATCTTCACAGAAGACTCCCTCTCGGACTCCCCCAAAACTATCCCCTCTGACACAAGTGTAACATTTATGTGAGCTTTCGTGCTCACATTTTTCTGAGAAAAATGAAAATGTAACAGCGGAACTGTGTGTCTGTACAACCACTACCTGGATGGTGAGGTTTCTGTCAATGCGAGACATATTGACGCTATGACGTTGTCCATTGGCTAGGTTCCGCTGGTCCACGTCGATGGCAAACGGCTCCTTCAGACCTCCGAGGTTATAGCGGACCTGTAGAGAACCTGCAGATGCATGAGGGTGGAGTTTTGAAATGCTAGTCTTGTTATTTTGACTCGCATCTTTCTATATGAAAAGGTACACTTTCACAATGCAAGATCTGTCTAAAAATTAAATTGACCTTTATAAGACAGCAATGTCATGTTCCCACTAATGCAACTATGTAAGGAAAAAAAAAATATATAATCACCTCTCAGTATGATGCAGTGCTTTTCTGTACCGCTGCAAACTACCACAAACAACCACACACGCATTGTTGAATTACCGTAATTTCTTGTGTATAATGTGCATTTTTTTTTACTCTGAAAATGGTCAAAAGTCAATAGTGCACATTGTACATAGGTATAGGGGAAAATGAAAAAGACTTTCACATTTTATGATCATTGCACGCCGCCACCTAGAGGTTATGAAAAAGCTGTACGCTTTCATTCCAATATGCCACTGCCCCCTAGAGGTTATGAAAAAGTTGTACACTTTCATTCCAGTGTGCCATCTAGGTTATAAAAAAGGTGTAGCCTACACTTTCATTCCAATATGGCAGGGATACATATGACTGCATATATGTACAATTGTGCTCATACGTTTACATACCCAGGCAGAATTTGTGAAATATTGCTTTGTTTTTTTAAATATTTTTTTTCATATATGGGTCATTCCACAGATGTGGTGAAATGTTACGAGCAATTATATTACGAGCAAAATACATTAAAAGGCATCAAATATTAACACACAACAGTATCGTCAGTAATCAGGTATCAACATGTAGATATAAAATAATATTGTATCAAGAATTTTCCACCTCCAATTATTTTGCAATAAACCATGTCAAACACATGCTTGTGGTTTTTGACCAGTGCCGAAGTGTGACATTTTAGCAGTCATCAACGGAAATAGGCACATTGTGGAAAATATCTGCAAAACCCTGCAATCACTTCGCCAATATCTGCTAAAAGGGTGCGCCTACCTCTCAACAGAAGTTAATGACATTCCACGGCGAGATTTCTTAGTGGCACTTATTAGAAATAGGCACCGTGCTCGTAACTCTGTCAGTCAAAACGCGTTACGAGCAAGTGGCCACTCAATTTCATAACTCTAAACAAACAAGGACCATTTTACGACGGCCATTGGGAATTGATGCAATAATCTCCCAAAATAATCATAGAAGGATCAATCAAATGCTTCAGAAGGAGTAGGCGACAATATTGACTTACATTTCTAAGTGCTGGACATAAATTGGTTTGTGAACCTACTCTAACCCTAGTATATGTGTGAAATATTTCATACAATAAAAAAATTTCATACAATAAACACCTTTCCATGTTCATATCGAGACTCTGTTACAAGCGACCACCGGTCAAATAATGGTCATATTAAGTAAACTATGCATGTTTTTATCCCATGAACCCCTAAATGTAACTGGTATACTTCAAATAAATTTTACTAACATATTTTCAACAAAATGATTCAAGTTCTTCAATATATATATATATATATATATATATATATATATATATATTATATATATTTTATTTTTAAATACGACTGATGAGTGAGCAACAGCCATCATTCATTTCGTTATAGTTATGTTTTGTTTAATGATAATGTTTTTCTGAAATGCTTGACAGTTTCATTAGAATTCCATTAAAATAAATGTGTTTCACCTGGTCCTTCATGTTTTCTTGAAAGAATTGTACACATCTTACTAATTCTGCCTGAGTAATCAAACATATGAGCACAACCGTGTCTTTTCTCATTTACAAAATAAAAGTAGGGCTGTCAATTTCAAAATAAGAGGAAGTAAATAAAAAGAAAGTATTGTGTGTTCAAATAAAGTGCTGAACCAGAATAATTCTTTGAAAAAACTAAAAATACAGATAATACTTCATGTTTTGATCATATGGGTAGAAGCAAAATCATGCATTGTAAAAATGCATTATACAAAGGTAGAAGGGTTTTCCAGGATTTTGAGGTCAACTTTGGGGGTGCGTATTATACATGGGTGTGCATTATACACAAGAAATTACAGTAATCCCTTTTCAGTCTAAAATGAGCATTATCTTTCTAAAGGCAGAATAGAAAAGCCTTCTCAGAGCACAGGGTGCAACAAGATTGCAGATACATACTTTCCCTCCTCAAGGCTAAACATAAAATGTATAATTGAGTAAGAGGTGTGTTTCAATACATCGGTCCATATTGTTTAATTACGTACGAGCAACCTCTTGATTTGCGCTTACCATTATGCCTCAACACCACCGCCATGTAGTCCTCTGTCCTGGAGCTGACATACATTAAAATGGCTGGTGCACTGGATGTGCTGAAACTAAACGTCACTTCCTCTTTGGTTGAGTTGACTTCCTTCAAAGTCAGGTGACTCGCGAGGACCTTGGAGTCCTTCATGGCTCCTGCTGCGCCTTCAGGGAGGAGATTGTACCTGACCAATGTTCCGGTCTCAAAGAAGCCTCCAACATCTGTGGAGGGGAGAATGCACAAGTTGCCAAATGGCACATTGCAGTCACTGCCCAAGCTGCATTCATTAGTAAGAAGGCAACAACATACAATATTTGTTTTCATACTTTTGTCGACTGCAACTGCATTGTTCAGGTTGTCTGCGAAGACATTTCACCTCTCATCCGAGCAGGCTGCATAAGTTCATGCGGAAAGACGAGCAAGGACAATGCTGTCCCAGCTAAGACAATGCTGTCCTAGCTACCACTAGAGTGCCTCTCTGACTCACAAGATAGTAGGTAGCGCTGTCTTAGCTAGTCTTTCAACATGAAGCCTGGTCAGATGAGAGACGAAAAAGTTTTTTTTAAGACAACCTGAACAGTCCAGTTGCGATCGATTCAATGCCCGGAGAATACGTTTGTTATGTTGCTCTCTTGTGTTTACCTGTCTGAAGGAGTGCATCCCACCTGTGTGTCCCTTAAAAAGGAGATAAAAGGCCCGATGTGCATGAAATTAGAGAATGGGAAAGAATCAACCTCACGCTTGTGTGTGTGTGTGTGTTAAGAAAACTACGAGAAAGTGTTTTACTAGAATATATGAAAGCGTTCCACTAGTGTATTGGAAAGTGTTTCACTAATGTGTACGAGAGCGTTTCAAGAGTTTATCTGAAAGCGTCTCACTAGTGTATGACAGTAATTCACTGGTGTACTGTATATGAAAGCGTTTCACGAGTTTATCTGAAAGTGTTTCACTCGTGTGTATGAACGCGTCTCTAGTATTCTTTAGAGCGTTTCAATAGTGTGAGAGAGAATCTTAAATTATGTTCCCAACGCCCCTCTTGGAAAACACAGCATTTGCCTTTGGAGTTTTGCCGTCTCCCAGTGGCAGCAACCTCCTGATTGTACAATACCAAGTGAACATATTCATGCATGACCTTAAGACTGCATGTACTTTATGTCCCTGGCAGCCACAGCAGACCTGTTTGCCCAAAATGTTGTGCGTGGTGCAATTTTGGTGGCCACCCCGCACCCCGCCCCCCGCCCCGCCCCTCTGTATTCAACTCTTGCTAAATTTCATGGACAGACTGTGGGGGGAAGATGCTGGTGAATTCCGGAAGCTCAAAGGTGCACCACGGTTTGCAATATTTCCTAAGGGAATTGTTTTGAAATTGGAACAACGTTGTGCGCATCACAAAACAGATTAAGTTTGGCTTTAAAGGTTCCACTGTCCTCTATCGATGTAATTGGTCAAGTTACCGCTCCACATAATGGAATGATTTGATTTTCATTTCAGTACCTGCTTTTTTGTGTGGTCACGCTTACATTTTTTTGTAAGCACTCATGCTACTTCATAGTGAGTGTAAGTTTAAAGGTATAAAATCCTGGCTGTGCTGAATCCAATTTCAGCTTAACTGCAATTGAAAACCATTTTGCTGTTTTCTATACGCGCTGTGGATTATGTGAGGACTGAAAAAAAATAATAAAAAATGAGAGCATCTTCCTAGTCTCATTACCAAGACATAAACTACTTGGAAGCATAACGGGGAATGAGAAAAGTCAGCTGCAGGTTACAGGAGGGTTTTGTGTACGTGTGTTTGTATGTGTGTCTGCAAACCTTTGTGCACACGGGTATGTGTCTTGGAGTTGATCCGCCATGTGACCCTCAATGGCATCAAAGCAAGAGACTTAAGACGTATTGTTGCGACCTTTGAGTGTTTGATAACAATAATAACAATTGTGTTCGAGTGGAAAAGCAAACTGGCGGATGGCGCCCGCGCGAGTATAAAGACGCCTATATACAGCTCATTTGAATAATATTTATGTGGTAGTTTTATGACAAAGTCGCTAGAAGTTATTAGCTTATCCTTTAGGTCCAAATGTGCCTGAGTACGGGAGCCTTTGAGGGTCAAAATGTGTTTGTCGTGTGCCTTGTCGATCCTGTATTGAGTGAGGTACCATTAATACTGTTAGCATTTCAGCCGTAATATGAACATGGTCAGCGGAGTCAACAGGAAATAACAATGTGCAATATTAACTACCTTAAGATCTTAACGCCTCAGGGTCTACGATTATTCATTCGGAATAATCCTAACACACTATAACAACCAATCTGACTATTTCGGTTGATTTTAACAGTAATACAGTGGGTACTCGGTTTATATTTGACCACACACCTAAAGTTCAACCCTAGATTTTACGCTTGGGCTAAGGAAGCAGGAGAGGGACGAGACTGGAGGAGGTAAGGGGGAAGGAAGGACAGAAGGAAGCCAAGAGTGGCGGAAGAGAAGTGAGACAGGGGAGGAAACACCAGTCGAAAAAAGGATGAGGATAGCGGAGAATACAACGAGGGGGGAAACATGACTGAGGAGTGAAAGGAAATCACTGAACATGAGCAGAAGAAAAAAAGAAGCGGAAGATGACGGAAAGATGAGATGATGTCACACACACAAAGTAACGTGGTAGCACACACACACACACACGCTTAATCTCCATTCTCTAAACCCTGAAATGCCTCATCGCTTGTGACAGAACGCATAGGAGGTCACATATCACCAGACACTGTCGCACACTTTTGTGCAACACGCACACGCAAACGGCTTCCTTGTCATTGCTGTCACCACCGTGGCAAGAACTCAGGGGGAAAAGAAGCTTTAGGAAACAAATTAATTCGTGTGTCGGGGATCACGTCAGACTGTTAGCTAGCACAGAGGCTCGGATGGCGAAGTCAAACGTCTTTCATTGGGTGTCTTCGGAAAACTTGATTTGGGAGCCGCGACATCGAATGACTCCCCAAGCAGGTGGAGTTAGCCCTCACGATAAAGTTACAAGGTGACATGTAGCGCATTGAAGTGTTTTTTAAAATATTTTTGGGAGGGGGATTGGAAAGGGATAAGGAAAACTGCTCATTATTGGATTATGAGACTGAATGTTTTGAGCTTCTCCTGTCTGTCAAACGTGGTTTTATGTTTTTTTGTTGCCCGTCCTGACACTCTTGTAGAAGAGATTAAAGCAAAAAAAACAACAACAGAAAAATGATGTACTATATACGTAATGACAGTTAATCTGAGAAAATGTGTTATTTCAGAAGCGTGTATCAAACTGGTAGCCCTTCACATTAATCAGTACCCAAGAAGTAATGTTTGAAACGTTGATCAAATTCAGTGTTTTGTTGTTTTGGCGTTTACAGTGGTTAACTTCTCTTTACAAGTGCGAGTCAATTAAGAATTTATATCATCATCTCCAACATTAATTACCTAATAAGCCTTTGTCACTTGTCCTTAAAGGTAGTTTTATTGTTTTCATGTCTTACAAGTGACATGGAAAATAGACTTTTTTAATTGAATTGCTAGTGTATACAATTATTTGGGTCTCTGTAGTGTCTGCCCACCCATCCACCCGTTGTTTTTTCTCGCTCACCTCGAGTGCAGAAAGGGCCGTCATAGGCAGTGGCGGTGCAGTCGCACAAGTACCCATTGTACTTCTCCTCACACTTTCCCCCGTTGCGGCAATACATGCCATAACTGGTGCAGTGGCCTTGGCAGCCGGGCTTGACCCCGGGCGTCACCTTGGCTCTCTCATCCAGGTCAAGGGTGACGCCGTTCATCCGTAGAGCTCGGATGCAGCCCAGGAAACCCCTCTGGCCCCCTGCGGCACCTGCACAGAAAATGGAAGCGGTTAGCAGGAACACCAAAAGAAAGAACTTGAAGCCAGGGTCAGAAAAGTCATTTGGGATGCAAAAGGGCTATCTTATTTAATCGTTTGCAAAAACATTCCCATCTTAACGCCTGGAGGAACCAATGCTGTGCTATGTGAATCTATCCAACTGAGCTGCTGTTCTTGAAACAACCTTCAGCTGGCTCTAATTTCCACTAATTGGAAGAGCCTAATGAACAGAATGTCTTAATGAACATCGTACATGTGGAGATGGATTCCCAATCAGTACAAGCTACACACGAAACACACTGCATGGCTCCAGCTACCGCCCTAAACCGACCACGTCAACATTCATTCTTAGCCTCGGTGTGTCCAAAGCCATTCACACATGGTGCTTTTGGCCTTGTACTGTTACTATCTAACTGCTCATTAAGGTGCACAGAGAACGCGTTTAAGGTAGACTGATATGTGCCTTCATGATTATAGCAATAAGCACAACCATTAAACTACACCCACAGGAGTAGATTTAAAGTGCAATCGCAGTAAACAGTGCTCCGCAGTTAACAAAAGCCGGGGGGCAGTTGAGATATTAAAATCTCTCAGATGTATCCCTTCAATTCCAGAGATATGTCCGTTTTAAATGCCCACATGCACACACGCACAGGCACGCACGCACGCACGCACACAGGTAAATCACAGGGCTACTAGACTGCCACGTTATGATTACTAATAAATCTTTGTCGTGATGCATTATTCGCGGGGATGCAGCTGGGCTTTTACACACTTCCTCATCCATTTTCTGATTCTTCATCGGATTGTATCCCCACTCCAACGCTTTTTAATTAATCTATTTTGTGCCACTGATTGGCCGGAGGGTTCCACCACCTGTTTACCTCATTTCAAACTTGTCTTTGATTAAACGGACACAAGGCTCTGAGGCCGATGGAGAATAAAGTGGGCACGCACACTCACACACACACACACACACACAAACATACACACAAAAACACACGCACACACATTTTTTTTCATTCAAATATGAGAGACTGCGTGCTGTCAGTATTGGGTCATTATATATCTGACGGATGAGGGAACGCTCAATATTTGTGTATTATTATTGTTATTATCCATCCATCCATTTTCCACACCGCTTATCCTCAATAGGGTCGGGGGTATGCTGGAGCCTATCCCAGCTAACTGCAGGCAGCGGGGTAGGCAGAAATTCCCAGCTGCCGCATAGCTCACCGCACATTCTCATTCCAAGGTTATCCCACGAATTCAGCTTTCTTTACGAATGTTTACCTGTACCTTCGTTTTTTTTTTGTCCCGCTGCGTTGTTTCCCTGTAGTTTCCCCATTTAGATATAATTAACTTTTCCATAAAATTCCACTTCCTGTTGTGTTTTGTGTGTGTTTGAGTTTAATAGTAAAACCGCTGAAATCGAGGACTCGTATTTCATTCCTGTAGCAACCTTCAGATTATGAGACGTAGAGGTTTTTCGTCACTTTTCCTAAAATTTACGAATATAAAAAGAGACGTGGTGACTTATTACGAGACAAAAATTGTTTGATTATAACGTCAAACGTAAAATCGAGCTAAACCGGTTTCCTTTTCCTAAATTAATTACATTTTTATACAAAACCAATATACGCTACATCTACAAAACCATTTTGTCTGGCAATTTACAGAAAAATGCACCCAAACTAATCGGGAGAAGCTTCATCATGCAACAAGACAATGACCCAAAACACACTGCCAACACAACAAAGGACTTCATCAGGGGGAAAAGTGGAAGGTCTTCAAATGCCCAAGTCCATCACCAGACCTTAACCCAATAGAGCATGCATTTTACCTCCTGAAGAGGAGACTGAAGGGAGAAACTCCCAGAAACAGACAAGAACTGAAAGAGGCTGCAGTAAAGGCCCGGAAAAGCATTTCAAATGAAGAATGCAACAGTCTGGTGAAGTCAGTGGGTCGCAGGCTTGATGCAGTTATCGCAAATAAGTGTTATGCCACCAAATATGAAATTGTATTCACTTTAAATTAATTGAACAACATCTGTTCCAATTTTGCTCACTTGAAAAGGTTCTCTGTCCTGAGTTGTTTACCACATCTAGATGTAAATACCATGAATTTAAAGCTGGAATTCTGAACTTCTGTGTTTACTTTGGCTGCTCTTTAAGATGACATTTGGTTTGGATTAGACTGAGTTTGGACCCTTTGGTTAAAAATAACATGTCTAAATCCTCTATAATCCAAAATTATTTCCAAGAAGGAGATCTTATCACAGGGCTCTAATTTTGCAGCACAGGATTTGATATCTGTTGGTTTGCAGCAATGTCTTGCCGCATTATGAGACTTAAGGTCTTGGGGTTGATGGATCCCTCTGTGAAAAAGCTACTTGTGTATTGAAATGAAGAAGAGTTGGTAATTCCTCATGTCAATGATGGGAAGGACAGCATGAATCAAAATAAGTATCGATACAAGAGCACATTCATCTGCTGCTTCATCTAAAGATGCAGCAGCATGGCAGGTGAGATTTGAGTTGGAGCGTCTAACGTGCCATTATGTCTCTAACTTGGTGCCACTGAGACATTTTATTGCACTCAATAAATGTTACCTACTGTCTTGGCAGGTGGGTGAGGCTGGTTTCCCTGTGACGGGGTGTCGCACACATGCAGTGAGAAGCAATAAGCAAGAGGTTGATCCATTCAGGCAGAAGCCAGAAAAACAAGGAAACAAGAAAACATCCAAACAGAAGAGAGAAGTGAGCATGCAAAAATTACACACACACACACACACACACACACAAAAAACACATTAATCAAGGGTGAGGCATCAAACAGATGGTTAAATGAATGAAATGCGAGATCCAGAGTTATATGCATGTATTAAGTGAATCGGGGAGCTAAAAGTTAACCATGTGAGCTAAATGACAGAAGGTTGATGGTCTAAACATTCACTTTCAAGGCCATTCAAGCAAATGAACCACTGTGCAGTAAACACTAAAGCAATCAAACGCTTGATGAGGAGCATATTGGCTGAGAGGAAAAGATATGTAGATGGCACTTGAACACATAATAGGACTTTGTTTTTGCATGGAATGACACAAACACATCAGCATGCACTAGAACTATTGTTTCCCCCTTTTGATCAAATTTTGCTCACAAAAATGCATTGAATGTCTTCATTTCAGCATGCCTTTCCTTGTCTTTTTTTTTTGTATGGCTGTAAGGTTTGTAGCCTCACAAAATCTTGTGCAAAAAAGGAGTACAGTAATTCCTTTATGTCAAATCGAAACCTCCTTACTGCTTAGAATAGTTCGAAATTTTCTATGCAGTGCTTATTTTTTTTGCCCCCACTAAATTATGAGCAACAAGAATAATGAGAGCTGTCCACTTTTGATTGGATGCATATTAAAGTCCAATCAAGGTCTTGCTGGCTCGCCCTCTTGCTTCCTGGAGATTGATGATCAGAAATAAGAACATGCTGTCCCCTCTGTGGCGGTACAAGTCGTCCCCTAATTCTTTCTCCATTATTTCTTGTGTCACTGGATCTGTTCTTACATGCACAGCCGGTCAATTTGGACATACAACCCCAAATCCGATGAAGTTGGGAGGTTGTGTTAAATAAAAACAGAATACAATGATTTGCAAATCATGTTTAACCAATATTTAATTTAATACACTACAAAGACTAGATATTTAATGTTCAAACTGATAAACTTAATTGTTTTTAGCAAATAATCATTAACTTAGAATTTTAAAAAAAGCTGGGACAGGGTCATGTTTACCACAGTGTTACATCACCTTTTCTTTTAACAACATTCAAAAAACGTTTGGGAACTGAGGACACTAATTGTTGAAGTTTTGTAGGTGGAATTCTTTCCCATTCTTGCTCGATGTACAGCTTCAGCTGTTTAACAGTCCGGGGTCTCCGTTGTCATATTTTACGCTTCATAATGTGCCACACATTTTCAATGGGAGACGGGTCTGGACTGCAGGCAGGCCAGTCTCGTACCCGTGCTCTTTTACTACGAAGCCACGCTGTTGTAACACGTGCAGAATGTGGTTTGGCATTGTCTTGCTGAAATAAGCAGGGGCGTCCATGAAAAAGACGTTGCTTGGATGGCAGCATATTTTTCTCCAAAACCTGTATGTACCTTTCAGCGTTCATGGTGCCTTCACAGATTTGTAAGTTACCCATGCCATTGGCACTAACACAGCCCCATACCATCACAGATGCTGGCTTTTGAACTTGGCATCCATAACAGTCCGGATGGTTCTTTTGCTCTTTGGCCCGGAGGACACGGCGTCCACAATTTCCAAAAACAATTTGAAAAGTGGACTCATCGGTCCACAGAACACTTTTCCACTTTGCATCAGTTCATCTAAGATGGGCTCGGGCCCAGAGAAGCCGGCGGCGTTTCTGGGTGTTGTTGATGAATGGCTTTTGCTTTGCATAGCAGAGTTTTAAGTTGCACTTACGAATGGAGCGCCGAACTGTATTTACTGACATTGGTTTTCTGAAGTGTTCCTGAGCCCACGTGGTGATATCCTTTACACATTGATGTCGGTTTTTGATGCAGCGCCGCCTGAGGGATCGAAGGTCACGGGCATTCAATGTTGGTTTTCGGCCTTGCCGCTTACATGCAGTGATTTCTTCCGATTCTCTGAACCTTTTGATGATATTATGGACTGTAGATGATGAAATCCCTAAATTCCTTGCAATTGTACGTTGAGGAGCATTGTCCTTAAAGTGTTTGACTATTTTCTCACGCACTTGTTCACAAAGACGTGAACCTCGCCCCATCTTTGCTTGTGAATGATAGCAATTCAGGGAAGCTCCTTTTCTACCCAATCATGGCACCCACCTGTTCTCAACGAGTCTGTTCACCTGTGGGGTGTTTGATGAGCATTCCTCAACTTTCTCAGTCATTTTTGCCACCTGTCCCAGCTTTTTTGGAACATGTTGCAGCCATCAAATTCTAAGTTAATGATTATTTGCTAAAAACAATTAAGTTTAGCAGTTTGGACATTAAATATCTTGACTTTGTAGTGTATTCAATTAAATATAGGTTGAACATGATTTGCAGCTCATTGTATTCGGTTGTTATTTATGTTTAACACAACGTCCCAACTTCATTGGAATTGGGGTTGTAGAAAATGGACCTGCCCGAATGAGGTGCCATATGGTGGCCGTTGAATCTTTAGCTTTGCAACACTGCATCAAATTGCAAAGAGCATTTCCACCATGTCAAATCCCTTTTCGAGTCACTGATGCACTCCAAGAGGCAAACTGGGACAAGGAAGGGTGAGAAGGTTGTGAAAGTCACGCTTTGACGAAATCACATGAGGAAGCGGGGCTGAAGGCAAGATGACTGATAGGAATTTGGAACAATCTTGTGGTCACATTAGTTGCCTCAGCACATAATTTTGCCACTAATCTCTTTAGACTGCAGCTTGAAAGTTTGGTTCCTCGACCACTGAAAGGTAAGAATGAGAAGGAAATAGGAAAGCATAGTGAGATGTCACATATTACAATGGAAGAGAGCAGATGAGGCAAATAATGACCCCAGTGCACCTCTTTAACCAAATGCTACATGAGTCAGTGTTAAATTGAGGACTGATGTCTTAATGTCTGTGGGGGACACTGAATGGCTCTCTTCGTGCAATGTTCCTTTTATTTCATTTGAAAAAAAATGTGAGTCGTGGCTTTACAGCCCAAAAAAGGTGACCTCACATTTTGAATTTTGTTTTACTCACCCCCCCGCAGAGCCCACACAGCATTGTTGGATGCCTGACTTACCTTTATCACTTATGAGTTCCCAAGCAAACGTGTGTTCATGTGTGATTAAATATGAATCTCCAATGTGATTGAGAGTGCGGAATTAGCATTCAATTAAGCGGCATCGAAGCCACTTAGGAGAGAATTTCCACGGGAGGCTGGACTTTCTTTAACTAGAAAAAAAAAGGTATTAAACATTCAAATGTTCCCAGTACCCTATATAAAGGGTGGTCTTAAAGAGATAAAGATAGCACAAAAAGTGTTTTAATTAACATCCGTTGACTTTCTACACCGTTTGTCCTCAAAGGAATCACGAAAGACCTGGAGCCTATCCCAACTGATTTTGGGCTGGAGGCAGGGTATGCCCTCGACTGGTTGCCAGCCAATCGCAGGGCACATAGGGACGGGGGGGAAAAAAAAATTCACACGTATGGACAATGTTGAGTCTTCAATAAGCTTAACATGCCTGTTTTTGGAATGTGGGAGGACGCTGGAATTACCGCAGCAAAACCACACAAGCACAGAGAAAACATGCAAACTCCACACAACGAGGCCGGAGCCAAGATTCCAACCCTGAGGCTCGGAACTGTGAGGCAGACGTGCTAACCGCTATTGCTACTGTTTTATTAAACAGTTGCGCCCAACGACATGGATAATATGCATAACATTTAGTTGAAGAACCAATAGTTCATTTGTCATTGTCCTTCCTTTATAAAGCAGTTATTAAGTGAACATATTGCTTGCGGTTGTTGGACTCACCCACGTAGAGCTGGCTGAACAGTTCTAACCGCGTGTGCCCCTGCGCCGGCGCTGGCCGAGACACGTGGTAGGTCTGGTCCAGCCGGAGAACCGCCTCCTTGACGTTCCGCTCGGCCGTCACGCGGTGCCACTGGTCATCGTTGAGAGGCGCGGCCGAATGTACCGTTAACTCCACGGGGCCGTTTCCCACATCGAAAGAGAAGGAGACAACTTGGGGAGCTGTGTGTCAGGGAAAGAAAAAAATCTTACTGCGTCCATATCATGGACCCATTTTGGATGGCTCCTGAACTGCTAGTAAAAAAATGACATGTACAGGATACCCTCATTCATTGTGGGGGTTACATTCCCCCACAATGAATGTATTCCCCCACGACCCCGGAATAAATGAAATCCGCAAAGTAGCGACCAATTACTTACATTGCCGGTGTTTGGCAGAAACCTTGTACCTACAAAACCATCATTTGTCGGGAAAGCAAAAAACGGCGTTTGCTCATCCATTTAAAATTGCATTGCTAAAATAACAAGAGCAAGCCGTATTCAACACTTGGAATTAAATCAAATTGACCGAATTCGGGCAAAGCAGGTTTTGGTCCGACACCAGCGATATTGTTATATGAATTTCGAAGTTTCACATATGCAATTCAATGCCAATATGTGATACTTTAGAGCGGGGCAGCTATTTTACATTTTCCCCTTGAGGTTACAATTCACACTATACACAAGCAGATGCCAATTAAAGGCTCTGCTGAAGTGACATGAAAAACAGCCCATGCAGACATGGTGCGACCTGACGATTTCCTGACAATGTAGTCGGCAAAAAGCATTATGGGAACCCAGAATTCATTGCAGTGATGTTTTTAACTAGAGTACTGAAGTTGAAGAAAATCAAGCTAAACGTTGCCCTTGTATTTGTTCCTGTCGATATTGTTATGCGTGCGCGCATTAGCTATTTGTCGGGCTCAGGTAACTATTTGTGAATTGATTTCATAAAACTGACTGTTGGCTTGTGTTTGGGTTTTCCGCTCATGTCCTTTGTATCCTCAAGCAATTTGGTGAGTTTCCAAATGTACGTGTTGCGATTATTCAGTCAGATTTCTTTTTCTGCTAAGAATAAGAGGCCCTGTGATTTATATATAAAACAAATATATAGTGCATCTTGGACATCATGGCTAGCGATGTGCTCTTGGTAGTACGTCAAATTTATTTAAAACAGTGTCTTGTGAACTAGAAAACTAGCATGGTACAACCCTAACTTCCTGTGAAATTTAATCGATTGATGTAACCACAGCAATAACAAATGCCATTGTTTTTTTTAGCATCATCATTTAGACTTATAAACTGTTACTGTTGCACTTTTACATTTTATTAATTTCCTAGAAAGAGGGCAAACGATTGATGTTGCACTGTTTTTATGGAATTATAGCTTCCCCATCAGAGTTTGAATTTTAATTCATGAGAATTTCTTACCTCCAATTATCTAACACTGACTTTTTTTTTTTTTTTTTTTTTAAACCATCATTAAATTCAGTGTCAAAAATTAAGTTGAAGAAATTCGTGCAAAATGTGTGCTACTGAATTAAAATCTTTTCAAAAATGTTTGGGAAAAAAAAAAGTCCAGTTAGAAAATCAGTGAAAACAAATGCAGACTTTTTCGAAACTTACATTTTTGTATCCTCCAAAATTCAATTCCAAAAATGATGCAGTTTGTTTTTGAATTTTGACATTTATTATTTTTTTAAATCTACATTTTTGACACAGATTTCTTTTTTGTCTGTTTTTTATTTAAAATTTTCGTTCTGGAATTCAAAATTATGGTTCCAATTCAGTTTCAAAAAATAAGCTGAATTTTGAATATTTGATACTAAATTCTGTTTTTTGTTTGAAAATTTAGAAAATTTCCATCAAAAAGTCTGTTCCAAATTGAAAATTATGCTTACTTTTTTTAACACTAAATTCCTTCCACTGAATGTTTTAATGGCAAAACAAATAATGGTATAAACATTAAAAACTTTGTCTGAAAAAGAAAAGATCAGTACTGAGAAATGCCGATCTTTGAGTTCAATTTATTCACTTTTCTACATCTGAATTGCCATTGGAACATGTAAGCAAAGTGTCGTTATGATTAAAAATATACATATCTTCTAAGAGGCTATTTCTAAACAATACATGTGCGCGTCCCCAGGGTGACAGAGGAGTAGAGAACCACTGGCCAAAAGGAATTACATTTACTATTCCAATTCCAATTTTTAAAATTAATTTCTCGCTTACAGTAGTCAATGAACAATAAAAGTCATACTTTCTAAAGCCCCCAGACATCCCCTTCTGCGGCAATCATCTGTACAGGTAAACGTGCACTCAATTTCTAATCTAATGGCTCATTTATTTCAAAGCGGTTCGTTTGACTCGTATAGATTTCGGCCGAGTGATACGTGACAGATGTGGACGAGCCCTAATCTCGCAGGCAAGGTCGACAGGCACCCACAACTGTTGGCTTTGGCATGACATACATTGAGGTTGGAGAAACGGTGGCTCTCTATTTCTATTTGTTATTGCCCCGGAGCGGAAGACGAAGCAGACAAACGCATGAAGACAAACGACAGCGGGTGTAAATTAGGAGCAAAGGAAGACAGCAAAATTTAATGGAGCACGATGACCTTGTTTGCCTGCATGATTAATTTTCATAATGACTGGATTTGTGTGCATGTGTGTAACGGGGTGATTGAAGCCAATGGAGTGGGCTGCCGTTACCGTGAACTGAAAAGTTGGTTAAAATGTCAACAGGAGGTGCTGTTTTACATTCGAAGATCATCACAGAAATCCTGTGAGTATTTGTGTTTTTTTTTTTTTTTTTTTTTTTTAGTATTGAACCACTTGTCCTTTCCAGATGATTTTGATCCTGGAAAGTTAAAGTTAATGTTTTGACTTCTCTCCAGGTATTGTGGAATCAATCAAAGTGTGTGTGTGTGTCTGTGTTGGGCCCCCCAGGGGTGTTGTGCGAGGATAGATACAATTAAGAGAAGAGGCCAAACATTTAAAAGCTTAAATCACTCATTTCTGTGCTTAAATGAATGACAACTCTTCTCATTTGAGCTTCCAAGGCACCCACTCGTGTTTTATCTATAAATGGAACAAAACAACAATGAGGACACAATCACTTTTACAGCTGCAAAGCCCATTTGCAGTTGTCTCATAAAAATACAATTGAATACATTTTTCGCAATGTCAGAGATGTCTGTGCGATCTCCGAATTGAAGTACAAGGGGAAAAAAGGCATTCTTTGAGCGTGGTGCCATACGGGCGCTAATGCAGAAATGACCACTTGGCAGCACTATATGTTCCTGCTTCATTATGGCTTCATTTGCTTCAGATATTAGGGAGGCGAATTGTGTATCATCGATAGTGGAAAGAACTGTCTCATTTTTACAGTCGACCCATCCTTCCGTTCCCCTTTGTTTCTTCCTTTACAGCTCACGTTACATTCACTTACCCAATCTCCTGTTGAGAGGATTTGCAAGACAAATGATATCACATGCTTAGGCGGAGAACAGTAACCTATAAAATCAATCTCCAAAAGTGACGCCTCATAGACAAACGGCCGAGTGTTCAAGCAATGTGACAGCCTTTAGTACTCTGAATTCATGATCCCCGTCGAACAGTGCAGGTCTGCAGGGCAGTGACGAACAGCACTTATTTCAATGTTCAAACTGCATGTTAACTTGTATTATTTCATTATTTGCGTGCAGCATGGTGAGATTTGCATAGCAAAGACAGACGGACGTTGATTTAATTGCACATATCAATCATATTTGTCTGTTGGCCTTGAGAAAGGCCACCCGATCTTCATCTCGTCATTGTGCTTTCTCGTTTTATCTGTGGATACAGCGGTAAAAAGAGCCACGCGGCAAAAACAATCAAATTAGGCTGGCACTCGGTGAAGCACAGATATCTGCCAAGACGGAACAATCCTAGTTTGGATCAGCACCAAATTGCACAGCGTCAAGGATACCCACCTCTTGCATATGCCTGCAATTTGTCTTGACCATTAAACTTAGCGAGAAATCAAGGAAAATGCAATTCATAATCTACTATGAATCGATGTACACCAAAATTGAATGGATTTTAATCCCCCCCCCCCCAATAAATCTTTGGATATCACTTAAGAGGTTATTGTGTAATCAACGTGACCTAATTGTGGAGGGGATAAAATGGGATCACTTCAGCGATCACTTCTCATACATGCGCCCAAATGTACAGTCAAATGCCCCTTAGGTGGTCCAATGTGGAGTTCAATCCAAACTTTCTGATAGATAAGATTTAAAAGTCAAACACGCACATTTCTTCCCCAAACAGATGCTAATGTAGTAAATGGCATGGCCAAAGGAATACTGACTCATGACTCGAGTGAACACGGCCAGGGAAGCTTGCGAACAATTTTTATCGCAATGAAAATGATATGACACTCAATAAAACAAAACAAAACAAAACATTTTTTTGGTTCTATTTCATAGCCAACAATGTTTGGCGGACTCACTGGAATCCCTGCGGATTCAGACAATTTGATTCACTAATTCCTGCCCAAGTAATGTTAAATATTGCAATAAACTAGTGGTTAAACATACCGGTGTTTGTTTTTTGGGGATGACATATTTTTAATGGACAACAAACAGTTCATTACATTATTATCATAGTTAGACAACAAACAGAAAAGCTCATAGGCTACTACAGGGCTGTGTAGGTATATACTTTTTGCTTCTTTTGATTTTGGATCAGTTTGGCTGTTATTTTTTATATATCTAAAATATCATACATCTATATTCTAATTTGCACGCTTGCATTTGTAATATTACTGTATCCATATATATTCAACCTACATAACTTTTGCACATTTTGCTTTTGCTTTTTTTTTGCTACTTATTTTGCTCAGCTTTTTATTCATATTCACTTATGTGGAAGTGCATTTCTCATTTGCCCCGTTACACGTCGCCTGTGACTCTTCAGAAAGCCCTAATGTTCTTATTAGTTCCTGCTGCTTATTCGTCATGAGATACTGCCCAGAAAGCCCAAAAAATGGCGGCCCCTTGAATTCCACACGCCTCGGGGCTTGTCAGGTCTTCACCCAACATGGACATTCATCCAATTTTATAAGTCCCAAATCCCAATACAGTAGAGTATCTGAAAATGACAGGGAATGTTTTTAACCTTGGGGGCAAGAAGTGTCCTCGAGTCTCAAGTGGCGCACACATAGCCATGAAGGCGCCTGCAGGTAAAGTATTACTGCATTTTAAGAGCCTTCTAGACTGACTCAAATCCTGTTAGCAGCCCAGCTCTCACAGTCAGTCTTCAGTGCAGCCTCTCAATTATGTCCGTACCTTCTTCTTTCTAGTGAGATTCAAAGAGAAATAGCATCCACCTGACAGCTTTGTGTCGACAGAGGTCACAGTAATGTGTATTTTGCACAAGGTCGTGTGTGCGCGCATGAGAAATTTGAGCTCCTGCACTGTCACGGTCATTTATTGGGGTCTAATGCTCATTTCGTCATTTAATGCCCAGACTGGATTGGATTGAAAAAGCAGTTTTTGCGCCATGCAAGCGGGCAGAGATTGAGTGTGTTAATATGTGAGTAAGTGAGCGAGTGAGCGCGTGCACACGAGCCATTTTTGTGATCGCGTGACCAAACTCTGTGTACTTGGGGAAAGATCCAAGATGATAGCTCGGCAGGGGAGAAAAGAAATCAACGTTGTGGTGGGATGGAGGGAAGTGGGGCTTTTTGACACCCCGGCAACACACATACACAGTCAAACGTCGCACAGGCAAGACTTTGGGAATGTGCTTTTGCTGTAGACAAACATCACACCCCTTGGAAAACTTCTCAAAACTTTGACATCCAGCTTGGTGTGGTGGATGAATGCAGAGTTGACCCCCCCCCCCCCCCCCCCCTCTCCTCAATTCTAAACGCTCGTCTATCTGCAAAAATAAAATGTCTTTCTTTTTTGCTCCAAAATGGACTCATCCGCTTGGCAGACTTGGCACAGCAGTCGGGCACGGTCGGCAAGCCTCCTTTGACACCAAATGTTCAAATCCACTTCGAATCCCAATGGTCATCTATCTGCATGCACATTTGCGCCAGGGCACATTCTCAGTAACGGGGCACCCTGATTAAACTGAAGATTGCGATTTTAATTGCAATTTTAACACTCTTAATCAGAGTAAAATCCACTGGCGCCGCATGGATAGTGATTTGGCCTGGGGAAACAGGATCACGGCAACCTGCTTCATGACATGTAAAGAGATTCCGAAAGGGGAATTTGCACAGATGTCCCATCATTTAGTAGCCATCAATAATGCTTTCAATTCCTTCAAACATCTGCTGGTGTTGTCTCTAAAACATTTAGGGGCACGGGAGTCTTTTTTTTTCGCTTCTCAAACTGGCAAAGCTTTTTAAAGGTCGCTTTTAAACTTGCACGAGGCAGGGGTCACCAACATGGTAGCCGCGGGCACTAGGTTGCCTCCAAGGACCACCGGAGTAGCCCGCGCGACTGTTCTAAAAATAGCTCACCAGTGATGGGACATTGTCATTTCCTAGGAATGTTGTACATATGGTCATTTGAAAATGTTGACACTTCCAGAGATTGATACAAATAAAGCGTTGCATATTGATGTAAAATCCTTGTAAAATCCATCCATTCATTTTCTGTACCGCTTATCCTTTCATTCTTAAATAAACGTAGAAAAACAATCCTACTATGCTAAATAGACAACGGACCTCCAGCGTGATAAATGACGCGACGTTTACGACGGTGTTCCAATCGGAAGAGACACACGTTGGAGGAATTGCTTCGAGTGGCAACAACTGACTATAAACCAGAATAGAACAACTGACAGTTCAGGGTGAGGAATGCCAGAACTCACGCTGAGCAACATGTATGATTAGAGAAATAACGCGTTTGTCAATGATTATATTTTTGTTTGTGGACATGAACTGAACATTGAACCGAGTTTGTTTGTGAGACAGTGCACACTGTGCTCATTGCCCAAAATGAGTCATGACTGGCTTGTGGTCTTAGTTCTGTGGAAAACCAATTTTGTCATGATGTCACAATCATGTTCATGTGTGACGTTTCCAGTCAATTTGGCAGATCCGAGGTCTAGGTGTGTAAGAGAGCGAGAGAGTGAATGGAAGAGATGGGAGATGTTTAACCATGAGTCGCATGAACAAGAGTCCCAAAATGTACATAATGAATGCGATTATAGTTTCAGATCAGATTAATAATGGCTCTTTGCTGCCATCTCATAGAGTTATACACCACAGGGGGAAACCGATTGGCGTGAAGAATTGAAAACTCACACTTCAGCTCTAAACGTATGAAATCTGTATTGCCCAGGTTTTCCAGGAAGACCCCATATGGTGCGCTGGTCTTGAAGTAGAACGAGATGTCGGCGCTCGTCTCCCCCTGGAAGGTGGCAAAGTGAAGGTAGGACGATGGGGTGGTGAATGAAGCGGCATTCCAGTAGTTATCTGTAAAAACACAGAGGAATTGATTTTGAACCCACAATTAGCACATCTATTTCATGATAAATAACTTCAATATAGCCTGTCATTTTCTGCGATCGGCCTATCGTTTAAATACACCGGCACAATCAGACAATTTCTCTTCAATCCAAATGGGAAACCGCGGAGGTGATAGGACTTAAAAGCGGATAACAACTTTTCTAATGACTTTTGATTGAAGCCGAAGAAGCGGCTGCTAATGAAGACAAAGTAGCTTCATGCTAAACAGCTGCTAATGAATTCTCAGACTGTGGTTGACGAAGTGACGCCACCGCTGCTGCCTCCCTGCCGCCTCGTCATGGCTCTGTGCGACGATGATTGCTCAGAGAATGTTCATCGGGGGAGAAGACATTTTAAAAGTATACAAAGTGACATGAAAGGGAGAAGAAAAGAAACGGAGGAACTGGTTAGCACATCTGCCTCGCAGTTCTGAGGACCGGGGTTCAATCCCCGGCCCCGCCTGTGCGGACTTTGCGTGTTCTCCCCGTGCCTGCGTGGCTTTTCTCCGGGCACTCCGGTTTCCTCCCACATCCCAAAAAACGTGCACGGTAGGTTAATTGAAGACCCTAAATTGTCCGTAGGTATGAATGTGAGTGCGAATGCTCGTTTGTTTATATGTGCCCTGCAATTGGCTGGCAACCGGTTCAGGGTGTACCCCGCCTCCTGCCCGCAGTTAGCTGGGATAGGCTTCAGCAGACCCGCGACCCTGGTGAGGAGAAGCGGTGTAGATAATGGACGAATGGACGAATTTATACTGTACAGCGTTTACGGCCGGTCGTGACTTTATTTCTGCGTTAGCACAAATTCGGGTTGTGTCGTCGCTGCAGATATGGAACTCTGTGGTCACCAGAGGATCCCCGGCATTGTTCTGGCGCCACAATCAAACCATATTTAGCTGAAGTGGCAATGCTCGTAATGTTAACTTTGTGACTAAGTGAGTATTGTATAAAGTAGTATTGGGCAACACTGAAAAGAATAAACGTTAAATTACAGGAATTTTAACAAGCAGAAACAGAGGATGTTTACTCAATCAAAATAAACTATTCACACTAATGTTAGTGTTTCTCGTGTATTTCTTTGTTTGTCAAACTTGCAATAAAGGATAACTTGATATGATTCTCATCTGTCCTAATCCTAAGGCTGGTATGTTATTAAAAACATTCTTTCATGTCTTTTAACAACTTTATTCTTGTAGTTTAATGATTTGTTCTATTCATTGTCGCCCGAGTATCCTTTTGTAGTATTGGAATGTGAATCAACTTTTACTTATCTTCAGACAGAATGTGAAGCTCAAGCATGTTCATTTGGGCAAAAAACAAGTTTGCAAAAGCATAGCAAGTAGTGATTTTGTCAGTGTGTGTGTGCCTGTCTGCTCATGGACATCAGCTCTGTGCGTCTATGTAAGTGTGTTATGTGTGTGTTTGCGTCTCCTGAATCTTTGCGATAAGTGTTCCCGCATGACATAGCTTAGACCCGCGTTATCCTGATTGCCTTACAGCCTGTCACCGGGGGCAAGGGCAGATAGCGGCCATGTACACACACGTGGACAGTATAAACCCGCACGCCCACTAATTAATGCGGTTTTGATGATTTGTACTGTATTTTTCAAAATGGAATATAGTACTGCTTACCTTTTTTTTTTTTTTTTTTTTTTTTTACAAGAATATTCGTATTATTACTGGATGGGGTTAGTTCAGACCAGAAAAAAACCAATAATTGTGTTCAATGTGATGCACAATCTTCGCAAGACCAATGTTCAGGTTTTCTGAGTGAGAAACTCAAAGCTAGGATAATGACCAGATTTTATTCTTTATTTGGAAAAAACAAAACAAGACAAGACACGAGGCCATCTGAAAAACAGCGCTCGTACACTTTTCTTCGTGGAACAAAGTCAATATATAGAACTATTGAATGCTTCTCTAGTCTGCATTGACTGTATCAAACCACAAGCACACATAAACAAGGTGAAAAAGTGAACGGTAGTGTGATATAGATTTGTATGCGCTGCCTGAAACGTCAAAAGCCAAGAGCAGGAATCGAGGGAGAAAGGGCTGACAGCGACATATAGAAGCAGGAAGGACGCGAGGATAAAGACGTACAGCCTCAGGCTGAGTCACGCTTCAGGGGGAGGGAGAGAGACAACAAGAAGGGGGGGAGAAAAAAAAACGTGGGAGGTTACGGAGGCAGAGCTCAAAGGATATAAGGTATGAGGTGCAGGGAATTGGAGTGAGGCAGAAAGTGAATTTTGGAGAATTACAGAAATAAGTAGTGGAGCCCAGATAAATCCGAATGCTTTCCCACAAAGAGAGACAACCACATTATAATGGTGATCAAACCTTCATGCACATGAATGTCTTTCGTGAATGTCTGATACGTAATTGACCTCTGCAATGCAGTAAGCATTGCCACTTATTCCACAGTTCTGGACTTAAAAACGATGTCTGCAGAACAAAAATCCCCCAAAATAGACTGAGTAGTAATATGATGCTCGTTTTCCAATGACATATTTGATTTGCAGCCCGATTTTGACATTTAGGTCCAAACCTGTGCGAGCCTGCTGACGTCGTCAGCAACAGAACAATAACCAGTGAAAGTAGCGAGGTTAGTTACATCCGAGTGGGCCACTTTTGTTAAAATTGATCGCTGTATTGCTTCATTGTTGAACGAAGGCGGCCGCATGAGGTAAGTTCGTGCACATTCATTTCCGCCTCTACGCAGATTTTGTCAGTGTCAATGCTGTTGTGATTTCATCGCTCACCTTTGAACAAGAGTTTGGGAAGATGACGTGACACGGAATGTTTTATTTTTTCCCCCCTTCCCATGTGAAGTTAAATCTGTTTGTACGGTGGTGGTATCGTGTGGCCGCGATGGACTTTGATGGGCACGACTGGCTGAAGCTGGCAGGCGTTCCCAGGACAATTAGTTATTGACAGATTGCTCCAAAACTGATTGATTTTATTGGAAATGACTGCCACTGTACATTTGTTTTTTTTACTGTGTGTGCATACACTACGACATTTTGCGAAATGAAAAGTCCTAAAAAAATGCATTATTGTTGGTATTATTATTATTATTATTCATATTATTATTAGTCCTGCATTCCACGCGATGCTGCACTGACAACGCAAAGGAGAGTGGATGCAAAGTGAAAATTGAAATCACCGCATGAGAATGTGTGTAGTCCGACTTACAAAACATCACGCACACCCTTGATCAGATGTTTTTCAGCTTGGAACAGTTTGCCCTTGCTTTGGTACTCAATGTGGAAATGAGCCGTTGCTGCTGCTCTTTGCGCCTTTCTTATCCACAGCATGGGAGAATCTGAGCCAGGGCTACTGGCCACCTCGAAATCCTAAAAATCGGAGTCATTTGCCTTGTCACCCACGACAGGAAGCTGTGGTATAGACTGCTTTTCTATTTAGGGGAGCTATTATAATACAAAATACTTATATAAATGCTTGTATACATGTTTGGCTCTCTGGAGTGCCTGCTCACCCATCAAGTGGGGCATTTAACAACCAAACACATCTTTTGTGAGATGCCTAGTTTCGAAAATATGACTGTGAGCAAAGTGTTGTGCTGGATTGTAGGGGGACAGTAGGACGACATAATTACATTGCAACATTACAAAAAAGCACATTTACATCATTCCACTTTACACTGCGCTTGTCCGCCCATGATTTGGGAACAAAGACCTACCATTTCCAGTCAAATTCAAAGCCAGTTTTCAAGGATTACATGAGTGCCCTATCATGCCAAATGCAAAAAGCGAGCAGAGCTGCACTGTTAGCGCAGATTGGTGTAAACTAATATGATCAATGTGGGGGAGCGGGGTATTTGTGTATGGCGATGTGTGTGATAGACGCCGCAAGTCCAGATGGGCACGCTACCGTAATTGGCAAGTTCAACTCAGGGGCTTGGTGATGAAGTAAAAAAAAAAAAAAAACAACAACAACATCTTCATGAGTACTTTCATCAAACTCTGTTATTATTCAATACCTGGTAGTCATGGTAACGTACTCACCACTGGCCTAGCAATAGGATAGGACATTGACTCATTTTCTGTACATGAGACAGAACGATGGTAAATTTGCTATAATTCTTTATCTTTTGTGCATTTTGATTAAATAATGTCAAACTGTATTAAGAGATATCCCAACTGTTTAAATGTGATTTAAAAAAAATGCATAATATGTCTGATTTACATCATTTCTTCACATTTCTTGCAACACCACATTGTTTTAGTATGTTTATTCAACTAAAAGTACTGAATATCAATATGGCTTCTGTATTCTTTGTTTTTTTACTGTATGCGGGTCTTGATGGAACCACCAAGGCTTACAGACAAAAGAAGTTAAAGGCCAAAAAATAAAAAATAACCCCCCAAAAAGTTATTTGGTGAAGTTTCTAATCTAAACTCTTGTGCTTCTGCATGAACATTTTTTTTTAATCTTAAATATCAGTACACAAGAAACCACAGTGCTTTTCAGGGACATTCAAATTGAGTTATAAATGCTTTCCTTGACAAGTTATTATTTTATCTGTCTCGTTGGCTCTCAAGGTAGATACAGAAATTGTCATTTATGTTGCTTCTTGTGCTCTTCGCCTGGAGCATTTCTGCACAGCCAAAGTATTGTAACCTTCATGGTGAAGAGAGGCAGCTTTTACTTTTGTTTGTTTTTTGAAATCTATATCATCTCAACATTTGGCACTGGCCTTCAGTGTCATCTATTTGTTTTGAGCTTCCACTGACAGAGTTTCATATTGTAATAATGAATAGTACCACCATGACAGAGTGAGGACTAACATCAAATAAAATAGCATCATCTACGATTGACCTGCTTGGCTAGGTTCTAGGACCAGCAGATGGTACGGATGACTGGCTGATTTGACCCATTCAGTCATTAGCATGGAGATGTCCAAATACACAAACACATTAAAATTCATGCCCAGCAGAGCATTTCATCGTAATATTCATTTATTTTATTGTAATTGGTTACTCTTACTTGAGAACTGTCTCTCAATCAGTTTTTGTTGTTATTCTTTTGTCGTCATTTTCCCTTCTGATCAAACATTCGTGGCTATAAGTTGCGCAACAATAAGAATTTCAGTGTATTGCAAAAACACGAGTATCACTCACTTCAATGTTTTTAAATGAAGGCGTGGAATGTTACGGAAACATTAAAACATTATCTTTACCCAGAAAGAACCCTTCTTTTTTGCAGACACCCTCCATCCTACCATCCATCCATCCATCCATTTTCTACTGCTTATCTGAGGTCAGGTCGCGGGGGCAGTAGCTTTAGCAGGGAAGTTCAGACTTCCCTCTCCCCAGCCACTTCATCCAGGTCTTCCGGGGGGATCCCGAAGCGTTCCCAGGCCGACCGAAAGACGTAGTCTATCCAGCGTGTCCTGGGTCGTCCCCGGGGTCTCCTCTCGTTGGGCCGTGGCCGGAACACCTCACGAGGGAGGCGTCCGGGAGGCATCCGAATCAGATGCCCCAGCCACCTCATCTCGCTCCTCTCGATGTGGAGGAGCAGCGGCTCTACTCTGAGATCCTCCCGGATGACCGAGCTTCTCACCCTATTTCTAAGGGAGAGCCCGGCTACCCTGCAGAGGAAACTCATTTCGGCCGCTCGTATCCGGGATCTTGTTCTTTCGGTCACGACCCACAGCTCATGACCATAGGTGAGGGTAGGAACGTAGACCGACCGGTAAATTGAAAGCTTGGCCCTTCGGCTTAGCTCCTTCTTTACCGCAACGGAGCGATACAAAATCCGCATCACTGCACCTGACGATCTCCCGTTCCATTCTTCCCTCACTCGTGAACAAGAGCCCAACATACTTGAACTCCTCCACTTGGGGCAGGATCTCATCCCCGACCTGGAGAGGGCACGCCACCCTTTTCCATGACACATGTAATCAAAACATAGTTAGCTTTCAAGTAATATTATTGGTTGTTTTGTTGTTGTTGCAAGAGTCCAATGTATTACTAAATGATGCTTCAAGGTATTTGTTTAAAATAAAAAACTAAAAACAAAATTATTAGCTAAGAAAATTAGGAAAAAAGCAATTTTTAAGAACAACATAGGTGTTTTTACTTCACCAAATTCCCAAAATGTAATTTCCTTCCTTGTTATTAGTGAACACGGCAGCAATGAGCCCTTGCTATTTGAGTGAATATACTGTATTTCCTTTTCATGAATTTTTTTTTATGTCACTGCTTCATTAAGGGTCATTCACGAGTCACGCGTCACACTGCATGTGTATGGCATTATTATATGCACTCAATGCTTTGCATTATTTCCTACAATCTATTTTCATTCCCATCTATTAATATTAATTGCTCAACCTATTTTAATATAACTACATTGGACGAATTCCTCTCTGTCGAACTGATGATTGTAAATGCTCATATTAAAGTATTCGCGGCAATGGGCTCCATTAATGCCAAAGCATGTGCGCACACTCGCTCTTGTATGCATTACAGACCTGACTACACCACACACAGACAATCAAGCACCAGAACTTTCCCACCCAAAACATTAGTCATTGCCTTTGAAAGCCGTAATCGTATGGCAGCCGAGCGTCATGCCCAGTATGAGAGGCATCAATCTTGTACCCACTTGCTATTCAAATGTGACATTTTTAATACATGTTTAATGGGCCAACTATAATATGGGCTCCATGTTTCCATTTCTTGGTCAGCAATGTGGCGATCATTTCTCAACGTCATCTTCATTTTAAAGTTAGTTTATCCCTTTGAAACACTTGCTGGAAATGTAAGAAACACAAGTTAGAGAGGGGTCCATCTTTGGTAATTGCGCAGGCCATACTGCCATGTACACACACGGATGCACACGCACAGATGTGATGTCATGGCTCATTAAATAATAGTTTGTTTATATGTTGGCAGCTCCATGATGATGAGACATTAGTATGAGCGCCACCGGATTGTTGACGAGGGGCCCATAATGAGTATGACACCAGCAAGGAGCCAGGCCAGGTGGTTTGTCATGTTCTGCATCCTGAACAGAACCAGGCCACTTCCTGTCGGACATACTGAGAGTTTAACGGTGTGCTATTTCATCATGCAACGCCTCAGCGGTTTTTAAATGTATCTCAGTGAGCGTTAAAAGGCTCATATCTAGACTTGTGCCGAGCAATGAGATTGCACAGGTCCACTCCATTATTCCCTTTACCGTGAAAAATGTGCAGTCAACAAGATGATGCACAAAGCATTACTATCATAATGATCAAGCTGCCTTGCACCAGAGATTAAATCCATGTTTGCTTTTCTTACGCTTAGGTGATTACTTTCCAGAACACCCCTAGTACTTTGTTACATCAAATCCCAGTTGCATACATAACCCTTTATATCTCTTCATGTCACATACTGCCCTGCAGTTCCATTATTGGAGCCGAGAGGGCGCTTTGTGTCCTCTCTCCTTCTCCTCCCCTCTCTGTTTTCAGCACCTGTCTTCAATCAGCCTCACCACCACTGCCGTATAGAAACCTGCCTGTCCCCGGAAACCTCGGCTCAGTATTGGAGCCTCTCCTAGTGGTACCACGGCCCACCTTTTGTCAAGTAAGCTGTACGGTTCCTCGCTTCCCTTGTTAACTCTTGTGTCTCCTCGTTCCCAGTGCTGCCCTATGTTACTGACCCACGTCATTCCTGCCACCGAGCCAGCAGCCTGTTCTGTCCACTGCCTGCCACCTGTCCACGCCGCCGCCTGCCAACACATTCAGGACCACCTCCATAACCTTTCCTCAATAAACTCCTCATCATTTTACATCTGCCTCCGCCTGCTCTTGGGTCCAGCTACTTTCCACACGTGACAGAATACTTAGGCCACAATGGACCCAGCAACTCCGGAGGCTCTGAAGAACGCACTAACCCTCCAAGGCGCCCACATTGGAGGACAGGACAAAAACCTGAAAGAAATCACCGAAACGCTCCCTTTCGCAACATGTCTCCCTCCTTTCCCAACAGAGGCAATCCGTTCAACCCCCTGTAAGTACTCCTCCCGAGCCCGCAGCCTCCAAGCCACTCCGCTTCCCGTACAAAGAACCTAATGCCCCTCTGCCCGAGCCCTACTCCGGGGACCTAGGTGTATGTAGCCAGTTTATTCTTAATTGCTCACTTGTATTCAATCTCTGTATTATCCCACCGTATGTTCCAAAGTAGCATATGTCACTAACCTCCTCCGCAGCAAAGCAGCAAAATGGTCGACTTCATTATGGCAAAACTCCTCTCCGGTACTTCATTCAGTCGATTCTTTTTCCGCCGAACTCTGCAAAGTATTTGATCACCCAGTTCAGGACAAAGAAGCCATCCGTCGCATCCTCATGCTCACGCAGGGCGCTAAATCAGCAGCAGAATATTCCAGTGAGTTCCGGATATTGGCAGGTGAATGCGGGTGGGACGACACGGCGCTTGGGGAGATTTTTTCAAATGGCCTCTCCGACCAACTCAAGGATGAGCTAGCGGTCCGGGACGAGCCTTCCTCTCTCGAGGATCTCATCGCCCTTTCCATTCGGCTTGATAACCGACTGCGAGAGAGAGGAAGAGAGAGGAGGGTACGTGTATGTAAGAATCCTCCCATTCAGAGCACCACGCCGTCGGCTTCTCACCCGCCTCCCGCAACGTCTCTCGCACTTCCGTCACTCCCCGTAGCTACCACAGAGCCCATGCAAATTGGTAAAATGCATCCAGACCCACAGGAGCGTCAGCGTCGAGTCATCCAGCGGCTGTGTATCTACTGCGGTCAATCCGGTCACTTTATTTCCTCATGCCCCCTCCGATCAAAAGACCAGGCTCACCGCGACCCGAGAGCGACGTGGTGAGCCAAACCTCCATTCCCTCAAGCTCTCCCTCTCGCATGACCGTTCCCGCTTGCATTATAGTTTCTGCTCAGAACACCCCCATTACTGCCCTTATAAATTCCGGTGGCGATGACAACTTCATTCATGAAGCAATAACTCACCAGCTCCAAATCCCTCTCCAACCACTTCCGTCCCCGAAGAGGGTCACAGCCCTGGATGGCCGGATCATCTCCCCTGTTACCCACCAAACAGTGCCATTCACCTTGCTCATTTCGGGTAATCACTGTGAGAACATCTCACTTTTTGTTATCACTTCACCTGATACCCCATGAGTCCTTGGAATTCCCTGGCTCAAACAATACAAGCCCACGATGGACTGAACTACCATTCATTATTTGGACAGACCACAAGAATCTCTCTTACCGCCAAACGCCTTAACCCTCGACAAGCTCGCTGGGTTCTTCTTGAGCAGGTTTAATTTCAGTCTCTCCTTCCGTCCTGGCTCCAAAAACAGCAAACCAGATGCCCTGTCTCAACTTTACTCACCCTCATCCCGCCCTGACGAACCAGAACCCATCCTTCCTTCCTCGTACTTCGCTGGAGCAGCCACTTGGTAGATCGAACAGGTGGTTCAGAAGGCCCAAAAGACTCACTCGAATCTCAAGACCGGGCCTCCAAACCGCCTGCTCGTACCCGATTCCACACGCTCTCACGTTCTTCAGTGGGTTCACAACTCCAAACTCACCTGTCATCTTGGCATCACCCGAACCATTCAGTTCATCCAGCAGCATTTCTGGTGGCCCAGCCTTGTTCAAGACCCCCGGGAGTTCGTCGAAGCCTGCTCCATCTGTGCCCGAGGGAAGTCTTCCCACCTGCCCCCAGCTGGGCTGCTACGTCCATTGCTTATCCCTAGTCACCCTTGGTCCCGTATCGGTCTGGACTTTGTTACTGGCCTACCTCCTTCTGAAGGTAACTATCATTCTCACTGTTGTCGATCACTTTTCCAAATCCGTCCATTACGTACCCCTCCCCAAACTGCCATGCGCCTTCGATACGGCTAACCTCCTTGTTCAGCATGTCTTTAGACTCCACGGTATTCCCATCGACATTGTCTCTGACAGAGGTCCTCAGTTCTCATCCCTGATATGGAAGGAATTCTGCAAAGCGGGTGGGCGCAGCAGCCAGCTTGTCATCAGGATATCATCCGCAGACCAACGGCCAGACAGAGCGGGCAAACCAATCCCTTGAATCTCCCCTTTGCTGTGTTGTCGCACGCAACTCCTCCTCCTGGAGCTCATTCCTCCCATGGATTGAGTACGCCCACAACCCCCTCACCAGTTCCGCTCCCGGTATGTCCCCATTCATGGCTTGTTATGGTTGCCAACCCCAATTATTCAAAGAACAGGAGCAGGCAGTGTCAGTCCCCGCCGTCAAGGATCATCTCCGGAGAATCCAGGCAGTGTGGAAAGACATCCGAGCGGCGTTGACACGGTCCGGCGCACGCAATGAACAGCTCGCAGACCGTCTCGCTCCCCGACGCCCGAATGCAAGGTGGGCCAATCTGTCTGGCTTTCTTCTCACGACCTCCCGCTTCAGACAGAGTCCCGGAAACTCACTCCGCGTTTCATTGGTCCCTTCCCCATTACCAAGATCTTCAAACCCACTTCCGTCCAATTGAAGCTTCCACAGTCTCTGAAAATTCATCCCACATTCCACGTCTCTTTGCTGAAGCCTGTCTCCACCTGCGCCCTAGTTCAGTTTTGTTTTTAAATTTGAAAGATAACACACATGAAAACGACTATTGAGAAACTAACGAGATGTAGTCAAGGTGTGGAGACGATTGGAGAAGATTATGATTATTATATTATATAGATATATACATATATAGATTAGATTATCATATCAGAATTTTTGTTTTTATGTCTCAAAAGTATTTGCTCTCTATTGTCATACTAGAGAGGCTCCAACTACCAGAGACAAATCCTTTGTGCGTTTTTGACATGACATACAAATTGACAAATAAAGAAGATTCTGATTCTGATTTTTTATAGCGGGCACACAAGATAGGATTGAACTGTTGCTATTCTGGAAATTATTCTGTAGTTGTTTATTTACAACTAAGATTCTTCAGACCAATCAGTCGTAAGCTGGTTAGGACGTAAGTTGATAAGCAATGCCTAGCGAAGAGTACAACACTGTATGTATTGTGTTATAGAAAATCAAAGGTTTGTCTCCTTCTGTAGCTTGTATTGGTTTGTATTGTGGTAGAGTAGCGAGCTACTATACAGAGTGGAAACAGTGTTCAAGTGTAAATTAAAAAAGGTATTAGGAGCCTGTTGTGCAACTTCACTTGAGCAACTAGTATTTTAGGATGTGACATAATAATACAGTAGGTTAGTGGCTGTACATTTATTCACTGAGACCAGAGTAAGTCAACTAAAATGAAGATGAAAATGAAAACACCTATTACCTTAATACATTTTTTCACAAATTTTACCACTCACAAAATATATTTTTTCACCGACAGTTCTTCAACTCCAAATGTAGCCACTGGCAGACATGATTTAAGGACACTACAATGTATCAGGACTATAATGTGACGTAACGTATTCAGGGTGCTTGTTAAGCACTGTGAGATGTGTCTCAGCATGACAATTAACTCTTTCCTGCCATTAACAGGCAGGTACTGCATATACCAATAGTATTGTAATGCCCTCAGATGGGGTCAAGGAGGGAGTCGCCAATGCACTTTCAGTCGCTTTATTAAACGCATACCAACGGCGTCTTCCCAGACTGACTTTTCCTGACGCTTACGTCACACTACTCACACCCGCCCGCACTCTGAAAGGCGTACACACATACTGTAATTACAAACACAGTATCAAACTCAATCAAACTAGGAGGGATGGCAGTGAATAGGTTAAATAAGCGGATCCCAGAGGCAGAGAAAATTCCTTGAGCATTTTTTTGTATTTGAAGTACTCAAAACATTCGGGTATTCGTTGCAGCCCAAGTATCCACCTGTTGCCATTCATGTGAGTAGTGTTTAGTTCTGTGTTCAATAAAACAGGTCAAGATTTCACACTGACCAAGTAAATTTGTGAGTGTAGATTGAGACGAGATCATCGATTTTTTTCAGTATTTTTGGTTTGGTGATGTGCCGTGAGCTAACGTTCCCGATTTTCCCGAGATGCAATCGTCTCCGGGACGACATAACATGACAATGGCCACACTCACTTAAACACACAACAGGAATACAAACAATTTGTTGTCTAGAGTTTGCTTGCTCTCCCTGTGTTGGCGTGTTTTTTCTCCGGATACGCTGGGTTCCTCCAACATTCCAAACACTTCAACTAGTGCTGCACGATTGTTGCCAAAATAATAATCACGATTATTCCTCATGTTCGGCAAAAATCTCATTTTTTTTATTGCATTACTTTCAACAAACAATATGCAACAGTTTTCAGTGGAAAAGGAACCATTAAATAAGATTAAATGATAGATACTCATAAAAAATAAATATACCCCCCAAAAATTCTACTTTTAAAAGGGCTAACTGAATAAATATGCTATTACAAAGTGCAATCACGAATTGCAAATACAGGTTATGCATAGAAGGCAATAATTTTTCATTTGAAAACCCCCATTATTGTGTAGTGAATATTAAAGGACGGGTACGTCTCCGTTGTTCTGCTTGACAATTCGTCAAATCATTTGTGCACGGTCGCAAACGCCAAAACTGCACGTTTTCATTGCGGTCAGGCAAGCCGAAAAGGTGAAGTCAAGGCAGGCGCTACAAGGATTGTTAATAGTGTCGTACCGTGACACGCCGCCTCTCCGCCAACGTGTTGAGAGGGCCAACTTCGAAACAAAAGCTTCATATATTACTACATTGGACATCAATGCCATTTTAGGCTGGGTTGCGGGCACTGCTACTAATTTTACACTTTTCATATGCAACAGTGTCCGCATTTTAAATGTAAAACATCGCTGACAATCAGGCTCGTTTAATCGTGGCAGCCAAAATCGTGGTCATGATTAAAATTTGATTAATTGTGGAGCCCTAACTTCAACATTGAAGTGTTTTAATTTTCCATAGATGCGAAGTTCAGTGTAAATGGTTGTTTTTTCAGAGGTGCTCTCGATTGGCTGCTGACCAATCAAGACAAGCGGTACAGAAAAGGGATGGATATACTACATTCATTTACATTTTAAACTAGTTGAGGTAGATACTATATTAATCCTGACAGAAATTCTGGGATACAGTAAAACCCCAATAATAAGTAATAACAGGAACAATAACAATCATACTAATAAAAAAAAAACTACTTTCTATGTTATTATTATTATTATTATTATTATTATTACATCATCATTGCACGTAGTACAAAGAATGTAAAAATGACCGAGATAGTCATAAAGAATAGGTTCACTGTCAGGATAGGCGGAAATAGTCAAACTGTCTCTTCACAGACAACAGCAGTTTCTCATTTCAGTCAGCCATCTACTGTGTGGAGCTGGATTGTGATAGCTTTGCTAATGGCATGCAATCTAAAATGCCGCATTACAGCAATCAGTCGGATGGTTTTAATGCACAGTTTAAGTTGTGTATGCATGTGCATGACATATAAAAGATGCCTCCTGCTTATGAAATTGAAAAAGGATGACAGTCATAAATTGCATTTGTGTTATGTACACAACTCCCTTTTTGATGTTCTTGACAACACTTTTCCTTTTCTGTGAACATGGGTAATGCTAAATTATTTTATGCGTTTTACAACTCAGCTCAACTTTGAGAGCTTATATTTCATTATCGACTGTGAAGAATCGTCAAGCGTGGCTGATGTGATAGGCACGTGTTGCAATTAATGGCAGGGCTGACACGCCACAGGTAGGAACACAACACAGTGCAGGAGAACGGAGGGTAAAATTGGTCAATAGGGCAAGAGCTGCCAAATCACTTGGTTTCTTCCACTTGACCAAAACCCACTCAGAGTGCATTGATGAGATGAACCTAAGAAGGGAAACAGCAAGGATGCAATAACTCTGTATGTGTGTGAGAGAAAAAAAAAAGAACCGAAACTACAGGGAAAACACATGAATGTGGATAAAAGATGAAGAAGCGCCGAAAGGCATGAGGAAGTCTTTTTGATCACATGTGCATTTATAATAATAAATCTGCTCATCCTCAGATACCTTCCCAGATACCTCCCACAGTCGGCAGCACAACTGAGCTAAAACATTGCTTCCTAAATAGTGTGTAAGTATGAGCACCACTTCTGTATTATAATGGGCCAAAATGCTACGCATGATCAGCTTTCACTTGATCGCTCTCCTGGTAGTTTTTAATTAAGAGCCAGTCAAACCAGCAGCATTAAAGTCTAAAAGAGGCTGAATACTTTCCAAAGGTTTCTAACAATGAATGCCTCAATGGACAGTACACAGCCAAGTCATTTTAATAACGTGCTATTTCTTTTGCCATTAGCACAAATTGCCCTCTTCTTGGGGGTAATTATCATAATCATGGCCGAAGTACAGTGCTTCCTCTACGCGCCTTTCATAATACAGCTTTATAGTCACAAGCACTATCACACATAATCACAGTGGCAATATTTGTTGCTTTTTGCAACGTGGGGGTGTACAATACAATAACAAAAGACAAAAGCCGAACATCACAGGGCCCCCCGCGGCGGATGTGTTTGCTAGCTCTGCACACAAATGGCAGCTTTTTATTATTTATTGATTTTTCTCTTTTGTTTTCTTTCCTGTAGTGCATAAATGGATGCACCAGGAGCGTCACTAGGTTTTATGGACAGAGATGGCTCAGCCCCCAGGAGAGCACGAGCACAAATTTCACAAACAACGAACAAAAGACTGAGAAATTGCTTTTCAATGTTTTTTATTTGAATATTGTGAAAAGGTTTTAGGCCTCCTCAGATTTCTTGTGGTTTTTTTTCAGTCTGTTTACTAATACAGTAAACAAAGACAGGAAGTATCATTACATTATTCTTATTATTATCATCATTATCCATCTGTTTCCCGTACCGCTTATCCTCACTAGGCTCGCAGATGTGCTGGAGCCTATCCCAGCTGAGTCTGGGCGAGAGGCGGGTTTACACCCTGAACTGGCTGCCAGCCAATCGCAGGACACATATAAACAAAGAACCATCGCACCTATGGACAATTTAGAGTCTCAAATTACCATGCATGTTGTTGGGATGTGGAGTACCCGGAGAAAACCGACGCAGGCACGGGGTGAACACGCAAACTCCGCACAGGCAAGGCCGGATTTGAACCCGGGCCCTCAGAACTGTGAGGTAGATGTGCTAACCAATCGCCCACCGTGCCGCCTATTATTATGACAACTTCCCAACTACTAACTGCCGCTAGCCAATGTCAAATCACTGGAGAACAAACTGGATGCCAATCGCTGGAGAACTGGATGTAGCCGGTCTGGTGTCATGGTGTGAGGACAATAACCTCAATAGGGGCGGCGTGTTGCAGAGGCTAAGTGTATGCTCTGCAACCGGAGGGTCGCTGGTTCATATCATCACCCGAACACAGGTTACCACCACTAGGGTTTGACGGTGGTGTGAATGAATAATGTGTGCAATTATAAAGCATCTTTGAGTCCCTTGAAAGCGCATTGTAAGTCAAATGAATGATTATCCTCAAAACAAACAAGACAAAGAAGATGATTGTGCCTGTGAGGAAGGAGATGAGGCCTCATAAATAATGGTCACCCGGGAGCTTGAAGTAGAAAGGGTGAGCAGCTTTAAATACCTGGGCTTCCACATCAGTGGAGGACCTCAACTGTACACTGAACGCTACACAAGCTGGCCAAGAAGGCACAACAGCGGCAATACTTCCACAGGGGCATGAGGAAGTTTAATATGTCACCTAAGATTCTCTGCAACTTCTACAGCTGCCTTGTGAAGAGCATCTTAATCAGCTGCATCGCTGTGTAGTAAGGCATCAGGATGGACCACAGGTGCCCGCAAAGAGTGGCAACAACTGCTGAGAAGCAATGCAGAGCATCTCCCACCGCAGAGCCCACGGGGATGCTGCCTCCATCATCAAAGACCTCCCTCACACCCAGCACAGACTATTCCCATTTCCACCCTCAAGCCGGAGTTACAGGTGTGAAATGCAGGGCTACCAGACTGAAGAACTATCTCTTCATAGCTATTTTATATCTTACATTTTTTGGCAGTCATGCGGGCATCAAAGTAATTTCATTGCACGGGGTAAACACGTTTCCCAACTGTTCGTATGATAATAAAAACTGAATAAATTCCCTGATCTTTTTTGTAGTGCTCGACACCCCATGGGATTTATGGTGAAAATATGGTGGATGGTTTCCTTCCTTTCCTGGCGTGTTTCTCAAATGATAAGCTTTTCGGCACAAGAGTGGGCCTGCTGTTGGCAATTGTGTTGTTTTTGTGTGTGCTTGCTTTCCGAGCATCCACATTAAAGAAAGTGTTGTGAAATTGGAATTGTTGGGTCATGGAAATGGATGAAAAGCAGGCATCCATTTGTCTACATTTTAGTACATGAATTAAAAAATGTACAGCTCAAGCACAGCATAATCCTCTTGTACAGCAAAACTGAAATAAGTTGTTGTGTTGTGCCTGCGCATTATTGGGGATGCTGCATTATTTATTTAGCCTTCCAAATACATTGTATAGAATCCCAGTAGTTCAAAGAGGTTGCATGGTTTCAGGCCATTGAACTGCCTACATTCTCTGTCCTTTAACTTCAATATATATATTATATATACATGAAATAGTACACTGTAAATAAATTATACACATTCGTTTGTATTTAACTTTTGTCTGAAGACACCAGAGATAAAGAAATGAATATTTTTGAAAGTTCGGGTTCATACCAACATGTCATTGGCCCGTAGCTATTGTAGTTTCACTGCACATAGGAAGTCTGCTAACCTGTTTTCCGTGTTTGGTCATATTCCTATAGTAATCTGCTCCTCACCTCAACGAGATATAAAAACCATAATCCGGCCTGCTCGTATACGTAATCATCCTAAAATGTATCCCTTTAGGGATCATGGCCATTTAAAATATATCAGGAAATCTTAACACAAAAGACAAAGCTGCCATTTGCTAGCCCTGACCGTTAAAAGGTTTTGCACGCTGTCAACAGGAGCAGTTTTAATAAGCACAGTAACAAGACTGGAGGTGTGCTTTTGATCCAACCTTTGCTGAACTCTTCGCAAAAAGGTTACGCAGCCGTGCCTTCTACAACCAGCTGAGAATCTGCGAAATTTGGGTCTTCTCAGCAGCAGTCATTAATGCACATATTTCCTCTTAATTAGGCCATTGCACTAATTTAGATTTATACTGGATGTCTTTCATACCTGCAGCTAATCCACTCTGTGCTCTCCGTGTTTCGTCTTCCTGCGCAGGCCTCCTGCAAAGACTGAAGTTTCTTTTAAGATCTACTGATCATTATAAAGCAGTGTGCTCAAGCTTTGAGCCACAGTGGTGACCTTTTCTCTTGCTTTGAAAGAACGCATCCACTGAGTGCACAGACCTCCTCAGCGCTCACCATGCAACTGACTTCTTTTTCTTGTAAGGGGGCATCTTTAGTTTCTCTATTTTCATTTCAGAGAAGGATTTCGTTCAGATTATTTTTTTTTTATTTTAATTACTTTCAGCAAATGAAAACCGCGTGGCGTGAGGCTATTTTTTGATTGTCACTCGGGACTCTATATTCGTTGACTGCGCTTGGACTGCAGTACTTGGGTTATTTTTCTCTGACATTTAGATTTGTTTTGATCATCTTTGTTTGGATTATCTTAAACAAAGTGGGGATTCTATGCAAAAAAACCAAAACAAAAAAAGACTTCGAGAAGGGGGTTACATATGGCACACAGCAAGCGTACATATATATATATATATATATATAATATATAGTAATAATCTATATATCAATGACGATACTCACCATCTCCCTGGCAGCGCAACGGTCCAACTGTCAGTTTGGCTTCGGAGCCAGCTCGGTTGGTGTCGCCCACCGCAACCTGGCTGACTGGGAGGTGTTCCTTATATGTCAAGAGGCCAGAATCTTCTTTCCTGGAGCACAAAGTCAAATATGAATTGAACAAAACGAAAACTTTGAACTTGATGGAAGTGTGATTCAGATGGTGAAATGAATGAAAACGAATGAATTCATCATGATAACAATGTGTTCATGAGAATCAATTATATTGGGCAAATGAATACATTTATTACTCACATCATTACACGAATCAAATGACCTTTTCAACCGACATAAGATTGAATTTTTTATTTCGAGACAACTGGAAGGAGCTTGAGAAAAAGCATAATCGCGTGAGTGTGTGTGTGTGTGTGTGTGTACGGCCGAAAATATGGGTGCAAACTGAAAATAGAACAGTAGGAAATATTTTAAAAAGCGAATCACCCAAACAGAGTGATCAGTAAATCTTATTTGTAGTCCTGTCAGTTTTGAAGAGGCAGAGAAAGACATAAAAGCAAATGAAACCACTCATCCTCACTAACACGCAGGAATTAGTAAAAGACCAACATGGCCAGTCTTAGCCAATTGTGTTGTCTTATGAGCAAGATCCATCAGATGGATCCAAACATTGACACTTACTGGTTGTGATGATTGCGGTGTCAAAGCTTCGGTGTTTGAATGCATTATGGGTAGTGACATTCAACATTCAGTCAATATTGCATTTGAAATTAGAACACTCACCAAACAATAGAAATAGAAATTGCTGCTGATGACTTTCATGCATTCTGTGAAGGTGTAAGTCAATTACAATATTCAGTCATGGAGTGTGTGATCATGAATTGAAATGTGTGTTTAAGAGGCCCCTTGACCTTTACTATTTGAATTTCAAATAAATGAGCAGTTTCAAAACTTCTGATGAAGAAAAAGTTTTTTTCAGGATTTCTGTGGGTGACCTTTGAGAATTAAGTTCAAGTGTGACACCTAGCGAAGCAATTGAGAGGTTCCTGGACCACAAACAGGTTTGTTGATTGTTTCTAAACTTTACAAATAATCCCTCACAGCCGCTAGGGCTGAAATGGTATAGGACGGGTCTTGGAGGGTTGATGCCTATTGTCAGAATCAGAATCAGAAAAAGAATCATCTTTATTTGCCAAGTACGTCCAAAAAAACGCAAGGAACAAGGAAGGTAGTTGGAGCCGCTCGAGTGCGACAACAGACAGTCAATTGAGAGAGAGACATAAAGACATTGACAAATAAAAAACAGTCACTGAGCTGTGCTTTTATTATATTTGAGGATAGAGTTGCATATTTAGCAAGTGACTGTGCTACTGGTCTCATTTCAAATCAAATATTTTCACACACTTAAGGAAACGCTGCTTGTTTTTGAGTCCGTGTTGTAAATGGCAAAAGACCTGATTGGCGATTAGTGTACTTCAAGCTCTATGGTCATTGTGGAGTGGGAAAGTTGAGCAGTAATGTGTACTGTTGCTGCACACATTAACCACACAGTTAGTTGCATTTGACAGTAACATACCATTGCGAGTGGTCGGCGTCACAGTTGCAATCATACTTGGGGTCAGTGCAGTTCCTGTCCATGCCGCAGGCACATTTCTGGATGCCAGGACCCGAACCCCCCCAGTAGAAGTGCTTCTCACTGCCCCGGCCCACCCACCATGTGTAAGGAGTCCCATCTGAGAAGGGAAAAACATAAAGTCATCAGATGGTGTATTGGATGATGGTGTAATAGCTGAATGCTACAATCAGAGAAAAATCCAATTAAAATGTATGATAAATTTCAACTATACGCTAAGTTGCAAAACAGCTGAAAGTCACTTATTACTAGTTGATTAATTGAATCATTGAGTCATTCAAAATCTTTGAGGAATTAATTCCTAAATTGTTAAATCTTTCAGGTATTTGAATACATGTGATTCATATTGACAATAGCCGCTGCATGGTGACTGTAATGTATTTATTTCATAAATTTTAAGCACCTGAATGGCTCATAGATCATGTCTGTGATTCTACTTTTCTGTGAAAATACTGAGCTTTGGTCTTTAAGCCTTAAAATAGCTGAGAGAAAAAGCTGGCGAGCAAATTTTACTCTGTGTAATAATGGTACTGCAGTGGGAACTCTTATAAATAACTAATGCACATTGTCTATGCACAGCTAGAAAGTGCTACAAACTTGAAATACACGCCAATATAGGTCAAATAATAATATGAACCCCAAAAGGTAATTCTGATTCTTCTTCTTCTTTTCCTTTGGGCTTGTCCCTTTAGGGGTCGCCACAGCGCATCATCCTTTTCCATGTAAGCCTATCTCCTGCATCCTCCTCTCGAACACCAACTGCCATCATGTCTTCCCTCACGACATCCATCAACCTTCTCTTTGGTCTTCCTCTCGCTCTCTTGCCTGGCAGCTCCATCCTCATCATCCTTCTACCAATATATTCCCTATTTCTCCTCTGGACGTGTCCAAACCATCGAAGTCTGCTCTCTCGAAGTCTCTCTCCAAAATGTCGAACCTTGGCTGTTCCTCTGATGAGCTCATTTCTAATTTTATCCAAGCTGGTCACTCCGAGAGCGAACCTCAACATGTTCATTTCCGCCACCTCCAGCTCTGCTTCCTGTTGTCTCTTCATTGCCACTGTCTCTAATCTGTACATCATGGCTGGCCTCACCGCTGTTTTAGAAACTTTGCCCTTCATCCTAGCACAGACTCTTCTGTCACAAAAAAACACCTGACACCTTCCTCCACCCGTTCCAACCTGCTTGGACCCGTTTCTTCACTTCCTGACCACACTCACCATTGCTCTGGACAGTCGACCCCAAGTATTTAAAGTCCTCCACCCTTGCTATCTCTTCTCGCTGTAGCCTCACTCTTGCCCCACCACCCCTCTCATTCATGCACATATATTCTGTCTTACTTCAGCTAATCTTCATTCCTCTGCTTTCCAGTGCATGCCTCCATCTTTCTAACTGTTCCTCCACCTGCTCCCTATTTTCACTGCAGATCACAATGTCATCTGCAAACATCATGGTCAAGCTGTAGAGATAATTTTCTCCATTTCTCTTCCCATCTACACCATGGTAAAATAATTTAAACCTTGCCCCTAAATTTCTAGCCTTACTCCCTTTCCACCTAATCTCCTGGAAACACAATATATCAACCTTTCTCCTCATCATCATGTCAACCAACTCCCGAGATTTTCCTGTCATAGTCCCAACATTCAAAGTCCCCACATTCAGTTCTAGCCTCTGTGCTTTCCTCTTCTCTTTCTGCCGAAGAACCCGCTTTCCATCTCTTCTTCTTCTACTTCGACCCACAGTAGCTGTCATTCCACCGGCGCCCTGCAGGTTGACGGCGCCGGTGGCGGACGTTTGTTAACACGGGCCACGACCGATCCGGTATGGAATTCTTTGGAAGAATGTTCATATTTGTTTGGCAAAGTTTTAAGCCGGATGCCCTTCCTGACGCAAACCTCTGCATTTATCCGGGCTTGGGACCGGCCTACAGTTTGCACTCGCTTGTGCCCCCCATAGGGCTGCATTAAAAAGGTAATTCTGATTATGATCTCCAATTTGTTTGTCAGCAATGGAAGAAAAGGAAGAAACAGATACATATGAGGATATAAATAGTTTTGACCTGGGCAGTTTAGGTTTACTTAACCTAGTAATTCTGAAACACAGCTGCATTTTTATTTGTGTTCAAGCATGACATGTAAGTTTTGTTTCGCAAACGAAAAGCCAATCCATAGTAAATGTGCCCATGGGTGTAGGAAATCACACAGTACACAGTTCAGCACACACATCAAACTTGACCATTTTCAGCAATTAAGTAATATATCCAGTATTTTCCAACATACTGAGTTTGAATGTTGGAAATGTATTTTTCCTGAAGCAAAATGCCATATATTTATGACAGTACAAGAGCAATGCTGGTGAGGTGAGAGAAAAAACAAGTGTAGGAGTACGCGCATGACACAACGCACAACGAGAATCATGTAGTGTGCCAGTTCCAGGTCTCATGTGAGATGGCGTTTAAGCTCTGCCAAAACAAACTGACTGAAGAGAGAAGACAGTGAGGAAGAGGGATGGTGTGTGTGTGTGTGTGTGTGTGTGTGTGTGTGTGGGTGTGTTTGAGGATGACAGCACGGATGGAATGAGACGTGCAGGAGGACGACGGAGGTGGAATTGTACTGACGCAGGACTCATACAGAAAGCCATGAAGAGAAGGGTCACTGCGTTACTCGACTGACAAGCGTAGCACAGTGTGTGTGTGTGTGTGAAGAAGATGGAGTGCGCTTGCACTGCATTTGAAATATGAAATATAATATAAATATAAGTCGGGTCTAAAGTACAGCCTTAGTTTCTGGTAAACTTCTTTGACAGAGAAAAACAAACATTCTATTCATACTGTAGCAATACAGTTGTATATGAGGAACTCCTGCAAATGTTATTCCTGCTAAAGAAAATATCGCAAACTGAATAAAAAAATATATCATTCACATCATTATGAAATGTACTGTACCGGTTTTCATTTAGACAAATTTTGTACAAGAAATACATAAAAGGCACAGTAACAGGCAACTGACTTATTTCTGGTTCATTTGACGTTTTAATTAGTTATTCGAATTAATTAACTTAATTGATATGTGCTAGGATCACTGAAGGTGTCAAGCTGGTGGCCCGAGGGCCAGATCCGGCCCACCACGTCATTTTATGTGGCCCGCGAGAGTGTGCATCGACTTTGTGTTTCTTGCTAAAATACCAAAATTCCAAATTGGCTTGACTTTTAAAAATATTGAGATATTGCAAGCATTCTTTTTGTTACCAACCCCACTTTTAAAATAAAATTGATTCATACTGTAGTTGAACAAAGTAATTATCCATTAATTCTGTAATTCTGTAATTCTCCATGTGTTCTGTAAATTGACTGTCTGTTGTTGTACGAGAGCGGCTCCAACTACCGGAGACAAATTACTTGTGTGTTTTGGACATACTTGGCAAATAAAGATGATTCTGATTCTGATTTGTGTATATGTAATAATATGAGGCAATCATACATTCGTATGGGTTTGCAGCCATGACGGCCCTCCGAGTGGAACCATAACTGCGATGTGGCCCGTGACAAAAATGAGTTTGACACCCCTGGTGTAGCGCTTCACATGCTTGACATATGTGCAGGCAGCGTGGCTTTAGGCCCCACTGACCAATGGAATTTGAGTGTGAATGTTTTGTCTCTCTAAGTGCCCTGTGTTTGACTGATGACCAGTCCAGGCTGTAGACTACCTTTTGCCAAAATGTCAGCTTGGAGAGGCTCCAGCTTGCCCACAACCCTGAACAGGATAAGCGGCATGGAGCACGGCTAGATAAATATGTTCTAAGTCTTAGTTTTCTGTACTATGGCAAAAGTGGCATATTCCAGCAAGTCAGCCGTGTTAGTGGACTGTATTGCGGCTTGACGTGCCATTCAGAGTGTGTCACGCCAAGGGTTTGAGGATGTGCATTTATGGACGTATTGCTGGAAAATGAATTAGTTAATTTTGACGCTACATATAGCGCTTACATTTTTTAAATACAATTTCCTACTGCTAATTCACATTGTCACTCAAGCTGAAATAACAAAAAAACTGAGCATTCCAACTTCCTGAGAGGGAAAATCAGAGCCGCTGTTTACACAACACACGAGAGATATATAAAATAAACGGGCCAAATTGAATGTATAATTTGATCCACTTCACTTCTTTCGCTTGTCTCCTTTGTTTCCTTTCCCTTTTACAGCCATCAAACTTGGTAAATGCTCCCGGAAGAAATAAAATATTGGCAAAGCCTTGAGTTGAGTTGCCTCAGGGACCCCCCCCAGCCCCTTGCCCGCCCAACACGCACGCACGCACACACGCACACATGCGCGCACACGCACTACTGTACTATGATGAATGTATCAATTTCTTTGCACGGCCAAGTAAAGGACACATCGAGCAACTTGGGAGAAGACAAAAGCACAGAACCTTCCAGCTCTGCCTGAGAGAACATTTTCTTTTTATTTAACTGTTAATAAAAACTTTAAAACTTAAAACAATTGGATTCTGGAGTCAAGCACCACTTCATCCATTGTACTCATCTGTCATGTGCTGTATTTTGGTTGCCTGTTGGGTCATGCCTTCCTTTCTCTGCCTCCAGCGTTGCCTATGAGACGTGGGAGGAGCCACCGAGTTGCACCTGCCGGCAATTTGCTCTTGGGTGTATTTAAGAATGGCTCATGCTGTATTATAGTAATAGTAGTATAACTTATGTTGTCGCTTTGCTTATCTGCCATACTCGTGTCTCCTGCTTTGTGCCTGTTCTGTCCAGTCTCGCCGTTTCCAGTGGTACTTAAGGTTTGTGTAAGTACAATTGTGATTTGGTCTTTCCGTTGTATAAAGAATATTCAGTGTACCAGAAGTACTTAAATTGCTTTTATTAGGTGGCACGGTGGACCAGACCCGTCTCCCATTGAAAATGTGTGGCGCATTATGAAGCGTAAAATACGACTGTGGCGACCCCGGACTGTTGAACAGCCGAAGCTGTACATCAAGCAAGAATGGGAAAGAATTCCACCTACAATTAGTGTCCTCAGTTCCCAAACGTTTATTGAATGTTGTTAAAAGAAAAGGTGATGTAACACAGTGGTAAATATGACACTGTCCCAGCTTTTTTGGACTGTGTAAAATTCCAAGTTCATGATTATTATTATCAGTTTGAACATTAAATATCCTGTCTTTGTAGTGTTTTCAATTAAATATAGATTGAACATGATTTATACAAATCATTGTACTCTTTTATTATTTATGTTTAACACAACGTCCCAACTTCACTGGAAAAGGGGTTGTATAAACAACAGAGCTAAAGCACACAGACACATTTTAGTGTGTCACCACTCAACAAAAGTTCTGTTGTGTCATGGTTTGTTTGCATTGAAAAGTAAATTATTACAGGATATTGTTATTTAAGGGAACCTAACCATCAAAAATATGCTGCAGACCCTTCTGTCAGCTCTAGCCTCCCCCAGGAGGACTCATTAAAATGGTTTCATTGAGGATTCCTTGGCAGGGTGTCTATAGCGGACCCTAATGGGCATTCTATATCTTATGCAACCCAAAATATATCACTGCATGGGACCAGTTTTCCACAAATGACATCATGGTAAATGCTAAATGGACTGTACTTTATCTACACCATCACAGTGCCCACTTTACAAAGCCTCACATTCACACACTCACACACACATTCATACACCAATGGGCGACTGCTGCCATGCAAGGTGCTGCCAGGCCCACTGGGAGCAAATTAGGGTTCAGTGCCTTGCCCAAGGACACTTCGACATGCGGACAGTCGTAGCCGGGTTTCGAACCAGTGACCCTTCGGTCACTGCACCACCATGCACTACCATGAGTCAAAGGATAATTTTTCATTAGTGAAGGATTGAAAAGTATTTCCACAGGTTTGAAGTATAGCATGGCTGTGCGCCATACTGCTACTATTGTTACAACACTGTCATGACAAGTGTTGTGATGTTGGTTGGTGTGTGTTGTGATCTGAATAATGTTCTCATGATCACAAAGTTGTTTTCCACGCATCGTTGGACATAACATTTTGGAAATCAAGATGGAATTGAACTTTGTGCCGCTGCCCGCCTTCCTCACCGCCTATCCTGTGCAAATATAGAACCTCAAGACTGTTTAGACTGATAGATAGGAGTGTCTTCGATAGTTAAGCTGGCAGCCTGGATGAATATACAGACAGTGTCACATCCTATGTAAGTTTCTGTGAAGATGTGTGTGTACCAATAAAGACATTTCACAACTTTGCCAGGCTAAAGAGGACGCCTATCGAAGGGTGGATTCTAGTGTGATTGTACTGGGCTCTGACCCGAGCCCAGTACAATCACACTAGAATCCACCTGACAAAATAAATTAACATCACAAAGAGAAATTATGCAGAAAAGATGGAAGAACAGTTTACTGCTTTGGTGTGGCCACACAACCTGGAGCTGAACAGGCTCAAGACTGTAGAGATGATCATGGACTTCAGGAAGCATCCTTTGCCAGAACTGCCCCTCACGCTGTCCAAGTTCCCTGTGTCAACCGTCGAGACCAAGTTCCTGGGAATTACAGTCCCTCAGGACCTGAAGTGGGAGATTAATATCAACTCCAACCTCAAAAAGGCCCAGCAGAGGATTTACTTCCTGCGGCTTCTGAGGAAGCACGGCCTGCTACAGGAGCTTTTGAAGCAGTTCTACACAGCTGTCACTGAATCAGTCCTGTGTTCATCCATCACAGTCTGGTTTGGTCCTGCCACAAAAAAGGACAAACTCTGACTGCAACAGCCAACAGGACTGCCAAAAACAATTATTGGTACCTCCCTACCCATCCTCGAGGACTTGCACACTGCCAGAACTAAGACAAGAGCATGCAAAATCCTCTTGGGCCCTCCACATCCTGGTCACCAGCTACGATCGATCAATGCAAACTAAAACAAGCCAACATTCCAACAGCTTCTTCCCTCTTGACTTTAACTTCCTGACTTCCTAAAATTGGCAGCATTGTAACATGCTGCCAATTTTGTCTTGAGATTGTTCACTTCACTCACTGTAGTAGTGTCGTCACTCTGCATATCTGTTGTTGACCAATACTGACCACTCGTGCTTGAGAACTATCTGCACCACTTGCACATTTGTCACTGTTCCAGATTATTGGTCTATTAGTCATTTCAAACTGCTCTAAATAGCTAGAGAACTCTGCATCATTTGCACAACTTTCACTGGATCAGCATTACCACATTATAACCTTTCATTGTTCAGTGTCTCTCCGTAGTGTGTTTTTATGTCTCAAAAGTATTGTTTGTCAAAATGGCTGTCTGTTGTCGTACTCGAGTGGCTCCAACTACTGGAGACAAATTCCTTGTATGTTTTTGACATACTTGGCAAATAAAGATCATTCTGATTCTGATTCTGCTGCTTTGAATATTTTCAGACTTGCAAGCAATCGGAATAGCCAAAGGCTAACTGGTATTCTACTTCATCAGGAGCTTGTTTTCATACTCTTGGACCCACACAGATATATGAAAACTGTGTCACCTTGTTGGGTAGACATTTCGCTGCTCCACAGAGCATCATAGTCCGGTGAAGGCAGCAGATGGGCGAGCCGAATGTCCTCTGTAAATTGGCCGATTTGACGTGATGCCAAAAACGTGTTTTTCACGTCGAATTCAAGCTTCACATATGTAGAAGTTATACAATTAACTGTTGTTAGTAGTACAGTAAAACCTACAATGCGAATAAATGTGTAACAAACCTTACCTTTGAGTTACTATTTTAGTACTTTGATCGATAAATATTAGTATTAGTTTACGCACACAAAAAAATGACCCACAAACACAGTGTACATTTGTTTGGGTTCTGGATTTTTGTCTGACTTTTGCAACATATTTGCATGGAATAGGCATCCACTGTATTAGAAATAGCCCTCCGAATGATGCACTGAAAGAATCATGACCAAAAAGTTAGTTACCAAAAATTGTGCGCCCTTGTGTGTGTGTTTGTGTGTGTGTGTGTGGTCTATAGCAGGATGGTATGAATGCAAAATCCCCAATATATGAACTCATCAGTATAAAAGACATTCAAACAGGCCTTCAATAGGATTTGATGATGCAGCATCTCAAGATTGTTGTTTTGTCATTGTGAAGTGCTCTTCACGACCACTCACACATTTAGTAAACACGCTTTCTCTAAATCTCAAGGGCTCTGGATAAGACGAACAAGACCTCTTCCCATAAACACAAACATTTTTAGTCCAGCCTGCCCACAAAGTAGTGGATCAATTCATCTTTGTCAGAGAGTCTCTGTTCCTGCTCTTTTGTTGTCTTGTCATTTGTTTGTGTTTGTTCAGAGCTGAGCCTTGTCACTCTGCTCAGCACCAGCCGCTCTTTGTTAGCCTCCTATCATCTTCACATCGTTTTTTTTTTTTTTGTGAGTGGGAGCCACATTAGCAGTGCCCCAGAATTTCGCCAGCGAGTCCTAGACAATGTGTATGGGTGTGAGAGAAAATATAAAGGGAGATTCTGTATGTCCTTTGTCTTTGTGCTTATCTCTGCAAGTCCGTGTGCTTCTTTTGTGTGTCAATCCTTCTCTCATGGACCACCTATTCATCACTCGACTCAAAGAACCTCTCAACCCTGATGACATTTCCCCAATCTCGATCACTCCCACATATTTAGCCCTCTCGATACGCCGAGCTTCCCACCCTTTTCTTGGTCTCTCATATCTTTTGGTCTCTGAGGTCCTTTTTCGCCTTTATCCGTCTCCCTATTATCTCCCGACTTGCTCTTACGTATGCATTTGCTCTGCCTTCTTCATCTCTCATATCTGCCTTCTCACTCGTGTCTTTGATCAAGCCCTGTACAGTGTCTGCCTCTCCACACCACTTCCCTGTGACTCTTTCCTGGCATCTAATCTATTTGTGTTCTTATTAGTCCTGATTTAATCTGCTCCTTAATCCGATTTGGCAAACTCTCCCTGCTCTGATCAAGATCTGAGGCTATGTTTGAAATACAGGCTGCCCTCCTCCGTCGATCCCATATGGTTTGATCTGCAAAGGGCTACCGTGCATTTCAAATGAGTGGAGAGTAGACGGTGGATGTTTTCACCACTAGGCACGCTGTTGAGAAATCACGTTTAAATGGTGCCCCATTTGTTTGGCTCTTAAACAATAATGTAACATGGAGTACTACAGATCGTTGCACACAATTACAACGCTCGGCGGTTGACGGCCACAATGGGTCGAGAGGCAAAGAAAATGAGCCAACAAACGTGAGAAATTTGACTCAAGCAAAAATGTCTGTAAACAAAGACACAATTGATCACAATATCATGCAGTTGGCATAATCATTTTAGCGTCCAATTGACCAGCCAGTCATCATCCTATACTGTATTTTTGATGCCCCTTACTATTCCATCAAAACCAAATACCAAGGGTCTGATGACTAAAATCCCAAAATATACCTGCAACTACAATTTATGCATCTTTTTTAGGGGTACAACAAAAGATATAGTTTCAAAATACAACCCCAATTCCAATGAAGTTGGGACATTGTGTTAAACATAACTAAAAACAGAATACAATGATTTGCAAATTATGTTCAACCTATATTTAATTGAACACACTACAAAGACAAGATATTTCATGTTCAAACTGATAAACTTGATTGTTTTTAGCAAATAATCATTAACTTAAGAGTTTTATGGCTACAACACTTTCCCAAAAAGCTGAAAGTTGAACATGATTTGCAAATCATTGTATTCTGTTTTTATTTATGTTTAACACAACGTCCCAACTTCCTTGGAATTGGGGTTGTAGTATTGGTTGAGAGCTTGTTGAAGATTTTTACTCTTCAGCAAGATGCCAATTTCCTTATGGTGAGGTGCTGGTCAAGTGACGGTATCCAAGTGGTTCACACAGCTGCTTCACGGTTCTGAGGTTGGGGGTTTGAATTTTGTGTTTAGATGTTCCCCTCATTCTTGTGTGGTTTCTCTGCAGGTACTCCAGCTTCCTCGTATATTACAAAAACATGCATGTTATGTTCATGGAAGTGTCTTGGTATGACAAAAGTCCAAATCAACGGTTTACGCCATCTCTTACCCAAAGTCAGCAGGGATTAGCTCTAAAATACCCATGAGCGTAATGAGAACAAGCGAGCTAGAAGATGGATGGATCAGTCTCCTCATATTGGACACGTCTGATTGGCTGCTTGATTTATTTGGACAAAAAAAAAATTCATTGTGACAAATAAAGAAAAACCAACAAATTCACAATAGTACCGAAGCAAAACCTGATCGACTATACAGTACATTTTCTTTAGAAAGCAAGTGCTGACAAGCTCAGATAATTGTTTTACTTATACGATTGACAATAAATCTGATCAACGTCCTTTGATCAAAATCAAATGTGGAGATTTTCCACTTGCTAATTTGACTATAAAAACAGTGATACTTTAATAACATCATGAGTTTGATGTAAACTGAGACATTGACTGGTGGTTCCTAGCTGTTCCTCGAGTTATACATTATTAAGTTGAAACAAAACGAGAATAAACCAACATGTATTTGAATACTTGATCAATTATGGTGAATTAAAAAAATAAAAAAATAAAACAAAAAAAATAATGAATCAATTGTTTTTAATTTTGTAATATACTTTTTTTTAAAGGGCTTGGATAATCCCTTATGTTCTGAACTCCTTTTTCAATGCCAGTGGTTGTGATATTAAAGTTTGTTTATTCCAGATTCAGTGTTTAAGCAAAATATAAGTTTGTTGCCATATGATAAACTTTAACACTGCATTTGTGCAGAAAAGGGAAACATGCACATTGCAGTGATTTTTCATTAAATATTAAGTTTGGCCCGCGACGTTGTCCCAATTTTTAATTTTGGCCTACCGTGAATTTGAGTTTGACACCCCTGCCCTAACTAAATGGCAAAACAATCTGTACTGTATTTCAAAACAATCCTGTTGTGTTGTTGGCATATCAGCCAGACACCTGAGCAACTGGCCTTATGGGTCTCAATGGTGGAACATTGGATAGGTAGGTGTTTATGTAACCTTACGGACGAGAGACTATTGCTGTAAGTTTTCCCTTCTTCAGTTACAGGAATAGCGTGATGATTGAGAAACATCTTTCTTGTACTATACTATTGTTTGTGATATTGTATTGAGTGTTACTTGGCAATTCCCACCCTGTAATCTTTTGTCTAAAAAAAATAAATACAAATTATTCCATGAGCATTAAATTTTGTCTTGGGAGAGCAAAGGTTAAAGAGAAACAGAGTGCAAAGTGTACAGTTTCGTTGCTGGTTGACTGCAGCGCATGCAGTCTGAGGAGGAATGTCCAAGTTGTGTACGCGGCAGACAGGCCGGTGGAAGAATAATGAGTTTTTTTCCAACAGTTTCAACCTGAGAGCACCTATAACACCATCCGCCTTCCTGACAGTTCACAGGATGTGGCTCCTTCCTTTGCCCGCTGTTAGGCACAGCTTTATGCTCTAGTAAATCCACTCTGCATACTGGGACACACACGCACACACACACACACACACTAACAGTAACGTAGGTCATCATCACTGAGCGTAGTCAGCCATTGCATGAAAAACACCTCAGAATGGAGAGAAGAGGAGATAGAGGGAGGGAGCATTAATATCAATAGCTGTGCCCCTAATTGGCATGTCTGCTTGATAAAGGACACAATACCACACCCCCTCCAACCGACACACACACACGCACACACACACACACACACACACACACACACACACACACACACACACGCACTTAGTATACATGCAACGCTACAAACCACTGGCAGTCATTCTAATTGAAAAGTGTCTGCCAACCATAAACAACCATAATCATCATTACCAGGAAGTCATCTCAGTGTGTTTATTGACGTGTTACCTCCAGGTCAAGTCCAATGGACAGATAGATCATGAAGAAAATGACTTCTGCCAAAAGACACACATTTGTCCACATTATTCATTTATTTTACCCACACATGCATTGGAATCATCGTACAAGAGGGCAAACACAGCAGCGTTTATGAATATAGATGAGAGCGATTGAGGGGAAAATAAATAATATATATATATATATATATATATATATATATACATCACGCAGTGAGAGAGGAAAAAGTCAGGGCCCAAAAACACCAAACGAAGGACACCCAGTGGCGTGCAATACTCCGGTGCTGCAAGGGGCGAAGACATGTATTTTAGGCACCCAAACTCAAAACATAGATGGTGGCATAGTTTGGGGTGGCATGCTAATCGATATTTTATGTTCCCAAAACACTATCATCAACCGGAAGGGGGCTGGGAGGTTTGGCGGTGATCATACTTCAATTTATGCACCTAAAAAACCATTGTCCGCCACCGGCTAGTGCGTACTAACTAAACCTTGTTGCGCAGACTGATGAAGTCTGCTCGGATGAGAGGTGAAATGTCTTCTAAGACAAATAGAACAGTCCAGTTGCCATCGATTAAATACCCTGAGTATGAAATGACCTGGACAAATGAAAACATTCACAGGCACAGCGCTGGAACTGCATTTCCGGGTTTTGAGCTAGCGACCAGCCGGGGCGGCCTCCGCCAAGCCATGTAGGTACGGTATATAAAAGGATACGTATGTGGTGATGAATGTTTCGCACGGGACACACGATACTGAATAAAAAATAAAGAAATAAAAATAATCAAAGGAAGCAGCTCAGGTGACCAGGCCATCTCACTTACAGTGGCCAATACTGCTGTTCATATGAGCTGCAGTAATGAAAGTGATTTCTTTTCAAGGGAAATAAAAAATTAAAATATTAAAATAAAACAAGTCTTTGTTGTGTCTGTCAGTTGTCAAAAAAAAAAAAAAGAAAAAAAATCACATGAAATTCTTGCTTTGTATTTGAAGTGAAGTGATGTGCACTCAGCTCCCAACTGTTTGCTTTGCTTGCTATCACACCACTTTGTTGTCAGATGCATGATGGATTTCAGGAGTTTATTCCGAAGCCTGTTGTTTTCTTTTGTTCTAAAGATCTGGGTTGTCTGCGCTCTTTGTTTTTGTGGTTGCAATTTTGCAATGGTGTAGAAACGAGAACTGTTCTAATACATGCGTCCGTCCGTTGTTTTGTGGTGAGTCGGTGCCCATCCCAGCTGGGTGAGGGAGTGGGTAAAACCTGGACTGGTCGCCGTTTTGGGTGAGGGAGTAGGTCAATTTTGGACTGGTCCCGTTCAATCAATACTGCACATAATGACCAGCAGCCACGCACTCATCCATATTCACTCTTGTATTAGATTTTGTTAGATTCTTTTTGTTTTCTGACGATGTGAACCAAATTGTCTTTTATTGCCTTTTTTTCATTCTTCATTTCTTAGCTCTTACATGGCCTGTTTGTGCCATTAACGGCCAACACACAACATTTAACCATTGTCACACATTAACCAGCCTCAATATGTCAAATGTAGTGCTAGCAGAAGTCAAGAATTTGTTTTGTTATAAAAATAAAAAATAAAGGATTATATTCCGTTGAAGAGAGGTGTAAAAGGAACAAGGTTGGGTGGCTATTGGACAAGCAGACATTTGAATGGTCAACACTGTGTCTTTCACGGGAGAACAAAAAGTAACCTTTCGCAAGCTTCTGGCACTGAGTCCGCAACATGTGTCCTCTTTGTCACTCTTTGTTTGCACTCAATCCACAGGTGAAGAGGCTCACGGAGAGACAGCAACTGAGTAGGTTCGCCCGCTGAGCACCCAAACACCCAGTAACATTTATTATCATCATTATTGTCCCTCTCTTACATGCTCAACTCTGTTTTCATCTTTGTCTGCTCTTTAGACCGCTCTCTCTTTTTCTCCGCTTGGGTATTCCTATTGCTCTGCCCTCTCCCTCATTGCCCCGCTGTCTCCATTTTGGCTTGAGTTATCGATTTTTCGAAAGGTTGACTGAGGCTTTCTGTTTTTATTCCCTGCTCTTCCCTCTCCTGCTTTGCGATCTTTCACTGCCATCTTCTTTGCAGGGTTTCTACTTACTTTTAAAATCACTGCCTCGAAATTTCTGCCCATTTTTCACCCATCTGTTTTTCTCCAGGCACAAACATTGCGACTCGGCTATTCTAAACATCTTTATCTGCCACTTGTTTGCTGCTTTGACAAGGTTAGGACACAGGGTGCAGAATGCTTCAAGTGGGATATAGGTGCTCGTAACAGTTTATTTGGAAAGCAAACATTTAAAGTGGAGTCGGTACAGACATAATCTCTACCAATCAAATGCGTTGTCAACATTGTATCTTAATTTGAGACAAAATTGCATTTTGTCAGGAAAGTAAATATGTCAAATTTCCATGTGTTACATGATGAATAAAAGGTTAGCAATTAAGAAAACAATCATCCTCAGCCTTGGATAAGACCTGATTTTTCTTAAGCATGCTTATGCTCCTCTTGGTTCGATGCGTTATTGATCTTGAAGGAAATCCATGGATAGAAATCTCCACTTAACAAACATTACATGATCTAATCAAATAACAACTTACTGACACACTTTTGTAACATTTGGTATGTTGATTATCAAATAATATCCAATGAGGTAAGGTATTGAGTCATGTGTACTAACTACTTCCTTTCAGGGTAAGATCTTGGAAAGACTGAGGTAAAACGAACCAAATTATCCATTATTTATTTCCATTGTCTTTGTTTTTCTAAGACAATGACTAGAACACGTCTTTAAATAAGGGCATATTAAATTAGATATCCTGATTTTCCTCCATGTATTAAATAATATATCACTGTCTTCCTTAATAATTAGGCATTTTCTTCTAGACACAAAGTCAGTCAGATTCTATTCTATTTTATGTTATATGTTGTATCATTATGGGTGGAATTCAATATACAACATTCCACATGTGCCCTCAAGACGTGAAACTTGAGTCACAGTGATATCTTATAGTTATCCTGGTATATTAATACATGCGAGCAGAGTCATTGATTGCACAATATCAGTGTCACAGAATTTGCCTTCGAATATTATTATAACATTGCAAGATAAGCCGTGCCTTAACATTCAGTGCTGGAAGACATAATGCTCATGTTAATGCGACCCGCACATTATAATCGGGCAATGTCACAGAGGATGAATATCCATTAGTGCAGCACATACCAGTGCACGCGTGGTTTTAAATCAAACACTCCTCGGCTTGGTTTGTACGACATACGCCTCATCCATTTGCACAAGCAGGCAGTGTTAATACAACCACAGTGTAAGATGGTTTCAATTAGCAACAGCAAATAAATGGCAAATTTAGTGTGAAGCTGATTAACTGATGTCTAAAACATGATAGATGACAGAGGGGTGTTTTGTTTTTTTTGTATTAAAAAAGCAGGCCACCATGTTTTCTCTGTTTGGTGAACTCCTACTTGTATGGGTTTGCAGTTTCTGACCCTGGCCTGCATGCATATTTTGTGAAATTAGGTATGATTTGACATAGCTGGTTTAGTTTACACATTCCAAACAATTGTATTTCTTCATAAAAAAGGAGAGCGTTAGAGACAAATAAACACCCACGCCAACAACCTCTGTGACAGTTTACTCGATGCAATTTAATAAACTTTCAAATCGAGGGGTTTTAAAACTACATTTTCAAGTCCACTCATTAATAGCAGTTAATTGGCTCATCTGATTTTCTCAGTTGTTCATTCTTCCCAAAGAGCTAGTTTGTGATGCGCTCGAGAACAGGGTGACCAGAATACTGACGGCAACGTGGTTGACAGCCTTGTGTGGTTTTTTTCTGAACACACTTGAACAATAAAGATGATTCTGATTCTGATTACACATGGTCTTATAACGTTTCTTTTTTTTTTTTTAGAGCATTTCATGATGTTTTCCATAATGAGGGAACATCACTGTCCCAGCTCACTGTTTGGCTGCTAGTTTGATGCAAGGTTTTTTTTGTTTGTTTTGTTTTGTGTTTTGGTCTGACAGCTTGAACGTTGCATCTGTGAGATATGAAGAGCACCACATTGAATGTGCCAATTGAACGTTCAGCTGGAGTTTATGTGAGGACCTAAACAGAATGCAATGGAGTGAGTTGGAGGCCAGAATTCCCAAAAACTTTGTTGTGTTATTCTTTATGTGGCAGATCAACGTTACAATCACCAAACTTATTACAACCTACCCTGCTGAAAATGTCACAACTATTTCAATTACTTTAAAACCATACATCGTTATTTTTAAATTAACCACATATTTGTTCTTTACACAATAAATACATTGTTGTATATGTGTACAGCATGTGGCATACCTGTGCACAATTTCATATGACAACCCAGATAAGTGAATGCTCCATAAAAAAAAAAAAAAAAAGTCCAACATTATAAAGATCAAACTGTTTGAAAGTCAGTGTTCTTTTACGTGTTCAAAAGTGTAACGATGAGTCTAACCTTTTCAAAATCTCAAGACAAGCTAATAGATTACACCACAAAGTAGCACTTTGAGGTCATATTTGAAAATAAATATGTCACATTCGAGACGATGGCAGAATGGCACATGACCAGAGTGAGCCAATCACAAGCATCGGCTTTAGAAGGAGGAAGTGATACGATTGTTTTTTTCAATTCTTCAACATTTCCAAAAACAACAGAAATTTAATTACACATTTCCTCCCATGAATGTAGCAGATTACAATAATGTAAATTTTGTAATTAAATTATGTCACGTTGTTAAATGTAATTTGTTAATCCTCAACACTGTTAATTCCCCACGAGCTGAGTGGAATAATTAACAACAGACTGTAATTCACTTTCATTCGGATCGCAATAAATCACATGGTTGTCGGGTATAAAACCACGCATATCCTGTTCAAGAAACAGTTTGTGTTGTCAGTCCTCAATACATGCGGAACATCGAGCGGGCTGAAATTACTTTCCCAAAATGCCACTGTAAAAAAAACAATACCAAAAACACACAAACCATAAAAAACATCAAACATCCATTTATACATGCTGATTTATTCTAAGAGAGGACACAAACATAGGGTAATAACATTGTGCGTGTATGGAAATAGCCTTCATCTGTGAGAAGATCAGCATAAAAGAATGTGCAACGCTATTAGTGGGTCTAACTCATGTTAAATTGCTGGAGGGTGCCGGGTACACAGTGTTTGTGTGCTGCTCTGCGTGTTAACGAGCGCTGCGATGATTGAGTCTGCAAGCAAATGATGAATACGCTTCAATCCATTCAAAACACACGAGTTCATCATTTACTTGACGGCACCGTCAGAAAGTCATGCGGGCTCACCGTGAGCAGGTGGAGAGGAGGCATCGTCGGTAATTGAAAATTAAGTTAAAAGAACATCACATGCATGTCAAATCATGAAATCACCACTGGTTTGAGAGCGTGTAACACTTTGACACCACTTACCAATCCAAGGTTGAGCCGTTTAGTCAACAGAGGGAGTAGGGGAGCTGTTCATTTTGAATAGGAGCAAGTTGGGTAAGAATATACAACAGGCAAGAGTTTTAATAAAATATCATACGATAACAAAACAAGAGTCTTTGCACAGTGCCACGACCACAATTATCACTGGATGGTTGGCATATTCATAATTGGTCTCCAACACGCGGCAACACCTCTGGTGGAACCAGACATACAGTACATGCTGCCGTCTGTTCAAACTGGGATTCTTTTATTTCGACAGGTCACACTATTCTGTATAAATGGACAAGGAATGGAAGGACCAAGTTCCCAATATTACGCCTTCCGAGATAGCGTCGCTTTTCAAACACAACAGTTAGTAAATGGGGAATGCCAGGAAGGCACCGAGCATTTAATTCTTCTTCTCTACCATCCATTGTTGTTTTGTGGTTTGTGTCCCTCTTATTTGTTCAATTATGCTGATGCATGTACAAATCACAATTCGGATTAAATTTTGACAAACCATACTGCGGCAAACTCAACTCTGCTCCTTCGCTGCTTGGTTTGTTACGTCTGTTTATTTGAAAATGTTACATTCTAGATTGAAATGACCCCTTTGCTCCCAAGCATTCAGATGTCTTTTCTATGGAGCAAAACAAAATCCCAATGTATGGTGGTGTGATCGCGCTTTGACCTGGCTAATGGAGGCAGAATACCCCAAGGCAAGATGTAATCAGGGAGGCAGTTAATAAAATGAACAAGACCACTTTACTTGATCTCGCTAATGTCCCTGACCTTCCCTGAGGGACGACATGCACACACGTGCAAGTGCATAGTTAAAATGCATAGTCGCATGTGTGCATTCATCACATGAATGCACAGGCGTGACCACACAAGTAGGATGATTATTGTTGATGCACAAAAGCCCATGATGAGACCTCTACGCTAAATTGTCAGCCCATACAGGACGAAATGAATACAAAGCTAAATTAAGTGTCCGCACCTCACATAAATGTCACACTCAGGAGAGTTTAAATGCATCATTCACTAGATTTTAGTTAACGGCGGGGAGGGCGGAGCGGTCTGTGAATGAGGTTACACGTGCGCTGTAAACTCTTGGGACAAGAGTCGAGCCAACAGCTGTCACTAACACCGACACTGACAGAACAAAGGTAATGTGTCAATTGCTGCCCCAGCAGGGCTTCACTTACATGACCAACAAACACAACAAGCTCAGACCTTGCTTGTAGGTGAAGCGGAGTACGTGCGACGCCATTATGGAGAACAAAAAAAGTGTTTGATCCTTATGGAAGACAGTGCGGTTACTTTTTATTGCATACAGGTCGCAACATTGTATGTCAGCACCTTCTCCAACCTGACAGCCTTCATTTATTCGTGCTTGCAGGCCCCCCTTCACTATTCACATGTATACTTTTATCACGTCACATCTTGGTGATATTACACTTGTACCCTGCGTATCATGTCCGGACATGTTTCTTTTCCCCACTACTTTGTGCCTTTCTTTGTTCGCTGAGCCGAGAACAAGCAACTCTTTCTTCAGCAGGGATCTACTGCGAATTCTAGGAATTACAATTTTGAATTACAAGGTGAGGGTAAATGAGCTCGATGCTCTGGACAATTGCCACCGAAATAAATGAATACTGTATATACTGTAGCTCTGCTGAATACATTATGGATTACAGCAGCACATTCTGTCTGGAGCCTTAAAGTTTTCCTGTTTACTGGGCAAGAAAAACATTGTAGATTGCAAATAAATAGAGCGCCAATGAAAGGATTCGGCATCCTTCATTTCTTGCACATTTTGTTGCGTTACAGCAACTCAATATTTGATATTGTATGGAAAAAAAAAACAACAACCCTCAAACACTAAAAAAAAATCCTTTTTCATCTGCCTGATGTATGTATGACCACATATTTATGTATTAGTAAAGTGTCGATGGGAGCATTTGCGTCAGGATTTTTCGCCACCTTCACATCACTGATCAAATTAGCATTTGAGTCCGCCGAAAAAAAAACTGAACACCGAAATCAGAGTTTCAGAGAATGACATACTCGTTACTTTATTCTGCTGCAACGCCACAATTACTGAAAAAAATACAAAGAAATTCATGATTTGTAGCCTTTTGGACTTACTGCGCATAGTTTCTGCGCATGTACGCAGTTGTAGCAATTGCCCTCAACTGGGATCTCTGCATCAATTAGCCTAGCCCGAGGAGCTAGCTAGAATGGAGGCGACTGTTCCCAGCCAGCGAAGATTTAAGGCACCGACAGGTGCAAAACCAACCCATGTTTTACCTTTGGTCATGGTACGGCAAGGGGTCCTGGTTACGGTCATATTCAACTCAAAAGAAAAACCTTTCCGGAGGGAGAACGGCACGCCGCCAGCGTACACGCCTTCCAAATTCCACCAGTGAATTAGAAAAAGAGACAGACAAAAGAAAGAAACGCCGGATTCAAAACTGGCCTATGCTATTATGGATGGAGACTCTTATTTAATGGAGGAGCTGTAGTCCTCCCAATTGTGCCCTCACACTTATCACGTTTATGTTGCTCCTTCAAAATAAAGTGCGTTTTTATTATTTCTATATTGTTCTGTATTTATTTTGAACCACACACCATTAAAAATAAGGTAAATGTAACTTCGATCTGGGGTTAGAATGGATTCATTGAATTTCCATTCTTTTTGATCGGAAAAAACACGGAAAGCTTTTGGTTTTTAAACGGGGTTACGGATGAATTAAATTCGTCACCTGAAGTACCACTGCTTATACAGTACATTAACCGCCGGAATTATCAGTGCGTATAACACACCGGTTGCCTGGCTGTAATGAAAGATCTAATCGTGGCCATATGATATTATCAGTGTATGTACAGCTACTGGCGGAATTACAGCAATGCATCAAAGCACTTGCAGCCAACTAAAAACACAATTTTCACTCACACCTGAGTGAACAAGTGGTGGTAAACGAGAAGGCTTATTCGTTGGACGTTATTCTAAAACTCACACATTCCCAGGTGGGTATGCAATCCCCAGGAAGATTAGAGCTGATGAATGAAAAGCTAACAGCAGTGCAAACGTGATTGTACTCTTTGGGGTGCACAGGATGCACCTTGATGTCACTTTGCAATCCCTTGACATCTGTTTATCGATGCGTGCACGCATGACGCCAAAGATGCATTGATGAGTGCAAGCTAATGAATATAGTGACATACACGTCGGGCCGTTTAGTCGACAGTGACAGCGCTAAACGCTACTGGCAGTGGAGACAGCATCTGCCAACCTCAGGGATGACAGAAAACACAAATTGACTACATTAAAAATAATTAGATGCTTTGATTGCCTATAAATCAACAATATAGAACGCTTAACTGAGCCCTCAGAGGTGAACAAAACTTCTATTAGGAAAGTTTTTGTTTACTCTGGATAAAATTCATTAGCCTCTAGACAGAAATGTCAAATTGAATCCTAAAATGTGTTTCAAAATAAAATACATGCAATCTACACAACTTAAACATGGCAGTCGTTAACATGTCTGCCATCATACTGTACTTATAAAAATGCCACCAACAATTTAATAAAGATCAAAATGGTGCATCTCTCAAATCAATTGCTGAAATGTTCATGTGACTTTTTTTTAAGAGGGCTCAAAATATTTTTGTTTGTATTTTTTAACCACGTTTTTTTTAAAAATACATACCCTTTTAGTAATACTCTCAGAAAATGTTTCAGAATTCAGAATTCCTGCACGGGGTTATATATTAATTCAGAAAAATCTATTAGCTGGTAAACTTATTCAAAATGTTTAGTTGATGAGGTAAGAGCCTGCCTATTTCGTTTTAGATTCCTCCATGCATTGTCCTTACCCCTTAACCTCACTAAGGAGGTGGGTGAGATATGAAACGTCTTTCAGCTGAATTAGGGTGCGGGCCAGGGTACATCCTACAGTGGGTGCCAACCAATCGCAGGGCATACATACACTGGTTACGGAAAGTATTCAGAAGCCCTAAAATGTTTCACTCTTTGTTCTTCTTCTTCTTATATTGCAGCCAGTTGCTAAAATATTTGAAGTTAATTTTTTTTCTCATTCATGTACACACAGTACCCCATATTGACAGGAAAAAACGGAATTGTTGAATTTTTTTGCAGAATTATTAAAAACGAAAAACTGAAATATCACACATTTCTGTTTTTGTTCGGTCAATATGGGGTGCTGTGTGTACATTAATGAGGGGGGAAAATGAACTTAAATGATTTTAGCAAATGGCTGTAATTTGACAAAGAGTGAAAAATTTAAGGGGGTCTGAATACTTTCCGTACCCACTGTATAGACAGAACTGGGTAGAGTAGCCAAATATTGTACTCAAGTAACAGTATTGTTTCTTTAGAGGAATATGACTCACGTAAAAGTAAAAAGTAGTCCTCCGAATAATGACAATAGGAAAGTACTGCAAAAAAATACTCACGTAGTAACTGGTGAGAAATACGAATGTTCAAATTCAGATATTGCTGAATAATATCACTTAATCAAGAACATAATAAATACAATCTTTATGAAATAACAAGTGATGAATAAAATCTTTATAAAATAATAAATGAAGGCAAGTTCAGCTCCAAGAAATGGTCTTACACTATTTTGTTTCCACTTGGTAAACAACAGCACAATACTGTCGGCTCACCAGGCAGATTACAAAACGGAACAAGGAACAAGGCTGCAGTGGATATAAAAGGTCAACGGACCCCTCTTCAAATGCCAGGTTTTTGTGATGTAAAACAATTTAGACCAAGATAAATCATTTTCAAACTTTTTTTCCACCATTAATGTGCCCTAGAATTTGGTCAATGTAATTGAGAGGTGAGGTGAAAATAAACAACTGAATTAGTATTGTATGTGACTGACTTGGACTTGAAGTTTAATTTGCAGCCTTCTTGGCGAGGTCACCACTGCAAAAGAGATGTTCTGTCTCAACTGGTATTTTACCTGGTTAAATCAAGTTTCAATAAAATAAATCCAAATAAATCTGGTCGCACTCAAGTGTGCGCACTCCCTCTTATAATTTGGCTGTTTTCAAGAGTAACCAGTCACATTCAAATCCCCAAACACCAACAACATAGTCATAGGGCATTACAGAAACATCACTTGCTCTATTCATTGAAATGACTGAATGAAGAGAATCAGAATTTCAAAGAATAACATACAACATACTAGTTACTTTTAAGATGACCAGATTTAAAAAAGAATTAAGATGTACTATTTTGCCCCATTTAAATCCCCCAGTGTCAACTCGTGCTGTTCCCAGCTTATCAATTAGAAGAGTTTTCTCTGGACCTTCATCTCTTATAGTGAAGAAAAAGGCCCTGTTTGGTGCTTTTATAGAGCCACAGCAGGCTGTGAAATAACGACAACCATTTACATTAGTATTGACTGTTATGATCCGAATAGGCAGTCATACTCTGGCACCCTTTACTGCTCAGTGACTGTTTTTCTTTTTTGTCAATGTCTTTATGTCTCCAAAGTGTTCTCTGTCAATTGACTGTCTGTTGTCATACTAGAGCGGCTCCAACGACCGGGGACAAATTCCTTGTGTGTATTTTGGACATACTTGGCAAATAAAGATGATTCTGATTCTGATAATATCAGGGTGCAGGACACAGCAAGGAAGTGTAATAGTGTGTGTGCTGCAATTTGAAGAGACAGATATCGGTGTTGATTCAAATTAAAGTGGTTCAGCATGGCACATTAATTGGATAGGAAGCTATTCATCTATTAAAATGATCATGATGATAACATTGGCTTCAGCCAGATTTTAGTGGATGAAAGAAAATCCAAAATATAGAGTACAACCAGTGTCAGAGTTTGGTTTTTGATGCCTCCAGGACGCCTCCCTGGTGAGGTGTTCCGGTACGTCCCAGCGGGAGGAGACGTCTTTCGCTTTGCCTGGAAACACCTCGGAAGAGCTGGAGGAAGTGGCTGTAGAGAGGGAAGTCTGGGCTTCTCTGCTGAAGCTACTGCCCCCGAGACCCGACCTCGGTTAAGCGGAAGAAAATGGGTGGATGGATGGATGGATTAAAGTCTCAACTAAAACTGAAAATTGTTTTTGTGCTTGCTACGGCAGCTTTTGTTGCAGATCTTGCATTGGATCTCATTTGATTTTGCTGGCATACTGAATATTGTGACCAACGAATGCAGTTTTCCTTAAAGCAATCCAGTGGAAGCACAGTTTGACTTTTAAGTAGACACAGAAAATGCATGAAAATTCAATACATAGATAAATAGTTTAGCACTTATTCTGACAGTGGCCATTCATTACACATATTAGAGAGAATTAAGGATCAATAGAAGATATCTGGAGAGTAGTATATATTTGCAACTGCATCTGTCATTAAACCGGTGATAGCTTAATTGCACTATAGACATGATGCTCATATTTACAGTGTCATTGTATGACTGTAGGGGTGAATGAGTGAATAATGAAATATCTTTGAAGCCGTGGAGTATGCCGTAAAGTTAAGTAGAAAAGCATACCCTTTTAAAACCGTAGCTCCTCAGAACGTCACATCATGTTTTTGAACGTGGTGGCCCTCCGTTGGAACACTGCTCAAAGCCAAACTTACACACACAGTGAGGTGTCTTCATATCACGCGGTGAATCTAATCACAGTTTACAGCTCACCGCAAAGTACGAGTCTTGTCATGCACCCTGAAAATGAATAATGATAATTTTCAGTGCCTTGGCAAAAGCAGCCGTGGGAGCACCTACAGAAGCAGTCAGTGACCTTCTAGCAAACACAAGTCTGGCAATAACCTCCTGCAGAGATGTACAGTGGGAGACGCCACAGATACAAAAAGAAATACGTCTGCTAAAGCGCCATTTTTATGGGTTTTTTTTTTGTTTTTTGTTTCTTGCATTTTCTCCCTTATCATTTTTTAAAAATTGTTTTTTTAAAAATACAATTTTCAATACAATATACGCTCAAGTCTTGATAAAAATGTTTGTGCACACACGCAGCTCACCAAAACAGTTATGTGCTGATGCCTTTTGTAGCTGTGCAATGCTGCTGACAACCAAGCCAGTATTTAAAATAAATAAATAAACATTTTCAGGCAGGCTTCACACTGGAACAGGATGTTGAGTGTCTATCTGACTGTTGCGATGCTTTGCTATTTACCACTTCACAAAGCCAGAAAAAAAAAAAACCAAAACATCCTGAGCCAAACAAATACACTCTCCCAGCAAGAAGTCAAAACCGTCACGTGGACTTCAATGAAAAAAAAATAATTCTAATGCAAGTTTTGTCATTGCATTAAAAATAATTACAATAATAAAGATAAGCAACTTTCAAAGAAAATAATGAGATCCAAGTTATTATCAAAAGACTGCCTGAGCAAAACTTGCTGCCAGAGAGGGATTGATTTGTTTTCATCACTCTGGTTGTATTTTTGCAGTGGTGTAGAACTGCACTACATCATACTGAGGTCTGTTTTAATTATGTAATTTAATAACTTGGAGGTGACAAAATAACAGAAATATGTATCAGGAAAATATACAGCAGTTCTACCTTACAACCTAAATAATCATCCTGAAAATGTTATGACCTCTCTGACAGTGTCTGTCACAAGTGATTATTATTTTTGTCCTAATTTTGAGAAAGCTCTCCTGTTTGTTTTCATATTATGCAAGTCAACCTAATGGTATGGTACATGGCTGGAAAAATACGATTATGGTGGCAGTGAATTCCTGAGCATAGCAATTTTGTATGCGTTGCCCAAGTGAAACTTAAAGCTTGAAAGCATCTCCTAATCACCCGTTGCGCCAGCTTTAGACAATGCTTATTTTGTGGTGGCAAAGTTGTGATTGAAGGAATAGTGCTGCACGCAGTTACAGTGCAGGGAAGCCTAAATTGTAAAATGCTATCATCGTTGTCGTGCCTAAAACCTCTCTGTATGATGCATGTACATTTAGGCATGTGTTTGTGTGAAAATGGCAGTCAAAGAACTTCCCTGAGCAAGACAGTGCATCTGTGTCTGTGAAAGGCTAGTTTGAATTGCAGCATTCTTCTGTGCGTGTGAGACACTATCTGGGCTCTACGTTCGTAGACAGCTCATCAAAGGGGGCAACTGCCGGCGGATTCAGATTTTCGTGCAAGCGCAAGGCTCGTTGCGCATGTTTGCCAATTTGGCAGACCGGTCTACGCCAAGCAGGGTGCTCCCGGGCAACGAGGGCGTGCCCTTGGAGATGAGCCCGACGGAGTGACAATTTGGTGGCAGAAGGTCGGTCTAAACTTAGACTTGTTCAGACTACGCCTAAATGTCAGCGCAGTTTGTCTTAGGTAATTGTGGTGAATTTAATCGAGGCACAGGCAGACAGACACTGAGGTCCGCTGACATATTTAAATCTCCAGCGGTTATCAGCGGATCATTCTGTATTTAATAAGGGTACCCGCTCACATTGTCCGTTGCCACATTGCATCGTTTCCAAGAACAGTGACAATTGATCTAGTCATGGTCATAAGTCAGTCATGATCACTGAGTCTCAGTCGAGTATGTCATTGCAGCACATTTAAACGGAATGCGAGGAGTTGCTTTTCCTTGCGGCGAATGAAGTCGGCTGTAAACAAAAACACAGTGGCGCAGCCTGCCCGCAATGGGATCCACCAGAGCTGGTTTATGAAATTATCAACACTGGCCTAACCCACGCCTGGTGCAGAGTTGTGCCGCCCACTGTGCCGGGTTTGCGCTGGTCATGAAAATAGGGCCCTTAGGGATGGGCATAATAATTGATTGAGTGTCAAGTATTCAGTCGGTTATGCGGAATTGATTGTTGAGGATGATCGTGTCTTGAATCAGTTGAGACAAAATGGAATAGATTTTTTTGCTGCAACCAGCACAGATTATTGGTGCAGCCTCTAGTTTGCTGTCTAAAGATGACCAACATGACATGGAGCTATGGAAAGTCCGCCAGACAACATTATTCTACTCAATACAAAACTTTCAATGTAAATAGGACTTCAGAACATTCAGAGGATTCTTCCACTTGAGGAAAAATGTCAATTCATTGTTCATTTTCCCCATTCTTGATGGAGCAAATTTGGTCAAATGTATGACAAATATGACAAATGAGCTTACACAGATCTGGAGAACCTCTTTCTTGCTTGCGACTGATAGGAGCCTTTCTCTGCTACGCTCCCTTAATTTCATATGTCACTCTGTGTGTGTGTGTGTGTGTGTGTTTGTGTGTGCGCGCGCGCCACCCCCTGACGAAAAGCTGCTCTCGACAAGCCCCACCTGCCCCCTCTAAACTCCTTTTTTCAACCACCAGCATCGTGATCAATCACATTGTGGTTCACGCCACCCCCTTCAATCCCATAATGCCTTCCTCTAATCCGCACTTCCATCCAGTGCAGCTGGCCATCTGACCCCACTCCATCCGTTCCTCTCGCCGACTCCCAGCCCTCTTTGGTGCAACCGCGGGTGCCCTGATATCGCCTCTCCTCGCGCTCCAGTCATTCAGGCAGTCAGGGAGGAGACAGAGAGCTCTCCCTCTCTGGGTTGGTGACCCTTGTCAGGGCGACAAAGTGCCCGGCACTGCTTGCCTACACAGCTGGAAAATTAAGGACTTGAGGGGCCGAGAAGGTTCAGAGTATGTGTGTGTGTGTTTGTGTGGAATGTTTTTCATGATGATACATACGAGGCAAGGCAGAGCCAGACAGAGAGGTTTCTGTATGGGAACAAAAGAGGAGCAGACAGATTGGGACTATATGTGTCAGGTAATTTTTGGATATACAGTATGTGAGAGATGAGGCTTAAGCGTGTTGTTTAGAGAGGAAACGGGTTACAGATGGTCGTGGTGACCCGGCTGTTCCCCCCTCTAGGGGGTTAATGAGCATCACAGCATCTCCTCCTCTCGTTTATCCCTTTGCTGCGTGAACCTGTTGGCACACAACTATTTAGTCAACAGAGCCAGTGGTGTAAAATTGACATTCCTTCTCCATTTGAGTTCCAGCAGTTGCAGCCACTATGCCAGACGTTGCTGGATGTTTGTTCTGTATAAATCTGTAAACACAAAGATGATGCCCTGGTTTTATTTTTGTTGTGCAACATTAGTCCTGGTGGCATGGCGGGCGACTGGTTAAGCACATCTGCCTCACAGTTCGGAGGACCTGGGTTTAAATCCCAGTCCCGCCTGTGTGGAGTTTGCATGTTCTCCCCGTGCCTGCGTGGGTTTTCTCCGGGTACTCCGGTTTCCTCCCACATTCCAAAAACATGCAGGATAGGTTCATTGAAGATTCTAAACTGCCCGTAGGTCTGAATGTGAGTTAGAATAGTTGTTTGCTTATATGTGCCCTTCAATTGGCTGGTGACCACTTCAGTGTACCCCCGCCTCTCGCTGGGATAGGCTCCAGCATGCCCGAGAGAGGATAAGCGGAATGGAAGATGAATGAATTAATGAAGGAATGAAAATTAGTCCTGCAATTTGATCATATTCCTAAACAGTTACCTCCTGAGACTGTAACAAAAGGTAGTGCAGAGATAGTTTTCTTCTTTTCCCCCCTATTTATCTACCTGCTTGTTTCACACAAGAGAACAATATGCTAAAATGCCTATGTAGGTAATTTCAGATCTCTGCAACATAAAAACATGTTCAATGACCTAGATTTTTTTTTTCAGTGCTATATCACATAACCTTTCCGAAGGAAGTCCATTTAGGTTGAGACTGTTATTTGTGTTAAAAAAAAAAAAAAAAAGAAACTGTGTATATCTTCTGAATGATTCAAAATCAATTCTGCCAAATAAATAAATAAAATCAAACTATCCAAAAAAACATCCTTTTAAGGTAGCGCCATGGCTGGTGGAATCTATTAAACAGATATATTCTCTCTCTCTCTCTCTGTCTGTCTGTCTCTCTCTCTCTCTCTCTCTCTCTCTCTCTCTCTGTATATATATATATATATATTTAAATTTATGTCTCCCACACTATTAAAAAATATAGATCAGTTTTCACAAACCAAGGCTGTCAAATGTATGGAAAATCATTGAGTACGCTATTATTTAAGCCATAAGCCAATACTGAGAGAAGCCTGAAGTAAGTCATGTGCATTGTCCCTTTTTTAAATAAACAATTTTAAAAAAATACTTAAAAGTCCTTGTTTTCCCTTCACTCACCCAAGACTGCAAAGTGACTTTAACCTGGTTGTAGTTGTGTAAAAAAACTCAAATATAAATGTTTTTAAAATATGTTCGGTGTGGTTATTTTCTTATGTTCTTATTAATAGAAATGAAAATTGCTCATGACTGAAAAGGCCAGCATCATAAAAAAAAAGTGGGAAACCACATTTAATTAATATTGCTGCAGGTGGCTCTAAGCATACCTGGATGTGAATTTTGTAGTTAAGTCAAATAAAAGCCTCCAACTAATTTCTACCTGCAGTGATGTTATCGCTCAGGTTTACTTGCTGTGGGGCGAGGTTTATTTTGCAAATGCTGACACAACAGGGAGTCTGATTGTGAGAGTAATTAGTGCTGCAGAGACTCCATGTAAACCATTGTCATCTTTCGTAAAATAGATTCACTTAAAAATATATTGATATTAAGGGAAAACCCTACAACTTAGTACTTTGCCCACTCTCCATGCATTTTAATGCACACACCCACAGCACATACAATATGTTTGTGGAACAGGAGATTTGGGAAGATAATGTGAACCAATTTGTTTATCTATTGTCTTCCTTAAAGTAGCCCTTCAATGCTGTGAACATTGGAAATTATTCCATAGTTCTGGACTTAATAATATTGTCTGCAGAAAGAATTCTCACCAACTCAGTATTTATTTTAGCCTTTTTTTCAAATGTTTTTTTTTTTTTTTTTTTAAACAGATCTCGGTCCGCCCACATTTCAGTTGAAACCCTATTTTAGCTGGGACGTCAGCGCAAGAAGTAGGTCTGATTTCCCTATACAAGTTAACATACGCGGTTGGCTCACAAGCAAACCTCGGGTGTCATTGTCGCCTATATTCAAAGTCTGGATGTTTTTTTTAGACAAAAACTAAACTAAAACAGTAAGGATGAATACAATTGTGTACACTTGTTTTGTTGGAATCGATTGCTGTAATGTAATTCTTGGGTTGATAACATTGTCCACCTTATGACATAACACAGGTGTTACAGGTATGTTATGTCATGTCACCGCGGACTTTGATGGGCACTGCTGGCTGTAAACACGGCGGACCGGTGGTTACGGACGACTGCTGTAGCTAATGTTCAAAGACTAACTAACAGAACCACTACCCCTCAAGGAAAACATCAAAGCCATAGACCAACTTAGGTGTGGCAAAGCAGTGGGAGTTGATTGTATGTCACCTGAGATCTGGGAGCATGGAGGCCCAACACTAGACTCCTTGTCTGCTGCTGGGAGCAGAGGAACCTACCTCAAGACGCAGACACAGTCATCCTCATCCTCTACATGAACGAAGTCCTTGCCAGGCTTCTTATCATCAAGCTGGTTCCATCTAAAGCCAAAGAACATCTCCAAGAAGTCAGCGAGGCTTTAGACCTAACACAGGCACGACGGACATGGTGTTTGCCCTTCAACAACTCCAAGAGATGTGCCAAGAAGCAGAACAAGGAGCTCTATGCAACATTTATTGACCTAAAAAAAGCCTTCGACACTATGGCTAGGAAAGGACTACAGGAAATTCTCGGCTGCCACCAAACATTCCTGGACATCGTGATCCACCTGCATGAAGATTATTGCGGCTGGTACAGATTCGATAGCGACGGTGGGAAGCAGTTGTACACGTTGTCATCAACTCTTTCAACATCTTCGCAAGCATGATGTTCAAAAAGGTTACTGAAGACCTGGACGACTTTGTCAGCTACTGTCTGCACCGCAGCTTGTTCAACCTCAAACACCTGCTAGAACTCACAAAACCCCAGGAGATGCTGATTTGCGCTTCACAGACAACACTGCCCTTGTCGCCCACACAGAATGAGCTCTGCAACATATCACGTCCTGCTTCACAGACGCTGCCCGACTCTTCGGCCTTGAGGTCAGTCTAAAAAAAAGGAGGTTCTCCATCAGCCTGACCCCATGAAGAATTCCATCCACCGCGATGGGCCGCGATGACGACGACCATACTAGTAACCCTTCGTATTGAAGAAGTAGCTCTCCGTTTCAAAAAGATTTGTGACCCTTTGTTTAAATTGTTAGAATTAAGGCAATATTGTTTTTCGGCTTATAACAAGGCAATATTTTTCATGTGGAATGCTACTAAAGCCTGCATACACATCCTTGTCTATATGATCGTTTACAAACTGCTGTAGTTTTCCCCTATACAACTTTCCCTGTGTTTTTGTTAAGCCCCGCTCAAGGTCAATGTGGATAATCAACTTTCCTCTATGCGTGTTGCATCATTAGTGCCATAGAGTGATAGTTCTGCTGCTCTTCTCGTGGTGTTTTTCCAGTTGCTCTAATCACTAGTCTAATGTGCAGCTGTAATCCGAGAGCTGCGTTAAAAGAGCCTTTAGCGATCGCAGCACACGCATTGCAGACCCTGGGCCGCGAGCACGCTAAAGACAATAAACATGTTTCATAACGTATAAAAGTGCTAGGGTAAGGAAGGAGACAGGTAAAAAGGCTTTCCATTACTCTGTATGTAAATGAATGACTTCAGTGTGAATGATCCATTAGGGAAACTACACTTTGATGACCAGTTTGCAGTTTTGCAATACACTTTGGCAACTTTGGAGAGAATTATTGGTGAGCTAATAATGGCCCAAGAGGTCCTAATTGAGATCTACCACTCAACACTTTACAAATGGGACAACATTATAAATACTCCTCAAGCGGGTTTCTTTTTTTCGCATTTTATCTTTCAACCAGCCATGGGGCTTATTGTTAATGAGCGCTTGCTTGTGTGTGTTGGCGTGCATACACACGAAAGCATCTATAGCTCAGTCAAACTCATTGAGGGCGATTTGTATTCGTTTAGGGTGTGTGTGAAGGCTTTCTAGCACGTTGCTAGCAGCATATCATTCAGTGTCAGGGCAAGTTGCAGAAAACAAACTAATCTGCTTCCACCCCAGTACTCTCTCTCTCTCTCTCTCTCTCTCTCTCTCTCTCTCTCTCTCTCCTTTGACTCTTCCATTTGTTTTTTGTCACTCTACATCAATCAAAAGACTTATATGCCACTTTTTCTGCATTACTTCTTCTCATCAGCATGCTCTATGCACTAGTTTATCTATTTGTTCTTCTCCCTAGCTGCCCTTTTCCTTACTCGGCAGTGTGAATGCTTGCATGTGTATATTTGGATTTGGGATAAAGGCCAATGATATGGTTGGACATGATGTAATGATGCAAAAACAAATCAAGAAGCAAGCTTGCTCCTGCAAGGGGTCAACGTTTGATTTAAAAAGACAGACAGACAGACAGACAAGACATGGAAGGAATTTATCTATTAAACTCCCTGTAAATATATATCTTTCTTTTTCCTTGGTTTTATAAATCAAAAACAAACAAACAGCTGAAGGCAATGCAACAGACACCCCACGAGTGCGCCAAATGAGCTGTAGCCTCAAAATAATAACAGGTTAAATTAATTTTCCCTTTGTTTCCCATACTATTTCAAAGCTTTTCTGATAAACAAATTAATTTAATTAAGGCTGCTAATTAAGGCTTGGTGTCACTACTTAGTAAACAATGTCTGATCTTAAATGTATGGAGTTAAAACAAAAAAATGGAGGCGAAAGGCTATATGACATTGAAACAACTGATTTGTAATTGTCCTACTTAATCTCTGCAGACGAGAATATCCCGACAGAGACCCGGAACAGGTCGTTTTATCACGGAGCAAGCGGTCTCAAATCTCACCCACATGAGCTCTAACCATGCAGAGCTTTTTATATATATATATATATATATATATATACACACACATACGCACACACATATATATCCATTCATCCATCCATTTTCTTCCGCGCTAATTACCACTGACAGTGATAGCTCGAGGAGAGAAAACGCCGCACCATTTTCCCAATTGTGGTTGTACAGTATATGAATTACTGCACAACTAATCCCTTTAAGTTGCTTTACGACTCTCTGCATCATTTGCACAATCGTCATTACATCAGCATTATCACATTACTAGTACCCTTACGTTGCTCAATGATTCGCTGTACCTATGTGTTTCGGTCCTAAATGTATATTTTGTCACAGTGGCTGCTTTGCCGTAGGACTAGAGTGGTTCCAAATACCGGAGACAAATTCCTCATGTGTTTTAAACACACTTGGCCAATGAAGATGATTCTCATTCTAATTCTGATACAATTACAAATCTGCAGTCATCTCTGATATCTTGAGAAATTATAGCTAAAAACTGAAACCGAGAAAGATGGGAAAAAAATGGATCGATTTGATGTTTGACCCCCAGTCAAGCTGATGTCAGATTGCATTGTGAACTCAACGTTCTTGCTGTGCTACAGCGAAAGAATCTTGGAAGTCAACTACTTGAAAAAAATAAAAAGGGATGAATAAATCCCTATTGAGTGATAAAAACTGAGGGGAAGAAAAGAGCAAGATGCTGCCCTTGCAAACTCTGTATGGTGCAAGTTTAATGTTGTGTAAAGTGTAGCAGTCTTTGACGACACTTGGGCTGTGTGACTATATGCAGTAATCGCTGCACTCAGGTAGACTGACAACAGCAAGAGTAAGACACACAAGTCTGTCAACACAACATATGATAGCATTATCCCGAGCAATGATGCATCACCGGCGCAAACGGCGACCCAAACGGGGTGCAAATGTTTTGGGTGCTAATGTGTGACGAATCTCTGTCTTTCTCACTTTCTTGGCTAAACTTTGTAACACTTTCCGCTTCACACAGGAGCAGGACTGAGCACAAGACTGCATAAAGGTTGCAAGCCAATGCCATCTGTTCATTGGCTGGGCTATATCAAGCCTTACTTTACTCTGCAGCCTGAAGCGGGGGAAGACCCCATGTCCCCGTACCCCTGAATTGGTCACATTGCTTGAGTGGATTTCGTCATGTTAACTAGCCTCTTGCCTATAATGGGTAAGTGGAGTAAGGCGGACACTGGGGCGATGCTGGGAGTTGGGAAATAAGCCCGAGGACCCTTGTAATTGTTCTCATTCCTCCTGTATTTCAGTACAGTATTGTTCCCCTCTCTGCCCCACCTTTCTTCATGCCTGAAGTACCCTCACACTAATTAATGACTCTGTAGCCAGAACATCAGTCGGGTAATGGAAGATGTGCAACAATGTATGTCCCAAATAGGCCAACATAAAGAGATACAGTATTGTGGCAAACATAAAGGGCTGGTTAAACTTTATGATACCATTCCAAAGAGTTAAGAGCCAATGACACGCACCTTGTCGTAGAATAAATACAAGAACACACAAGTCAACAAGTGAGAGTTGACATTAGGGTCACATAATAATAACAGCAGCAGGAGCAGCTGCGGGCTGAATTTCATGAAATTTAATGAAGAGATGGAACAATGGCCAATCAAATACACAAACATTTATGCTCACTTTTAACATTATGTGACTTTTTATTCAAAAGCAAAATTAACATTTTTTTTTTTTTTTTAATGGTAATTTGCAGGCATATTTACACTGATAACTATTGAATAAAGTGAAATATTTCATGGATCCCTCTATTAGGATAGGTTAATATGGAATTAAATATTTAGAGAGCTGTAATCTTATTTTAATTACATTATGAAGTGGCCTATAAACCTCGAAGTGCCACCAATGTGTTCCTTTAATAGTTTATATGCTTATTTTCGGTTGTGGGGGCGAGGGAATGAGCATCATTTTGGACTCTCCTCGAAAGCTGAAGAGTGATGATAGCTTCCCGATATAAAAGGAAGCGAGAGAAAACTTGGGAATTCTGCCTGTTTATACATTTGAAAAGGTTAATGATGAACATGGAAACAAATGAGAGCAAACAATAAACAAGTGAGTGCAGTGCTGTCGAACCGAGAGCAGAAGTACATGCATGCAAGAGCCTCATTAACCGCCAGTATTTACCATCAACTTCCGGTTGTCTCGCCGAAAAACTGATTCGTAACACGTTTCTCTCGCTGTTAACTGCATTGTAACTTTTGTATGGGCAACTTGAGCAACAATACAGATCGCTGCATATGTTTACAACGTCGTATCCTAATATACTGTCGTTCTTTACAACACGTTGAGAAGGGGTGGCACGTGACCCTTCAATCAAATGGTTGACCCTGAATAATCAGCTTTTGGGGACAACAAGACTATACAAAATGCACCTTTATTAAAACACAGCTGGTCTTTTACTGATAAACAGCCACACACCAAGTAGAAAGGACATGAAATGTCCGATCTCTCCATTGTTACGGTTTGCTGCATCACTGGCAGGCTACAAAGCTGTTCAATGTACTGTATGTAGTTGACACAGCTATTGCCATTCTGCCTACTCACACCGCAATGGAAGTGCACGATGTACTGTTTAGTAAAATGGATTGTGCTGAGCTGACCTTCGCTGAAATGGTACCTACCAAATGTGGCATAACACTGCTGACATTGAAGACACATTAAAGCAATATTAGATCAATGAGCAGTAAGCCTTGATTCAGACTGACACCTTTTATTAAACAAACTACTGATACTTGCATGATATTTGGCACCCGGTGCAGAGAAAAATAAGATGGAAATGATAATTTCCCTCTGAGAATCTGCACCTTGAGCTATTGTGCTTTAACAATGAATGGGCTAGCATTTAGTTCAGACGAGCAGTTAAAGCTTTTTGTGACATAAAAAGCCTACTTGTGGGTAGTGCGCTCACCGGTCACTGGGGTTTTGGCTGATGATTTAGCCAGTCACTTCAACTCCGCAAAAAGTCTTCTCAACAATGTTCATATACGTAAGAACCAAGACTTCCTAACACAACAAAATCCATTACACCAATGTGTACATCCATGTCAAAGGATCGCTAATTAGCCTACATCTTAGAAACGTACTGTATTTCTCACCATCTGATGCGACTTTAATGTGGAGCTGTATCAGTCCCCCAGCAACTCTAGTAACTAGTTCTATACTTGACAAACACGTCTAAGACGTGCAGTTAATGTTTTCCCTCCTTTCAATGCAGACATCTTACCTTTAAACTTAACGCTAGTGTTTGGCCAACACAGCATTTACTGCTCTCCGACGTCACAGTTGAGGAGATAATACCGTATGTGTATTGAGTCTTTTCAAAGAAGCAGTTTTACACAGTGTTGCAACCAGGAGATCAGTGTGTAAAGCAGGGTGCACACACGCCAGTTTTTCAAATAACTGATTTTTAACATGTCAGTGACCCCACACAAAATCGCACACCCCACACGTGTACTGATCTCGCCACTGACGACGACGAGTCTCCTCCCCCAAACCAAATGTCGCCGCACCAAGACCGACCTGTGTGATACAGCATTGTACCACAGGGCATCGAGGCAGTCAACATATATATAGAGAAGAAGAAGAAGGACTAGCAGTAGAAGAAGAAATAGAAGCAGCTAGGCTAACTGTTAGCTTGTCTGGTAACTACGTTGTAGTTGAAAACTGTTTTTGTCTTTTATATTGTGGGTATTGACTTGGAAGATGCGATTTCTACAAACTCAACACAAGCAATTGCTCCTCTATTAGAGTCAACAATGCAAGCTTCATGTCACTCCCGAATTGGCTGTTGCTCAGTTTCACTTCACAAACACAGAGCTCATGACTTGGCCGAACTCGGCGTTTCCGATTCAGATTCCACTTAAAAAAACTATTGATCCTCACAGTGCAATTTAGGGAGCAGAGAGTAGAGCAGGGTTATTGACATACGTTTACAACATGAATGAATGAAGGAATATAAAAAAAGGACAACCACGCACATAAGGATTTGCAAGTGAAACTGTTGAACAGGTTTAACATTTACGCTTAAGCGGAATGAGTAGGAACCATCACGCTCAACACACAAGATAATCAATAATCTTTTAGAGACATCCGAGAATGGGGCCTTCGGAGACTACGATAGCAAGGGAGGGAAATGCTCAAATTCGGCCTGATTATGTGTGTATTATTATGTGTAACTTCCTTTAAGATGATATTTAATGGTCAAGGGTTCAATTCAGCTGGGATAGGCTCCAGCACCCCGCGACCCTAACCAGGATAAGCGGTGTTGAAAATGGATGGATGGATAAATACAGTGGCTAAGACTTGTGTACCTCCATTAATTGTTTCCAACAACAATAAATAAAAGCCCCATTAAGTGTCATGTGTGTCTTTTGGCTTAAAGCGGTACAAGTCCAGAACATGTGAAACAAAAGGAGGGGGTAAGACAATTAGAAGGATTTCTGCAACGTCCTAATCGAGAGATGTCACTAGCGGCAGACCATAATTCCCATTTAATGCTTCGTTTAGCTCCAGAATACCGTACTCCCCAGTGTAAAAGATGAGAGTCCAGAATAGCAAGTGTGAGCGTGTGTGTATGTGTGTGTCTATGCATGCCCGGGGTACACAATGGAAATGCTGTCGACTGAGTCATTTGATGAAAGCTGACAGCTAATTTATAGAGGGGAATTTTGGGTAAATGATTTTTCCTGGCGCAACTTTTCAGTCACTGTAGACTGGTAATTGGATTTCCCCGACTCGCCAGGTAGTGAATTAGGAGTAAACTTGCCAATGAAGGGCTGCGTGTGTGCGCGCGCATGTGTGTGTCAAACACTCAAGAGTACCATATTAATGTGATGTGTATTCGTGTGTCTTTCGGTCATTGGTTGAATGCTTTTGTGGAAAGGAGGTTAATTGTAAAGTTGAAACTGTACTGCGCTTAAAAACACACCCATCAATATTTCTTTTTATCTACTCTATCAGCAATGTAACGATGTGCACTCGCACACACGCACGCACGCACACACACCGCCATCCTCGCAGTCCCTCTAATTGCTGCAATGTTTTCTCTTCATCAAACAATTCCCTTCAGTGGGTTTTTGTGTGCACAGTTGTGATGCCTGTGTGTATTTCTTTTTACAGCTGTGTGAGAGTGGAAAGTGGTTCTGACAAGATGCTTGATGCTTGTTATGCACTAAATACATTACATTAAAAGCAGCTGCCTTTCAAGCAGTACTGCACTTCCTTACCGCGGCACAAACATAATACAAAACCTGGCTACAACTACACACACACACACACACACACACATTCAAATCTTATCTTTTGCACAAGCTACACTGATTTGTTAATTCTAAATCAAACTGACTCAAAACTGATCATTTTACAAAGTAGCCAAATCAAAACAAATTGAATGCAAATGAATGTAATCAGTTATTCTAGCCATGGCTGGCAACTTTCACAATTTTGATTTCTAATAATTGCTAACAGGCAGCCAATTTGTGCTTATTAGAATTCATTTCTATATTTTGTTCAGTTCAAGGAACTCCTCATCTTGTCAGAAAGTACTGAAAACTTTCGTCGACTGTATTCTCATGAATTTCACATCAAAACATCAAAACACGATAGACACATAAAAGTCTGTCAGCAATAAGATACCTGGAGTGTTGAGCAGTCTGGACATGAGGCAACTGTATGTGATTTGTTGCTCACAGTGTTCTGCGCTGGTGGTGATGGCTGTTACCTGGAAACAAAAAAAACATGGATATATGTGTGTGTGTGTGTGTGTGTGTTCTTGTTATCAGGCAGGCCTATTTCATGTTAAAGCCATTTATTAGAGGCGGTGCCATGAAAAGAACTGTTCTGCCTTAATTGGGTTCGCTTGGAACTTGAAACTACAGGAGTAACAAGGACGAGCATAATTAAAGGGATGTTTTGTGCCATTCAAAGCCTCTCTGGTGGATAAATTGTCGATAAATGCATTTTGAGAATTTAGCAGTAAATTACGCACTATATTTTGTCAAAATTATGCTGTTTTCTGGCAACATGAGTATCACAGTTCTAGCATAACATCTATGCCCTAAGTATTTTTTTAATAGTAGGCTACAGCACATATCACTGACATATCACACACAAAATAGCGGTTATTATTTAATGTTTAATTCAGAAAAACAAAAAAAGAAGCATTTAAAAGTAAACCAAAGAGCACATTATTTCCCAAGTGACTTTTTCAACGATGAGCCCTACTAAATTCATGACTATCAGGTGATATCTAAAAATATTCACCAAAAGGAAAGAAAGAAAGAAAAAAAAAAGAAAAAAGGAAAACATTGAGTTTGGGTACTGTGAAATAAATAGCAGGTCGCACCTCATGTACTGGAACTTTTCCCCCATTTGAGGGATCGGCTGACAGGCCATAAGTTACTGCTGTCAGCACAATGATCTGCTGCCATGACTCTGAATATCATTCAATTAGTACTGTGCAGAGGAAATCAAACTCACCAAGAAATCTGAAGGTAAAATTCTGCAGGTGCAAAATGTTACCTAATCTATTAGGTTATTTTCTATTGTGATATGTAAATCAGCAGGAGCAAAACCAACCACCCAAAGATTGTTGTCATGTTATTTGCCTTCTGTGATGTTTTGATTTTTGTTTCTGCTGGCAATATTCTTAACATGTTAAGACTTTTTCTTGTCTAGAATTGCATTTCTTTGAAAGGTCTGCATTTCATCTGCACACACATGCAGGGTTATTTCAAGTTTTGATGGTAAGGTCTATTCAGGGGTGTCCATCTCTATCCTTAATCACCCTAACCTGCTGCACAGCCTTCCCATCTCTATCCATCTTTCTGGCCAACCTGAAGAGATCCTTTTCTCCTTCGTTAATGCCCAACCTGGCATACGTGCCATCAAACACCTTTGCCACCTCTACCTTTGCTCTACGTCGCATCTCAATGTATTCCTTTCTCCTGTCCTCGGTCCTCTCAGTGTCACATTTCTTCTTAGCTAACCTCTTTTCTTGTATAATTTCCTGTACTGTGAGGTTCCACCACCAAGTCTCCTTATCTCCTTTCCTGCCAGAATATACACCAACTAGTCTCCTGCCTGTCTCTCTGATCACCTTGACTATAGTGGCCCAGTCTTCTGGAAGCTACTTCTGTCCACCGAGAGCCTGTCTCACCTCTTCCCGAAAAGCCGCACAACACTCTTCCTTTCTCAGCTTCCACCACATGGTTCTCTGCTCTGCCTTCTTAATCTTCTTCCCCGCCCCCAGAGTCATCTTACACACCACCATCCTATGCTGTCTAGCCCCACTCTCCCCTACCACTACCTTACAGTCGGTCACCTCCTTCAAATGACATCGTCTACACAAGAAGTAATCCACCTGCGTGCTTCTACCTCCGCTCTTGTAGGTCACCCTATGTTGCTGCCTCTTCGGGAAAAAAGTGTTCACTACAACCATTTACATCCTTTTTGCAAAGTCTATCACTCCAAGTTCCTTTCCTGGATGCCGTACTTACCCCTCACTTCTTCATCACCCCTGTTTCCATGTCCATTATAATCTGCACCAGTCACGACTCTCTCTCTGTCTGGGATGCTCAGAACTACTTCGTCTAGCTCCTTCCAGAATTTCTCTTTCACCTCTAGGTCACATCCTACCCGTGGGGCATAGCCACTAATCACATTATACATAAGACCCTCAATTTCAAGTTTCAGCCTCATCCCTCGATCTGATACTTTTTTCACCTCCAAGACATTCTTAACTAACTCTTCCTTGAAAATAACATCTACTCCATGGTAAAATAATTGAAACCATGCCCCTAAACATCTAGCCTTACTGCCTTTCCACCTGGTCTCCTGGACACACAATATATCAACCTTTCTCCTAATCATCATGTCAACCAACTCCCGAGATTTTCCTGTCATAGTCCCAACATTCAAAGTCCCCACATTCAATTCTAGGCTCTGTGCTTTCCTCTTCTCTTTCTGGCTAAGAACCCACTTTCCACCTCTCCTTCGTCTTCCACCCACAGCAGCTGAATTTCCACCGAATTTTCCAATTCCATACCGGGTCACGACTTCCGGTATGGAATTCTTTAGAGGAACGCTCATATTAGTTTGGCAAAGTTTTAAGCCGGATGCCCTTTCTGACGCAACCCTCTGCATTTATCCGGGCTTGGGACCGGCCTACAGTTTGCACTGGCTTGGGCCCCCCATAGGGCTGCACTGGACCGAAGGCGTACAATGCTGCTAGAAAATAAAAAGCCCGCTTGGTTCAGCACAAGCAGGTCACCATTGCATACAAAGAAGGGACCACACTCACCACCACATCTCTTCTAAAGCTAAGTCATGTGTTTAATTTATCCAATGCCTACTGTGGCATTCCTGTTTATAATGTGTATGTGTGTGTAGGTGTGTGTGTGTGTGCGCGTGCCAGGGGCCAAATGAGTCGGACATCTTCAGATTTCAGTTTGTAGCCTTCCACCTTTGCATTGTTCAGTTATTTTCCACATACATAGCATATATTATTTAGTTATTGTATTTATAGTTTGTGCAAAGTAGAAAGTCGCAGCAAATTTACAGAACATTAACCAGGATGTGCTCTGACACCAATGGATGACTAAGTTCTGAAGCACCAAAGACAAATACTAAATAGTAGATACTGTATGTGTGTTTGTGGTACCTGGTCCATAGAGGCACTGTAATTGACTTGGAGGATGGTGCGTCTCTCTCTACTGGAACCAGTCACTGTTGTTTTGGGTGGAAGGTTGTTCATGACTACGGTCCACACTTTGTCCTCTAAAAAAAACATGCACAGAACATGTTATTTGTTGTATTGTACAGACACACACAGTTGTATCTTTATATGAATTATATGGTTACGGTAGACTTCACAGCAGAAAAACTACATTCCTGTCTTGTACTGTCTGTTATGTTGTTTTTTTTTCAAATTCCAATTTTCCCTCCAATTCGATTGTTATGCATCACAGAAACAGAACAATTCATTTGGGATTACATCATAAAACTTAACAACTTAAATACATTTTGAACTGCCTGGCAAACATCCCATTATAGATCAACAGAACTGCTTGAGTTCTTTTTTTCCTGGTGGCTTCACTGTCAAGTACATGGGGTCAAGTAGCATAAGTGTCCCTTAAGCAATAAAATTGCAAATGCGAGACAAACCCACTAGGCTGGCACTGGACAGAGAGCCAACAGGAAACCAGACAGGCCAGCAGAAAAATAGCACATCACAACCAAGTGCAGCTCTTGACCAGGGGTTTTAGGGTTTAATTTGGGAATTTGTTGTTTGATGAAATCTTCATTTTTTTTTTTTTTTTTTTTTTTACAGAGTACCCTAATAGTATATGCTAATGCAGTCACTACTATGTACATGTTTATACAATATAATAGTAAATTAGTGTTTTTTTTTTTTTTTTTCTTGAAAGTGTGATCGTCTTCCTCTGTAATCAACGAGACTTTAAGGTCAAGACCGTCATGCTGTTTGACTTGGAAAAGTTAGGACAGCGTACACACACATTAGATGACAGTTTAGCTGTCACAAGAGTGAATTTCTTTCCGAGCTATGGAAGTTACAGCTCAGAGACTCCACGGTTTAATAGACACTTCAGGTCTCGGGGAGCATGAGCCCGTCACTCAAGACATATCCCTACTCACTCATACTGCCACTCAAGGTAGGTGTGTGTGTCACTGTGTGTGTGGCTGTATTTAAGGCCTTAAAGGTGTGTGTTCGCGGAGGAGAAAGTGAAACTTAACATTCTGAGGTGTGTGTGTGTGCGGGTGCAATTCAGTGTGACTAAGGGGTTAGCCAGCGGAGTGCACTGACATTTTATCAAAATGGTCCCCTTTGCTCTTCCTGTGTGCTGCGCTGTTCAAGGCGATCTAATTATTCCACTCTGTGCATGCGTGTGTTTGTGTGTGTGTGTGTGTGTGTGTGTGTGTAGACGCTTGAAGGCGGAAGGTGAAATGTGTTAGTATTTGTGGATGTGAGATAAAAGTGTCACTCGGCTTTGTAAGGGAGCCGACATTTCCCTATTCTGTTGTATGGAGTATACGAGTATGAATTATTAAAGATTTATATCAAATCAAACACACCTCACTGTCCAAAACATGGCACAGATAACGTACAGCATCAACCAGTGGCCTCTGCTCTAATACATTTTTTTTTTGTCCATTTGAACAAATGCCTACTACTCGAATCTACCCTATTGAAGTTCCATCCGTCTGTATCTCAGTTGTTAATTTCATATTTTGACAGCCGAATGTAAGTGCAGTAAAACGTTGCTGTGTTATGAGATGTCGCACTGCCTCACATTATCGCAAAGCGAAAAAAAAAAAAAGTTTTCACAGCTTTCCTGCTTGGTGGAAAAAAGCAAAAGAAGAAGAACGTTTCATGGCTTGGGTGTCAGTTATGAGATGAACAAATCAAACCTTTGACAATTTTCCGACTTTGATCGGTGTGTTCCTTCGATTGCAATTCTTTAAAGTTGAAGTTCGAGATCCGTTTGTTTCTTTTTCTCCATGGGGCGTGCCACACACTGGCACTCATTACTATTGTTTAAATAGGTCGTAAGATACAGTACATTAATAATTATATGAATAATATATATGAACATTACTTGAAATATCTAAAACTGACAGTTAAAAATCCATCCATCGTGCAGGAAATAAGAATGTTGCTAACATTAGGATTAGGGCCACCTTTGGCATTGTCACTTGTCTCTGTCTTTTTTTTTTTTTTTAAGAAAAAACATCGCAGCTCTTCCTCACTTGTATCGTTCACACGTGTGAACATCAAAATAAAAGCGCCACTTTCAAAATAAAAGCATACTATATGTTAAACTGCCTGCTAGGGTGGGTCAGAGACAATGGACGAGCCGGACGGGGGGGCCGTGGACCGTACTTTGCCGAGTTCTGCTTTATGCATTTGGGCTGTAATTTGGCAAAATAAATAAAACGTCAGGCCAAGGGTTATAAGAACAATGGGCGAATATTGCCTCCCCCATGACGAGGCACCGGAAGAAGCAGTCACGTACGTGCACACACCGCACATGCGGTCCTGTACAAACCTGTCATGTCGCAGCTGACTTTGAAAGGGCCCAGAGGTCCACTGCCATCAGGGTCTATCCAGTAGGTGTCAGAGGACCGGCCCAAATGCTTATAGGCCTCGCATGATGGCTCATAGATAGCTGGGGAAGGCAAATGACATTCATGGAAATGTAAATACAATTACAGTGACGTAGTATCAATCCAATGTGTCTTTATGACACCGACAACAACTAACGGCGGAGGACGGAGTATTTTCGATAGCCACTTCAATCAATCAATCAAATCGATTTTTTCAGTGGTACCAATGTTATTGTGTATGTTAAGGGTTTAAAGAGTCAATATGTTGCAGCAAATCCATAAATCCCCCGTCCCACCGACAATTATGTTTTCCAGCTTCACTGCAGTGCCTGTCAAGGGCTGGCTTGCCCCACACAGTCTAGCAGTCTTTATGACACAGATATTGATGGTATGTTTTGATGATACACGCACACACACACACACACACACGGAGGGTACGGATGAGTGGAGGAGTTATTACCAGAGATGTGGAAGTGTTTCTTGGAGTGAAACCTTCATGATGGAGGCAATGTTTTTCTTCCTATATTTTTTTATGATGGTTTATATTTTATTCCTTTCCGTTCTGTCTTTTCTTATTTGTTATCCTTGAATTCCCCCTTATTGAACAGAATTTCTGTCTTACACACTACATTCTTGCCAAGAGGCAATCAAACTTTAGACGCAACAAACCTTGAATGATATACCTTTACACTTATAAAGGAAACTCAGGGGTCTCAAATACAGTATGTAGTGGATCCGAAGCATGGTCATAACTATTCCCTCAAATTAATAATACTTTCGAGTGGAAATTCATGAATAGCTAATGGCAATGAATGGTCTTCTATTAGATGGCAGGAAGTAAATACAGTCATTAATGCATCCACTTTTTGTGACATTTTTGTTTGTTGGTGTGCCGTGAGATTTGTCAACTGTAAAATATGTTCCTTGGCTCCATAAAGGTTGGATCCACGGGCAATTGGATTATATATGTATAAAAATAAATATATATGTATACGATAACTCTAAATGTGTTAGTCACACAAGTTGTAATCATCAAGACAAGATATTGAAGAAAGAAATTCAAGATTGTCATTTTCATTGGCAAATTAACATTCTCAGTCATAAGAATTCTCTGATATTGCTGACATACACTTTCAGGGAAGGAGCCATGTCAGCCATGCATACGTGAGGAAATACACTTTTCGCCGACTGCAAATTATGCTCTGCAAAATGGACGAGGAACTCATCGGGTGGCGACGTAGGCGACCGGCGCCGACCGGCAAGCACCGACTTTGGCGTGCCCTTTCTCCTGCTCTTCTCCGGAAGCACAGTGTGGTGAGTCACATTTCTTTGACGGTCCGAAATATATGATAATTAGGTGTTCATATTCTGTTCATGTTTTGTATTTTACCATGTAATATGCTCATGTCAGCATTCGTTAATTGTTATGAGCCCAAGCTGTGAAATTGACATTTTGCAGACAGAAATCACTTTTTGCATTGAACTTATTTGCAGTTGTTCCTATGTAGGCAACTCCATGCATCTCTGTGTCAGTTGTATTGTATTTGATTTGTTCCTGCGTTATTTCTCATGTCTGCCGCGTGATTCATGCTGAATTTCTGTGTTTAGTGGAGCTGCCTTTTATGTTTCCACCAGCAGTCGTGTAACCCCTGTGTCAGCTATATTCAGGTAGACTTTGTCAATTAAAGTGAACGTGTTTATTTCTTTCTGTACAGTATTATAAAACTGATTGATAGAATTAACATTTGTATTGGAATGGTTTAGCAACACACACAGTACAATCACCGTTGTAATTATTCATCTCGTATTGTTTATATTTTTGTAATAATGTTTGTAATATGGGATTCATTCTCTTAGTGTTGGATTTTGTAGATAAAAAGTGTTACTCTAAAAAGTCTTGTATTTGAGTGAAACATGCCATGTTCAGGAAATGTGGGTTTTTGAACAGTATTTGATTTAAACAACTAGGAGTGGGACTCGACTAATAAAAAATAATCTAATTAATTAGAGGCTTTGTAATTAATTAATTAAAAGTCTTGGAGAGAGTCATGGGAGAAATGGTGAATTTAGACAAAGGCCAAACCAAACACGGATCAGAATACATATGGTCGTGACACGGATGATCACGCACACCCGCATGAACACTTACAGGTGTGACAGGTGGCACCCGTGTATCCAGTTCCATCGCAAGTACAGCTGAAACTGTCCCATGTCTGTTTACACCGACCGCCATGCTCGCAGTGATTAGGCATACATCTGCAACGGAGGGAGAAGGGTGGTAGGGTTTTAAAACGAGTTGTGCAACGTTTGAATCAAATGCAAGCATAGTTATATAACACATGACATATTGTAAATGACACAAAAAGAGGTGTTCAAAATATTTTTCCAGCCATTTTATTAACTTGAAGTCCATCCATCCATCCATCCAACCATTTTCCGTACCGCTTATCCTCACGAGGGTCGCAGGCGTGCTGGAGCCTTTCCCAGCTGTCTTCGGGCGAGAGGCGGGGTACACCCTGAACTGGTCGCCAGCCAATTGCAGGGCACACATAAACAAACAACCATACGCACTCGCATTCACACCTACGGGCAATTTAGAGTCGACAGTTAACCTACCATGGATGTTTTTGGGATGTGGGAGGAAACCTGAGTACCCGGAGAAAACCCACGCAGGCATGGGGAGAACATGCAAACTCCACACAGGCGAGGCCGGGATTTGAACCCGGTCATCAGAACTGTGAGGCAGATGTGCTAACCAGTCAGTCACTGTGCCGCCTAGCTTGAAGTCGTTTCACTGAATTAACTTTTGTATAGTCTCCTGCTGTTAAATCCACATTTATCGATACAACGATCCCAGAATATAAATTAGAACGTGATGTAATATGGTAAAAAGATCCCCGACGACCATAACACATCATCATTGATCGCAGTTTTCATTAAAGTCACACATTTCCCTTCTCCTTCTGCATTAAGCGAACTTATAAAAGCAAAGCACAACCCATGTGAACCTTCTTACCACTCTTTTTGCTGCAGCTACAAAATGTTTTCTTAGAAACGGGAGTTCCAACTTGTTTATGTAGGCACGTAAATGTATTCGAACCTCCAAGTTACAGGAAGGAAAGCTCTGACAATGTCATTGCCCTGAACAAACAAGATCAAAATGAAGAATCAGAGGTTAAGTTTGAGTAAGTATAGCACTATACTGTAAGTAAAAGCAAATACATGATACAGAAGTAGTATATAAATGTAAGTATGTGACATAAAAATGAAATAGAAGAAGGTCCTGTAGAGTGGATATAAATGTTGACACCCATGAGTAAACTTCCAACCCCTACTAAAACAAACAACAAAAAAACCTAAATAATAAAAAAGCACAAAATAAAAGAAACAGCCCTATCCAGGGCTATAAAAAAGAGAAACAATTTTTGATCTTTCTACCGTCACAGCCCAATTCAAGTCACCGTGCAGGCCTAAGCTCTGAACAGCCCACACTGAAATGCAATCACAGTGTGGTGAAGCCATTCTTTTTTTTTTTTTTGTAAATTAATGTACACTTTGCATCACTGCTGTCCTGTTAAATAGAATCTGCCTTTACTTCAACTTTTCTTTTCTTTTTTTTTAAAACAGTGTCACAGTTTGGCGTTTTTCGTCACCGGCGCACTCTGCCAGTGTTTGTCCACCCGATACTCTGCCATTCAGCTGCCCCTGCCTATAAAACACGGGTGTCAAACTCAAGGCCCGGGGGCCATATCCGGCCCACCACATGATTTTATGTGGCCCGCGAAGGCAAATCGTGTGTGTCAACTTCCATGATTCAAATGATCATATTTTGAAAATAATATTGAGATATTGCAAGAATCTTTGTGTTACCAAATATGAACAATAGTTGAAAAAAACCCATTACCCTTGATTTCTGATTCCAAAACTAGTATATAAAATGTCGGGTGTAATAATATGATGAGGTGATTCGACTGTTACAGCCGAACAGGACAAAGAAAAAAAAAAAGAAAAAATGATGAGGTGATTAAAGATCTTTATGATTTCACAGTCATAACGGCCCTCTGAGGGAAACCGTAACTATAATGTGGCCCGTGACAAAACTTAGTTTGACACCCCTGCTATAAAAGATGACTCACTCATTGCCAGATTGTTCGCTATGTGCCCATGAAAGACTCTCCAACAATTTTACTTTGATTGAGCTTTCGTTGCCGACCCTGTGTGCCCCTAACCTTCCTACCACGTCGTTCCCCCGGGAATCCCCTCAGTCTTCTGCCCCCAGCCCATGAGTCAAGCCTAAGCACATTTTGCCAGTTCTCGTGGTTGAATGTGTCGCTACGACAACATAAGTGGGAGTTCCCCCAGCCGACCTGTGGCTTATAGAGCATTACATGACTTATCCCCAAACCCTTTCCCAAGCTTCAAAGACTCTATCTGGATTCTGAATTTAACTGCATTGCTACTCACTTGTTTATTGCTGGACTAGTCAGTTTTTTTTAAAGTCAATTCTAACTAGTCCTGTGACCGGTGCACTGCTATTGGTTCTACACACACCGCTGTCAACAAGTCTATTAATAGTGCTAGATTTAATTCATTAACCATCACCCCAGTATATTAGAAGGCCTGGATTTTAAGACTGTGGAAATTTAAACTTTAATTTGGCCAGATGTCTACCGATAGCGATAACCGAAAATTTGCTGCTTCTCCAAGCCGATACCGATAACTAATCTACATTTTAATGGTTGACATCAGGAGTCTTCATCGATTTCCAGGCCAAGGACCCCTAAAAGCCTATAGCGTGTCTATAGAACTTATTAGTGAATGAATACGATATCACATCCATGTTAGTCAACTGGCGTAAGGAGTTGCTGCAGGCCCCGGGAGTCAAGCCAAGAGAAATATGAATACCCACCACCCACCCTGTTACTATGGTTACCAGGTCCCCGACTGGCAACCATTATCTCTGTACTGTGATCGTGTGTGTGGGGTGCCGTGCATTAAAAATTGGGAAGACTGGTGGGGGTGACCCAGGCCAACCATTTCCCCAAAGAATGTGTGAATGTATGTGGTGAATTAAAAATCAGCAGGGGAAAGGCATGGCGGGCCAGAGAGCAGGTCGAAGTGCCGGAACACCTTGCCTCGTGTTCTCCCCAGCCCGACACTGCCCCCCACTGACGGGTCTATGATGCATTAAACCTGGAGGACCGGCAGGGCAGAGAAGGGGGGCGACCAGACTGGAGACCAGCACAGATGTGCCAGGACCTAGCCCAGCGTCCGTCTCATCATGCCTCCTGCCAGCCCCACAGGGGACCCTGAAACTGATGTGAATGTGTCCAATATGCACAGTGCGAGTAATAAAAATATGCATAGTGTATGAAGTAAGAGACTAGACTCCTGTGGGCCCGGTCCGGCTTTTGCTTTTTTTTTTTTTTTTTTACAGAACTGATTTGTTCTCTGTAAAAGGTCTGTATGATTTTGTCTCTGTATAATACTGTATTTTACAAACTGCCATGATAGAGGTTGGCGTTTTATACCTAGTGTTGATTAAAACGTAAAGTTGAGGGTATAAAAATAAGGTATAGGTCATAAAAATGAGGAGCAGGATATAAATGCAAGGTATATGATATGAAAATTCATTACAGTACATTCAAGTATATGGCTATGAGATACAAATATAATGTTTTATAAATCATGCAAACAAATATGGTATGAGAATGAAAAACCTCTAGATTGGTTGAATCCAATCTGGTATGGCTTTGTTCTGATACTATCGTATACAGTAGGCTACCATGGGTGGAAATAGTGAGGGTTAGGTTAGGATAAGGGCTTTTCTCGTGTGTGCTGTTTGCCTCTTCTACTCACTCCCACAGTGGAATAGCATTGATCAAACGCGGGTCAGACAGGTCTATTGAGCAGCCTTCAAAGACGTTCTGATTAGTTCTATAGTAACACTCTACTCATTCATCTTCCATGGCGCAGTAAGACCCACCACAAGTACTGCAGACCACACAACATTTTGAAGCAGTTGAAAGGGGCAAGACAGTGAACAGCAAGAACAGGAAATTTGTAGGGACATTTTATTAGTATTTTGCTATGCTCTTTCTTTTTCAAATTGACTTTCAAAGTACTAAAAGCGGGTCCGTACAATCAACAAAAGAACGGTTACAGAATGATAGAACAGCTTTAAAATGTTATTGAAAAAAGGTTTACCCAAAAACCAGTTAGATATACAAACATGCTTTTCAGTCAAGTCACCCTACATTGGTATGCCCAAGCCCCAAGTTGTGATCATGAACATTTTCATAGCCTACCCCAGCAAACATGACCTCGTCAAGTGAGGACAAAATTGATGTGAATCAAGCAATGGCAGTTAGTGTCCAACCATTTGGCAAAGCTGGTGCTGACTGCCTGTGAAAACAAAATACTGAAGAGAAAATACTGCTCTGATCAGCACAGGGTTAACTCTTAATTTTTCACTTCTGTTTTGTTCACCCTGGCATCGTGATTCTCAAAAGTTTCTTTATGTTCTTATCTTATGTCTAACAACAGGCAAATGATCATTGGGCCATTATTTAAGTGGGGACAAAATGCACGATTTCTCGCAGTTTAACCTGGTTGAAATGTATTATTAATTTTGAATAAAAACTTTCAACGACTTTCTGCCATCTGATATCAGATGCTATGGGTGATACTTACAACCTCCTTGTGACAGCTACAGTATATCAAATAGAAATCCAAGGTCATCAAAAACCACAATGTATCCCACCTTAAGCATGCCCCAATTGTTTGTGATATGTGTATATGTACAGTAAAAGTTCAAGAACAATCAGGTTCCAATAATGTCAGCTCAAATTGTAATGTTGTCTTTCAAATTTCATTGATCAGTGAGAACAAAAATGTTAGAACACCATACAAATTGGAAAGACAAAGGAAGGGATACTATTTTGGCCGTTTTTGTTGAGATCTACACCACATTTGAAAAGTGAACCCAATAACTATAACTACCTCTATATAGTGCACTATAACTATACAAGAGTGATTCATGTCTTACCTATCTATAATGGCACACATGTCCAGGCTGACATTCTCAAAAGCTCCCACTGTGCCTTTCTCCACTGCATGCAAATCAGCTGGTTGGTCATCCACAACAATTGCTTGCATGCAACCCTGGAAGAAGCGCTGAGAGGGCGGGAACAACGTCTGGAGAAAATACCCTGAGAGCAGAGCAAATTAAATGGATTAAGACACAAGCAATTATAATTTTGTAGTATTGAAACAAAAGGCTGCTTGGTAGTGATCCTTTGAGCTTCGAAAACCTCAAATGTTTTATGACGTCGGGGATTGACCACTGATTGAGAGTCTGCATATAACAGGAAGGCTGGAGCCCATATCCGAAATCCACCACCTCTGAACTGTCCATGCCGACGACACTGATGTTAAAATGTTAATTAAACAATTGCTGGTACAGCAGATTGTTTTGATGATGGTGTCAGCTTGGACTCAGGAGCAAATTATGACAAATAAAATGCTCTCAATGGAAGATGTTGTTTCGAAAGTGGACCAAATCGAAGTTCGAACAGCGTATTTCGAGGTACTGTTATATAGGGAAAGCATCAAAGGTATGTACAAAGATGATGGATGGATTGTGTGGTAAATGTGGTAAATATGCTTTAAAACAGAAGAAATGAAGTGGAGGTCAAACCAAACATTATCCTTGACATGAGACAACAGTTACAGACTGGTGGTTCTCTGCTTGTTTGAATATTTTGCAGCCATGAACCTTTATTGTCTCCTCTTATTTTCCAGCACAGCCACAAGGCCCTTAGCATCAATGGTCGTCCAAAGGCCACAATACCCTTAATGCCAAATAGGTTTTAGTACATAGGGCACCTTTATGCGATACAAGAGTCAACTGGTATCACTGTACCATCATTGGGTCTTGAATAAAGTAATAAAGGCCAGGACAAGCCACTGTGGTTGTGTACCACTAGAATGTTTTCTGCAAATGTGACTTTGTGTGTGGCATTTAAAGTGTTTAAGGCACAATACATACTGTATTGTGTTTGTGGATGTGTCATTATGCTGTGTTTGAAAAAGAGGCAGAAAGCTTGCAATTCAGTCACTGCCAGGGCAAACCTAAAGCACCCATACTCAATGACATCTCCATCATCATGATGTTATTAGCTGTCACACACTTACATGCCAATCCTAGTGAAGGCCAAACCATCAAAAGGGCTTATTATAAGGGGTACGTGCACTCTTTGAGAGTGTGAATAAATATAATAGGAGATGATGTGGCTGTCAGAATCACCAGGGAGTAGGAAAGAAGAGTCTTTACATTTCCAGGAATATTCAGGGCTATTAAATGGAAATGATCATCTTAATTCAGATTTACTGTATAATTCAGCACACTATTATACGTTGTACAATCGCCCAACAATATTGTCATGGGTGTGTGTTCTGGTTGTTGTCTTCCCCCTGTCTCGTACACACCTGCTCCTGAGAGCATCTCCCCCACCTGTGGCTCGTTTACCCCAATTACCCCATGCATTTAACCTCGTGTCTCATTCTTTCTGGTTGGCCGTTCGTCGTACCTTGTTGTCACGTTCCACCATTCCTTGCTTCCACGTCACCGACTCAGAGTAAGCCTAGACCCTGTCCTGAATATTGACCTTGCCTTTTTGCCTCACGTTTTTTTGGATACTGTTGCCTGTTCGGATTGCCTGCCCGTGTACCAGCCTCTGCCCGTTTATTAAACCTCTTTTTTTGAAACTGTCAATTTGAATTGGAGTCGTGCATTTTGGGTTCTGTCCTTTTCTATGAAGCAAGAGATGCATGCCTCTAGAAACATAAAAATAGAAATTCGAGTTTATAGCCAATAAGAAACAAAGAATGTTTTTTTTTTTTTTGGTTAATTGTGGTTTTAGTTGGCTGTGTTGTAGAGCTGGAATTCATTAGACTGAATATTCCTTCATTATACGTAGCTAAGGTAACCAGTCATTAGCAGTACATCTCAGTCTAATGCAGAGCAAATCTACACCACTGAATACTGCAACCAAATTAACATATTAGTTCTCCAACAAGATTCAACAATATTATCACATTTGGACATGAGGCAACTGAGGATACAGTTTATAAGCAGCACAGAATTAAAATGTCTGTTTGTGGTGTATGTTTATCCGTCTCATCTTGATTTCCCTATCTCTCTCCAAAACGTCCAACTTGCCATCTGTGTCGACTGCGTCTTTGCGCAGTTGTCTAGCGCATCCCCGAGGTCGTAGACAGACGGCGGGAAAAAAGGATCGTGGCAGAGACGGAAGGGGTGAGATAAGTTTGAAAACAGAACACGCACTACAGCTGTCTGGCAGCATATTTTGTGTCCTTTGGGTAGCATTCAAATGCAAAAAGGATGCCGTTTGGCTGACAGTTTGGCAGAATGAAGGAAACAATATGTGGAATGATGTGTTGGTGAATGGATGGATAATTTGTTGCAAGAACATGGAAGTAGACAGTAGGAGTTTGCACTCAGGGTTTCCCCCCTAACAACATAAAAATATACTAGTTTTACTTTTTGGGCCTTTTTTAAAATCAAAGCAAACCATGCAACTTAATTCTGGCCCGGTGAAAACAAATTAGAATAGTTAAGATATAAAGTGGTAGCTAAAACTAAAACTACCTCAACTTGTTCACTGCAACTGTTCCAGGTCAATTCTTGAATTCAGTGTTTTTCCTTTCCACCTTTACATAATTTTCTTGGCTATTCAGTTATAGTAATTTGCATGTCGAGGTTGAATAAGGGTAGCATATGTCCTAACTAAAACATTGAGGGAAAAGTAGTGGTAGTTAAAAGTAAAAGAAGTCACATGTATTTTTACAGTCCTTTTCAAATAACACGAGTGCTTCATGGTTTGCAATAACAGAATAAACTAATAGAAACTAACAAACTAACCAGAAAGAAAAAATCACCAGGCCCAATAATATAGTATAGTATGTAAGGGCATGACAAATATAAGGAAGAAAATTAACCTGAAGGCACAATATAATCTTGTTTGAAAAGAATATATATTTTTTTACTTGGCTTCCATGGATTGCAATGAATGAACGGCTCAAAAAAAAAAAAAAACTCTCATTTTGAAATGCCCTATACTTTTTGGGAAGCCAGATAGGTGACTCACAGTCGATTTACTGAGACGTGATGATTCTCAGGACCATCATAATGCCCCCATGACACACTTTGGAACTTTGTACTGTACTCGTCTTGAAAATGCACCATTGTGCATGTACTGTAGTTGTGTAGAGAACAATCTGAATGTCATATGGAGACAAACACTTGTATTGTATCTATGGATCACCCTGGTGTATTTGGAATTACTCAAAAAAGCAAGAACTCAATGTCCGATAAGCCTTGGGGGTGTGGGTCGCTGGCATTCTATCAGAACCTTCATGTGGTGCCCATATCGTGGTGCTCTTAACAACACACATTGGAGGACCAGCATCAGCAGGAGCAGCGCCACCTCACTGCCTGTATAACACTTGTTATCACCTGCCATCACATTTACAAGGGACATGAAGAGGATAGCAAGAATATTCAAGTGAGGAAAGAAATAGTAAATGCAGGCTTGTAAAAGTAGCGATTGTATCTACTGGAGATGTTTTACATCAGCATACAGATCAGAAATAGTGATAGTAAGTATTAGAAATGGCAGGAAATGTACAGTATTAGTCCGACACCCGATGTAAGGTTCATGCCCTGAATGAACAGCAACCTTTTTTTCTACATTTCTACAACGTATTTTTATATCAGTATATAGAAGAACCTGAAACAAATATATGTCTATATTTTTTATGCAAAAATAGAATTATGCATGAATTTCCTCACGACTCGAATGAACCTTTCCTGCTGAGCCCAGCTTCATACACATTTCATGGCGTGCGACATGTCGGACCGTAGTAGATTGCAATGTGTGTGCCTGGCCCGTAAATCGTCACATGCCGCGACGCGCCATGATCAAACACTAACACTAGCATGCATTCTAGTGAGAACCATGACAAAGCTGCCACCACCAAATGTGCCAGAAAATGACAAAAGTTGAAAGCCAGGGAAATACATATGGTTCCCGTCCCGCCTCCAAGTTTTGTCACGGCTTATTATATACTGTCACATTTTGTTGCCTTATCCCCATTTTACTATGGCTGATTAGGTTTCTCATCTGCACCGTGACTGCCGTGGCAAATTTTTGGAAGGTTCAAAAATATGGCCCAGCATCTATGGCAATCACTGCTCGTCACATTTTCCCATTCCGCCCCCCCCCCGCGTTGTCTCACGTCTTTCCCGTTTTGTCCACGGTGGCCTGAAACACGATTGCCGTGGGCGCCGGGAACATAATGTAAACCAAGCAGCACGGTGGATTAATTGTTAGTTATGATGTTCTGAGTTTGAATCCTGGCTCGGCCATATCCTGTCTGAAGGGTGCATGTTCTCGTTGCGCTCGCATGGATTTTCACTCGGTATTCCGGCTTCCTCCCACATTTAAGAAACACGCATGAAGACTCTGATTGTGTTCAAGTGAGTGTGAATCGTTGTTTGTCTTTATGGCGCTTCCAAATAGCTGGCAAGTAGATCTGGGTATACATGGGAGCTTGTTGACAGCCCCAATACAGTATGTGTAAGACATCGTCCCCCCCCCTACATAATCAACACAAGTCAGATTGGCAACAGTTTTAAATTGAATAATTTGTGAGAACACATTTTACTGAAGGAGAGGTGGAATAGTTAGACTGGAAGAAGAGGAGGCGAAATGACAATCTGAATACATAAATATGGAAAAAAATAAATCGAGCCAAATACAGGATTATCTTCCCTGAGAGAAATTTGCATAATGACAGCTGTAAATCAGAGGATGTTCTTAGGATTTGGAGTCATCAAGAGGCCACCAAGCACCTAAAAAAAACAAATGGGGACATATATACTTTGTATCACCATCACGCTGTATTTCGCTTATGGCGAAACAAGAACGGAATGTGATCATTCAATCAAATTACTTTTCTAATATGTTGTTACTGAGAAAGACTTTAAAAGATAGTCACCAAGCCAATGACTTATTATTCAAGAAAAACGTTTTATTGAGTGTCCGTATTGCCTCTGGAGAAATTCAATTTTTGGATGTATCGTGCCAGTTACTAATTTCACTAAGAGCAGTGACAGCGTTGAGAAGCTATGTCCCATAAAGCAGGCTTTGGGCTTAGGAGAGGGCCTCTGAAAGTGGTCATTCTCTGGAGAAAGAGAGCTGGAAATATAAAAACGTGACAAGATTGTGCGCCATATGATCTGGATAAAATGGTTTCAAAAAAAACTGCGGGGAAACTGATAAATTGGAGTCAAAGTTGAGAAAACGGGAGAGGATGGAAGAATGGTACATCGAGAAGAAGGCAGCAAATACAGCCAAGGTTTTCTTTCTTTTTTGAATGACGAGATGAAAACACGATAATTCCATAGCCTTGGTGCTGAGCTGATGGTGACAGTTTGATCTGAAAATCACTTTACATTGTTCCAATTAACGAAAATTGGTTTTGAAATCAGAACAATTTGGAAGTCAATCAACATCACGGAACTGACTGTGCCCCAATTCGAAGGTTCCACAGCATATCAATATGTTTCCACAGAGATCTTGCTTCCCTTCAATATGAAGTTCTGCTGTTGGTTTTTCTTTCAATTCCCCTATTGACCACTAAGCCAATATAGTTAGTGACATCTGAACAACACCTGTCGGGGGCATAACTGAATGTATCATCAGTCATTTCTCTCTAAACCCCCGAGATATAAAGCTTCAATAAGGCTATTCCAATTAGACTAACAAGATACAGAACACGACGAGGTGTCATTTGCCAGTATGGTCACCTATCTATCGGCTGTTACAGAGAAGCAAACTGGATCCTCTGGCTCAGCGGGATAACGGGTCCAAGAGTAGGTGTGGACAGCGGGGGAGCGATGATATTCCATCTACTGATTTCCCACCGTGACAAACACACTGCGACCCAAAGAAATCTTCACAGGGGATCATCTGTTCCAGTGGGGCCCCTGGACCACTCTGCCACTCAAAAGGAATAAGGGAAGCATTTGTCTACTTAATCTTAAAACCAAAAGGGCTGTCTTAAATAAGACACGATGTATAATTTTGAGTATTTGTATTGGTGATGATAAAAACAAAATGATACATGTATGTACCAAAGATGCCAATAGGCTAAACGCCAGCCAATTTTGCTGAAAAAGACTCCTGTTTTGCCTGTAAGGAATTAGTTACAGGTTGACATTTGACAAAACTGCTATCTCACACAAGAAGTGAGTCCAACTTCGAGTGGAAGTATTTAGTTACAGGTTGACTGAGGCATGCAATGAGCAAAAAGGTGACCAGCAGCACATGCCATGGGAGAGTTATGGCACCATTAAAGAGCTACTGGCCAGGCTGTAAAGCACAGATGGTGTGAAAGTCACTCAAATTGCATTTGGTTATTTGGTTCAAGAAGTTCAACGTGCCCTCCACCCAAAAAAAGAAACTGTGGCAGTTCTAAACCCTTTTGACATTTCCATCACATAGCATGTACAGATCTACTGTAAATGTCATTCAATCTATTTTAAAGCATGCATTACCTCTTCAGAGTCGTGACATAATCTCATTTCAAAGCTGATGCATGTTAATTACAAAGCCGGGCAATTGATTAGTTTTGAAGATTGGTGCTGCTGATTTAGACATATGCAAGCAGGCATGCATGCACGCACGCACGCACAAATGTTCATATTTGATTTCACACAAGTGACTAATTATTGAGTTAAATGCCCTAAAAACAACATTACCATTTGCCCTGAAGCACAGATCCTTTCTCGCTCGAATCATATTAAGAGTGTCAAGCAACACTATAATTAAGACTAGGTTCTTGTGTTTTTTGTATGCTTGCCAATAAGTCAGAAACAGCCAAGCTTCAGAAGAATACTAATACGACGTAATTTGGTTGAATGTGTATTTTTGTCATGATTCTAAAACACTCAGGCAAGACTGTGAAATGCAAATAAAAATAAATACTGAACTACATAGTCCATACCGCTAAAACTTTACAGCAGGCAAACTCCCCATGTAGAGATTGCATCACATGCAGCACCACAACTGACATTTGAGGAGGTCCCACAGAAGAATCCACTGACTGTTTGGTGCAAAATTAACTCCAACACTTGTGCGATTGAAAAGCACCCAAATTGGTTTTGAAATTAGAATTTGGAAGCCCACAAGCGTGACAGAACAGTTTGTGTTCTGTGTGACGTTGAAGGCTCCACTGTATATATTTTACATATATATATGTGACTGATTGTTTATGTCCGCTGATCTCGATGTATATTTGTTCTTGCCCAGTGAGTCCCTATCCATTGGGCTATTCAGTGGATTGCCAGTATTATACCAATAAAACACATAAAGACAAGCCATCTGGCTCCAAAGAAAACGCAATTAAATCCCTCAAATGTTAATCATAATCAATTGTGATAAATTGTATCTTATTTTATTCTTCTATTTATATTTCACAAGACTTGAGACTTATGAAGTAGCTTGACACCTTGGGTACCTAATGTTGTTCCATATCATGTTTAAATGCGTGTTAGTGACAAACTCCTTGAAATTAGACAACGATTAATTGACATGGGTTTACCTGTCCTGGGCTTATGATCAATTATTGTAAGTATACAGAAGGGCTCGTGCTTCAGACATTTTACTTCTCGGCTGGGCATATTTTTTTCAAAGGGGCCATGTGAGAAGCTGAAACGGTTGTTGAGGGCCACACCAACATGCAACCTTAGTTGTGTTGCATATTAATTTAATGCATTAATAAAAAGTACTATATTGTCTTAAAACAACAACAATAATAACGCATACCACTTTTATATCATTTAAAGTATGCTCACATTTAGAGGACGTACCCACTAACTCATATCATCTGTTCCGAGTTGGGAATCCTGAATCATTATCAGAGCAAATCCTGCTCTTGCCTCCGCCATATGGGAAACAATAATATTGCTAACATGAGGACCACTCTTGGCATTGTCGATCATCACTTTTAAAAATCAATAAATAAATAAATAAAAAATACTCTGTAGAAGAGTTAGAAATGTTGGCAACAAATAGCGACAGTGTCGCGTAGTCTGCAACACTGAGGACATAATTCAAAATCATTCTTGCTCGTTTGTGCTGCCTAAAGACATTAACATCAAAATTAAAGCACCACTGTCAAAATAAGTGCATACACAGAGTATATGCACAATAAATACATATTTTACATTAGATTTTTACCAGGACAGTTTTAGTGAAACACAGCTCAATGTAAAGTTAGCACTCTCTCCTACCATGCCACAACTAAAGGTCATTGTTCCCTTACCTCCCAGGTGATACGTTCCTCCAGTGGTGATTGAGAGTGGTGACGTGGATCGTACAGCAGAAGCCTCATCGCCATCTGTCATCAACATGGCGAAATTTTCCTTGGCAACCAAACGTACAGCATGCCATTGGCCATCATTAAGGCCAGAACCTGTGGGACGATGACAAAAGAGGGAGTCAAAATGAAACAAAAGATGGATAATAATGTTTTCAGCCAAAAGATGGCTGAAATTATAGTGCGAGGCAACACAACAAGTTACTTTTCTATTATTATTATCTATTATTTTTTTATTATCTATTATTATTTATTATTTATTGATTTTAGGTAATTCTTAGGAAAAAAAATATTACATCGGGATATAAATCATTATCAGGACATACCATTTTGTCCATACCGCACAGCAAAGATGGGATTGTCTCAGTATGGGGTCAATAAATGGACAGTAAAAGCTTGCAAACTAATATTTGGTGAATTGTCATCACCTGAAATACTGTAAATGCACTCCCTTCTCTGTTTTTCCCTATACTATCTTACTTCCTGCTGCCTTAGAGAGGCTATTATACCCAGCTTAGGGCCGAACCACATTTAAATTCACATTGTCTATTAACGCTCCCTAATAAGTTCTTTCTTTTTTAAAACAGTTTGTTGTCCTCCCTCATTCCAAGTTGAGTGCAGTTTCTACCCCGTGTCTAAAGTCCATTAACTCTCAAATAACCTCATTGCCTTCAAAGTAGCAGCGTGCACTTTCTCGATCTGCTGTTGCAAGCTCTGAGAATTTGTATAAAGAGTCCGCATATGTCACTAGAGAGTGTTTGTGTGCATGCTAGTTTTCTGTGCCCTCTCCCTTCCTTCCTTCCTTGTAGCTGTGCTCCATTAAATATGAGCGATGTTTTGGAAAGGGATATTACCAGTGGAGCTGCAAGAGAAGCCGGCTCACTCTCATCACCTTCCCCTCGATACATCACCTCTTAGTGACACCAATCTCTATTCATCCTTCCACGCCTGCCTCGCTCCCTCCCTCCCTCTCTCTCTGTCCCTGATTCTTGATCTCATCTCTCTATCATTATATCCTTCTCTGTTGTCCTCCTGCATTTCACTTGCGTCTGTCTTCCAAATTTCGTTGCTCCACTACTTCACTGACCGCCATTTTTTGGGAAAGCGCAGGCACGACACTGTAACAGAGTTCAAGGTGTGGCCACATCACGTGCAAACCAGATGCCAGATGCTTTGTCTGAGGCCAGTTAGTTGTGTTTCTGCAATGTTTATGAATACAGAGGGTGTTGCTTTCATCTCTGTGGGGTGTGTCCACTAATTCAATTCAATTTTCTGGGAGACCATATGTGTATGTGCGTTTGGAAGACGACATTGTAGTATGACCAAACAACCTGAGGAAAGACCAATTTCATTGGTTTCCTTGTTGTTTTACGAACAAACTATGGATGTAGGTATTATCAAACTATATTAACTCATTCCCTGCCAATGCCGTCCAAAGACATCATTCAGAATCGAGCTATTCCCTGCCAATGCCGTCTGAAGACGTCAATGGCGTTTTTTAACGGCGATGGGTGGGGGAGGGTCTTGTGCAGTTTGTTTGATCGTCAAGCCTCTGGATAATGAGGAGGGGCACCTTGTAAAGGTCAACAAAGCCTTGAAGTGAACGTCCCTCCCTCAGAGGAAGAAGAAGGGACGAGGAGACAACGAGAAGAGGCAAGCATAATTGCGGAAAAGAGAGAAGACAAAATGAAAAAAATCTTAAAAAAAAAAAGCTCTCTGTACTAGAAATTTATTGCGCCAAGACAAGAAAAATATTCCTGCGACCGACAGAAATGATGCCTTAGATCATGCGGGGGAATGAAGGATGATGCTCCGAGCCGATTCCTTTGCAGCAAAGCTATCGCTGAAAATGCCGGGCCGTATGGCGAGATGCTCTCAGCTGCTTGCCAGCTGATCGTCTGCCGACCAAGATTTGAGTAAATGGGATTCGGAATCGTCAGATGAGTGAACTCCCTCTGATCGCCTGGAAGCAGCCGAGCTTCATCCAGAGATTCCTCCGGATGATATGGAGACGAAGGTAACTCGTTTGCAGCTAGCGTTAGCTACATTTCGCGATCAAACAATTCTCCCCCCTCCATTGCTTCAACCCTTGTTACATAAACATAATTTAGTCCAACTAGTTAACATTACAATGTAACATCTGTCGCCAGTACTTATTTGAATTTTCCATTTCCAGCTCGTTCATTTTGCAGTAATGGAACACCCGCGAGTCGAACGTCTTCTAGGATTGCGACGAAGAAATTTTTTTGTATTTTTTCACCCTTGCAAAACTCTTCATCAATAAAAAGTATTCTCTTGTAATCATATGTATTCTTTAAAACTTACAGGTTATGCATCCAGCAGACGTTCGACTCCCTTTCCAGTACGCAGTGCAAACACAAAAGGTAATTGAAAGTTGTTTTTTTTCCTCCAAGTCCCACTACAGCAATTTTAACAATGGATTTTCATCGTAATAGTTATATTTATAAACTGCACAGGTTGTGCTTTGACAAGAAGTAGGCTGGTTTCAAGGACAATGCCAACCACACAAGATCCCATTCACCGCCACCAAAGAATAAAATCCAGATGTGGATAAAACCTTGCTAGATTTTATGCACAAGGTAATAAAAACCTGGACTATTGAGCAAATGGTAGAGGATGAGGATGAGGAGGAAGAAAGTGCAGGTGTGGAAGCCCCATTTGTCCATGCATTTTGGTCTAATGTACAGTCAATTCTGTACATACTTGTAAATAAATTATTTTTCTGTAGAACGTACTTTCTCAGTGTTGTTTTATGTTCAGATGGTTAAGATTTTCATTAAAGAAAAAAAATATCCATGTCAAAGTCATTGTTCTGCTTTAACAAAAAAGCTGTTTTCTCTTTTTTTTTCTTCTTCTTCAGAAACAGATTTGGCTGGAAGTAGCCTATATTTGACTGCTGATTACTAAAGAATGGTATAAGCTCTCAAATTTTTTTTCTGATGAAAGAAGAGTGATCTTTCTTTTGGTGTTTACGAAGTCATAGTGCACAATATTCTGTGGGGCTTGAAAGATTAGTTAAATTGCTCATGTATATTGTGGAAAAAGAAAGTGGAAAAAGATTGCGGGACATTCTTTTAAGATATATTTTCCAGATTTTAGTTTTCAAGATCTTTTCAATATTTTTACAAAAAAACATATCCAAAATGTCTACATTTAAAGTTAATTAGAATGCACTACATAATGAGAAACTCAGAGGATCCCTTAGAATGGTTCAAAATATTACATTATCTAAAAAAAACTGAAAATGGTGAATATGTTTCATACTACATAACTTCATTCAATACGTCTGCGCAGATTCTCAGGCATACAAGTCATGGTAATCTTAAGAAGTTAAATGGAGGCAACTGTCCTCTTCTTGGTTGTTGAAGACATTCTTACGTTAAATCCCTTTTCTATAACGCTTGTCCTGATTTGGATTTTGGAAGCGAGACGTGGTACAACCTGGGCTGATCGTTAGCAGGGCACATCATTTACAAATGCTTTCTTTTTTGACAAGACCAAAACCAAAATGTCACATTTCATGAAATCATGTTTTCTACCGAATTATACTAAATTCTCCATAGAAAAGCCCCTTCCATGTGCAAAAACAATTGACTGAAAGTGAAACTAAATGATCATCCAACACGCTTTATGGTTAAAGTAGGTTGCGTTTCCATATGGTAAAGTGATGGAAAATGAAGGTATATCTCAGTGACGTTTCAAACATTAGCTTCTGTAAAGTAAGTACTGAACCCATCCTTAATCTCAACTACTCTCCGGCATTGGACATTTGAGCTTAACTTATCACCGCTGGCCTTATCAGCAATGTGACTGTATGGTTTAGAAACCTGGTCTCAGGTTCCATCCATCCATTTTCTGTACCGCTTATCCTCACAAGGGTCGCAGGTATTGCTGGAGCCTATTCCAGCTAACTGCAGGCAGGAGGGTGAGTACACCCTGAACTGGTTGCCAGCCAATCGCAGGGCACATATAAAAAAAAAACAACAACCACTTGCACTCACATTCATACCAAAGGACAATTTAGAGTCTTCAATCAACCTACCATGCATATTTTTGGGATGTGGGAGGAAACCGGAGTACCCGGAGAAAACCACAACAGGCATGGGGAGAACATGCAAACGCCACACAGGCGAGGCCAGATTTGACCCCAGGTCCTCAGAAATGTGCTAACCCATAGGTGTCAAACTCAAGGCCCGGGGGCCAGATGCGGCCCGCCACATCATTTTATGTGGCCCGCGAAAGCAAATAATGCTCAAGTTCCAATATTTTTGCTAAAATCTGTACCCGAATTCCAAATTGTCATAATAATAAACAATAATGTTGAGATATTGCATTTTTCTGTTACCAAATCCTTGTTCTACAGTAACTAAAACAATACTTGAACAAGCTATTATCCTTGTCTTCTGATTTCAAAACTAGTTATCCCTCAGTTTGTTGTGTAACGGTAATAATATGTTTTGGTGATGATTAAACATTTATATAAATGAATGGTTTCACTGTTCTAACAGCCCTCTGAGGGAAATCATAACTACAATGCGGCCCGAGCCAAAAAAAAAAAAAGAGTTTGACACCCCTGTGCTAACCAGTCGCCCACCATGCCGCCTTGGTCTGAGGATCACATTTAAAAATACATTGACACCTTGAAACATAGTCTCATTATGTTTTTGTCTTCTTCTTTTCCTTTCAGTTTGTCCCTTTAGGGGTCGCCACAGCGCATCATCCTTTTCCATGTAAGCCTATCTCCTGCATCCTCCTCTCGAACACCAACTGCCCTCATGTCTTCCATCACAACATCCATCAACCTTCTGTTTGGTCTTCCTATAGCTCTCTTGCCTGGCAGCTCCATCCTCATCATCACCGTTCTACCAATATGCTCACTCTCTCTCCTCTGGACGTGTCCAAACCATCAACGTCTTCTCTCTAACTTTGTCTCCAAAACAGCTAACCTTTGCTGACCCTCTGATGTGCTCATTTTTAATCCTATCCAACCTGCGCACTCCGAGAGAGAACCTCAACATGTTCATTTCCGCCACCTCCAGCTCTGCTTCCTGTTGTCTCTTCAGTGCCACTGTCTCTAATCTGTACATCATGGCTGGCCTCGCAACTGTTCTATAAACTTTGCCCTTCATCCTAGCAGAGACTCTTCTGTCACATAACGCACCTGACACCTTCCTCCACCCGTTCCAACCTGCTTGGACCCGTTTCTTCACTTCCCGGCCACACTCACCATTGCTCTGGACTGTTGAGCCCAAGTATTTAAAGTCCTGCACCCTTGCTATCTCTTCTCCCTGTAACCTCACTCTTCCCCCTCCACCCCTCTCATTCATGCACATATATTCTGTCTTATTTTGGCCAATCTTCTTTCCACTCCTTTCCAGTGCATGCCTCCACCTTTCTAACTGTTCTTCCACATGCTACCTGCTTTCACTGCAGACCACGTCATCTGCGAACATCATGGTCCACAGGGATTCCAATGGAACCTCATCTGTCAGCCTATCCATCACCACTGCAAACAGGAAGGGGCTCAGGGCGATCCCTGATGCAGTCGCAACCCCATCTTAAATTCCTCTGTCACACCTACAGCGCACTTTTTTTCCCAATTCCACCGAATGATTGTGAATTGCCCATCCATCCATCCATTTTCATTACCGCTTATCCTCACGCAAGTCGCAGGCTGGTGGAGCTTATTCCAACTATCTTGTGGCGGAAGGCGGGGTACACCCCGAACCGGTCGGCAGCCAATCGCAGGGCACATAGAAACAAATAACCAGTCGCACTCACATTCACACCTACGGGCGATTTAGAGTCTTCAATCAACCGACCACGCATGTTTTTGGGATGTGAGAGGAAACCAGAGTGCCCAGAGAAAACCCACCCAGGAACGGGTAGAACATGTAAACTCCACACAGACGGGGTTGGGATTTGAACCGTGATCCCCAGAACTGTGAGGCAGATGTGCTAACCAGTCGACCACCGTGCCGGGTGTGTATTTACATCATTTTCAAAAACATTCTGGATTCATGTGAGTCCAGTCTTGCTCATTTTCAAATTCCACTTTGTCAGAGAAACTGGCATTTCTAATAATTTCTGTAACTGCCATCTCACAAACATATTGAAATTATACATGATGATCAGTCAGCTGTCAATGAAGAATTGTGTGCAAGTCAGATACAGTATGTCAACCACTGCTCTGCCAATAGGAAATCAAATATTCACATATTCAGCCTATCCCAGCTATCATCGGGCAGGAGGCGGGGTACACCCTGAACAAACAAACAACCATTCGCACTCACATTCACACCTACGGGAAATTTAGAGTTGTCAATTAACCTACCAAGCCTGCTTTTGGGATGTGGGAGGAAACCGGAGTGCCCGGAGCAAAAGCCACGCGGGCACGGGGAGAACATGCAAATTCCACACAGGCGGAGCCGGGGATTGACCCCTGTCCTCAGAACTGTGAGGCAGACGCTCTAACCAATCGGCCACTGTGCAGCGTCATTATTTCTGTTTTAATTGTATTTTCATTTTATATTTTTTCCTCTTTGTTTTAAATGTTTATAAGCTCTTTTTTTCTTCGTTTTTAAATGCTTTTAATCATGTAAAGCACATTGAGTTACCTTGTGTATGAAATGCGCTATATATATAAATTGGCTTTGCTTCAATGTCATATCTTTGAAAAAAAATATTTTCTGCAATCTTGTGACTCAGAGGCATTCTATCTCTATGAGAAAAAAATCTCCCAAGGTGTCTATGCTTAATCTCATCTGTAAACCATTCATTCTTGAACGGTTACATCTCAACACACTACAAATGCTCACAATCTCACCAAGAGCATTTTTCTTATTTTTAGTCAAAATTAATTAAAGTGAGACTCATTATATATAAAACATCGTTTTTAGATGATTTCCACTTGGCTCAAGCTATTTTTTACTTGAAATAAGTAGAAACAAATATTTGCAAGTGGAGTATGAAAAAAAAACAGTGGCAATATTTCTTTCTACTTATTTCAAGTAAATTTAGTTTGAAACAATTGAAATTTATCTTTAAAAGTATATACTTTTTTTTTGCATGGTGAGTCTCATTTTAAGTGGAATCAGATTAGTTTTGAAAATTTTTACTCGACAGAGCAAAGACTGCAGGTATAATTTTTTTACATTTTCATAGAAGAATCCTTTCAAAACAAACACTGGAAATTAACTCAAAATGTAATCTTCACTATTGCAGGTAGTTCATTGTTTTATTTTTATTGCAAATTAATTCATTCAACAGACAGACACAGACTGATTAAAACGCATTTGAGCTTACCACCTTAAACCCCTTCAGTTTCTTTCTGCTGATCCCTGTGAGACTTTCAAATATAGTTCACATCTGCTCTGAGGCCTTGAACTCAAGAGTAAACAGAGGAGGGAGGCAAACATAAATGCACATTTGTATTCAAAGTCCGAAACATGCTTTGTTAACACGTCACTTTGGCTACCATGAAAGAATTGTAAGAGGAAATGTGCTGCAATCATCTCAGGCATGAGTAACAATATCGTCAGCTTTATTGTTTGCATTCTATTTAGGCTTTTAAGATTGCAAGGAAATTAGTTGTTTGGCTGCTACTTTCATGAGGTGTTGTCACACTGGAAACAAAGACTGAGGGATTTGACAAAGTAAGGGTGCCAAATGATTAAAAGTAACAACTTGCAAGGTGCAAATATTACCACTTGGATGCAATGATGCATCCAAATCAAGCTAGCTGACCCCATTGACGGAGTCATACGACAGTATTAAACAGTTGCCTTTATCATGATAAATATGTTCAAATCCTCTCATCGGGAAAACCTTAATGGTGAGACACTAGGATGTGACAATTTGCCAAACATGGAACAGTGGTCAAGTGTATTCAAGGCAAAACCTAATTACCGTATTTCCACAAATAGTGCCCACGGGCATTTTTTGACTCAAATGCAGATGGGGTCGGAAACCATTTGTAGCAGAGCAAATAAGTCTCTTAACTCCCAGATCGTAAACATGGGCGTGCACAACATTGTGGAGCGATCACCTGTCAGATTCTACTTTAATACAAATTGATGTTATAGGTAACGTCTTACAAAATGTAAGATCTGAAAGCCTGTGCAGGGAACTAATCTTTCTCAATTTATCACATGCAGGACATCTCAGAAAACATCTGTGCTGCTATTTTGGTAAGCAGTTGAAATGGGCTCAACAATAAACTAGCTAATGTTCATGAGTGAACAATATCATCTCTGTACTGAGATAATTACACATAGTACCGTTTTTTTTGTTTTTGCTTTTTTAGATGGAAAGTGTTTGGTGTCTATTTGAGGCTATTTGTCTTAAATGGAAGATGCACCCGGCAACTAAGTGGGGCACATTGTCTATTAGATGGCCACTATTTGAAGAAATATTTTAATGATTGCACATGAGAAAATAATATTATAATAATAACTAGCTTTCCATTAAAAAAAAACAAACAAAAACACTGCAATGGCCAGGCAAAACATTTTATTTTTTTAGGATTCAAATTAAACAGTCAAGCATTTCAGAAAAGCATTATCATTAAACAAAACATAACCATAAATAAATTAATGATGGCTGTTGTTCAGTCATCAGTCTTATTAAAAAAAAAAAAAAAAAAAAGAAATTCACAAATTCTGCCACGGTAAGTAAACTTATGAGCACAACTGTACATATATGTCATACGTACCCCTGACATATTGGAAGTAAAGTGTAGGCTACACCTTTTTCATAACCTTTAGGTGGCAGCATATTAGAATGAAAGTGTACACCTTTCTCATAACCTCTAGGTGGCGGTGGCATTGGAATGAAAGTGTACAGCTTTTTCATAACCTCTAGATGGTGGCATACATTCATAAAATATGAAAGCTTTTTCATTCCCCCCTATACCTAGGTATATTGCGCACTATTGACGATTTTTGTTTTGGGTGGGGGAGAGGGAATGCGCATTATACACGAGAAATTACGGTAACTGTAGGTGGCAGTGGCATATTGGAATGAAAGTGTACACCTCTCTCATAATCTCTGTGGTGGTGGCATATTGAAAAGAGAAACAGCTTTTTCATAACCTCTAGATGGCGGCATGCATTTATAAAATGTGATTTTTTTCCCCTATAACTATGTATAATGCGAACTATTGATTTGCAACATTTTTTTTGGGGGGGGGGGGGGGGATGCGCATGATACACGAGAAATAACGTTATGTTACATTTTAAAAGTGATAGTAACCCTCGTAGAAGAAACAGAAGTTGATGGTCGCCTGTGAGATGCGAGCGCCGCAAATCTAACAGGCTAAGGGACATGTGTTTTTGTGTTATCTTTTCTCAATATTACTTTTTGTAAAAGCTATGTAATTGAATCATAATACTGTGCTTATGAGTGAGGGGAGTTGGAAGGCCCTCAACAAGAAGGCGAGTGAGCCAGCTGTTGATCAGCCTTGCTTAACAACCATACTAGCGCCACACACTTGGGCGCGTCACTTAAATGATGATGAAATAGATCAAATATAAAGAATTATTCCATATCTAAGACACCATCGCACCATCAAAATGACTGCAGTTGTTGTAAGCGGTGCTTTCAGACAAACTGTCAAGCCGCCATGCAGCATGTTTGAAACGAAATTGCCGCTCGCAGCACGTGCATGAAAATTAATGAATTAATATGGCACGATATGCTGACGTTCTGCCATCAATCAGCGTAATATGGTCAGGACACATTACGGCCGTTGAGCAGTCGGCGACTGGCCAGGTGTCCGTCAGTGTGCCGAATCAGCCGCCGGGCCGCCAGCAGCAGCCATCGGCGGCTCGGAACACGTGAGTGAATCAAAACGTGCAATATGATGTTTCACCTTCCCGGGGCGCTAGACTTACAACACCCTCTGGCGCGTGCAAGAGGAAACCCGCTTAAGTCAGATATGAGAGGGAAAGCCCACATTTTAGAGTTAGATGTAAGTTTCCGACATAAGCAAACGGGAGAAAATAGCCCTAAATGTAAACACATATGGTATAGGTCAATTGAAAGTAATCCAATGGTCCAAAAATTGGATTGGACCTGTAGTGTAAATCCAGCAATAGCGGACAACTCAACACTTTCTAAGACGTTGTCTGTGCGCTGGGCACAGAGGAGGAGTGAGTTGGCGAGATAATGAGTAAGTAAAAAAGGAAGGCAATGAAAAAATTAGAGCTCTCTTTAGAATCACTACCAAGTACCCTTTCTGCATTAATGCACTCTCACATTCTTCTTTTTTTTTCCCCCTATCAGAAGAGGATAAGAGTGCCTTTCCACAGGTCACAAACAACCTCAGGGGGAAACGCTTACGCCCACATACAGAAGAACACATCACAGTCGCATTTTGATTGTGTTGCGCATAAAGAAATTGCTTTGTGTGTGTTCTTAGCGGAGAGGGAGATTTAGTGTATCTGGGCTCTGCCTCTAGTGACAAATAACTTTGATGAGCTGGGACCCACCACAGCGAGAGTGAGGTTATGAAGAAATATTGATTGGATGTTATCAGAAATGTTGAGCTTTTTATTCATCGCCTCCCTCCTTTCGTACACGCCTCATTTTCTTTTACAACCCCAACCTGTCCCCACGAGGTTTGCTTCAAATACCATTCAGAAATGACAAGCAGCTAGCTGGAGAGAATACATGATGATCAATCTTGAAAATATTGGTTAGGAAGTCCTTTACATGCAATAGCATACACAGTTGCAAGATAACTACACATAACAAATATTATTACTAATAATACTTAGTTAGTTATGGGGGAAAAAACATGAGTGTGATTATTGCTCCTTAATTTTCAGGTGGAACATTTGTAAAGTAAAATGCAAAAATTGTCTATTTTCTTCTGTATCATTTGTTCTATTACCCATCCATCCATTCTCTGTACCACCTATCCTCATTAGGGTGACGGGTGTGCTGGAGCTTATCCCAGCTGACTTTGGGCGAGAGGCGGGGTACACCCTGCAATGGTCACCAGCCAATCGCTGGGCACATAGACAAACCTCCATTTACACTCACATTCACATCCATATCCATCCCTCCATCCATTTTCTGAGCGCTTATGCTCACAAGGGTCGCGGGAATGCTGGAGCCTATCCCAGCTGTCATCGGGCAGGAGGCGCGGTACACTCTGAACTGGTTGCCAGCCAATCGCGGCTCACATTCACACTTAGGACAATTCAGTCTTCACTTAACCGACAGTGGCATGGATGTTTTTGGGAATGTGGGAGTAAACTGAAAAACGAGGAGAAAACCTCACGCAAGCATGGGGAGAACATGCAAACTCTGCACAGGAAGGCCAGAACCTGAATTTGAACCCACGACCTCAGAACTGTGAGGTGGATATGCTAGCTAATTGAATGAGCAATTGAATTACAACAGTATAGCCTGTAGGGGTGCACGGTGGACAAGTGATTAGCACTTATATGCATGTGTGTGCATGTAGGGCTGAGTCAGGACTCCCTCACCCTTTTGTTCAAGTGGAAAAATTGAATAATAATCATTACAACAATATTATGGTGTGTTTAATCTTTTATCCTTCTCCACGTCATGTGGACTAGCAGAATTACGACTACCACTGTTCATATCAGAGCCATTGAACCAGGAGTACATGTTGAATGTTATACACTGGTATGATTCAGTGACTTCGTGTCATTTGTAACTGTAACAACCAAAACGTGTGTGTTTTCTCTGTAGTTTTAGCAAGCTTGCAAAATGGTGGAATGTTTCTGATGTATTGGGAGAAATGTTCCATGCGAAGATTGTCAAAGGAAAGTCATAAATTTACTTATTTGAATAGTACATTAATAAAGTTTTTCTTTGCTAAAAACATAAACAGAAAAGAAATATGAATTTTGCATAAAATGATGCTTAACATCCATGTAGGGTGTGGCCTCAATACATAGCCCTGAAGTAAGTAATGTGTTTAACGAGACAGATTGAGGCGCTATTTTACGTAAAAATCAGGGCAGGGCACAACAGATTTATTGATCGTTGAGAATAAGGTTGATTGTGCAGAATTACATTGATTAATTGTCTACTTGTTTGCAACCGGGAGAGGCGCTGCTGATACACTATCAAATAGCCTGTGGTCGAAAGAAGTGCAACACGACATCAGCGTTAAAACACTGGATTCAAAACAGGATTGAAGAGCAAGCAGTGATTCTACCACCACATCGTTACGTAATAATAATAAAATACATTTTCACCTCATGATGTGTTAATGGCAGGTTTTGTAATAATCTTCCGCATAAAAGATATTAAGTATACTGCATAAAAAACATTGAATTGATCATTAATAATCTGCCATTGAAACAATCCAATCATTAATGATGCATGCAAAGAGAACTGACAGTTTTTATTAGCCTTAAATTGAATAATAAAAGTAATCAATTCAGAATGGTATTGCTTAATAACTGAATGTTTTTAACTTAGCTTGAAAGTTGAAAGGCAGCCGTGGCCCAATGGTTAAGATCGTCGCCTACCACCGTGGGGGACCTAGGTTCAAGACCCCGACTGGACCATCCGCCAACTCACGGCTGTGGTGTCGTTGAACAAGACACTGATACCCCGAAATGCTCCCCGGGCGCTTCAGCTGCCCCCTGCTCCAGTGTGTTCCACTAACATGTGTGTGTGTTCACTGTGACGGGTTAAATGCAGAGAACAACTTTCGTGTGCATGCATGCATGCATGCATGTTCATGACAATAAAAAGGTGATTCTTATTTTAAATTATAACCTACAAAAGTGTGATAAAACATTGATAAAAGCCAATTTTTTAATGTCAAATGGGACAAAATAAAAGATTAGAGCGGAAAGTACACCACCACTGGGTGAAGGAACAACTGATGTGTGTCTTCTGTATGCGTGCGTGCGTGTGTACGTCGCTTCCCACCACGCGTCGCTATTAAATGCCACTAAGCACATAATTTTAAGTCTACTGCGCTCCCACAGTGACAGCGAAGCTACAAGCCAGCGTGACTCGTATATTTCAGACATACTAATAACAGAAGCAAAGTCGGGACGCGTGCGCTGCTGTATGCGAGTGATCTTATGTATCTGTGTATTCTAGTAACAGTGATGTAATCACAGGCTCAAGACCAATTAGCCGAGAGGGTAATGCCGTGATAATCCCTACCCCTGGGCGTTGACCGATTAAAGCAGCAGTGGACAGAATAAATGAGTCTTCAGAAAGAGATAGAGGGAGGAAATGAGAGCGAGGGTGGGAGGAAGTAGGACACAACAAAGGAAGGGATATACTCATGGAACAATCTTCAGCAAACTGAAAGATCTAGTCACACCGAACAATTGTTTAGGACTTTTAAACAGCTTGGAGGCTGCAACATCAGACTTCAGAGTTAAGATAGTGCGAAAGAAAACTGATGATTGTTGTACCGTGAGATTGTTTGAGCGCTTTTAACTTGTCCTGTCAAAGCTGTTTTGTTTTTGTTGCCTGTGCTGAACAAGAAGAACACTTGTAAAAGAGATTTTTTAATTTCAATGACGTTTTCCTGGCAAAATAGAAATTTAATCGATACAAATGAAAAGAAAAAGCTTCTTCAAGGGTTTAACTGATGCGCTCAACAGTGCTCATTTGGGATGCGGTTGAGCTGGCGTGTATCCCAGCTGACATTGGAAAAGAGGCAGGTTAGACCCTGGACCGGTCACCAGCCAATCACAGTACATCAACAACGATTCACACTTGCCATGTTCTTGTTTTTCTGCCTGCCTGCGCTGGTCAATGGAGCCTCCTTGTCACACCTGCTGGCAATTTCGGTCAGATGGCATTGACTCAATGCAGTGTCAGCGGAAGGAAGGCATCCGATTATTGCATTGCTCGTCATCATTGTCGCTATTATCGCATCGCCTGTTCGTAGTATGTTATTTGTCTTGCTCCTGCCAATTGTACTTATTGTTTGTTCAGTTTTAAACATAAGTACTTCTGTGGTTTTCTGTTTTCCACGTTTCTATTTCAGGTTTCAACTCGATTGCTTAATATTGTCATATCAGCTCTGGGGTCCACACCCATTGGCTGTTCACCAACCATTAAAACCTTTGTATGCATGCTTTTCGAATGTCGGGGAAAAGACAGTCTCGTAGTCTAAATAACAAAGTCAAGTCTCCCTCAAATGATATCTTAAATTTTAAGTTGTATAAGTTGTTTAAGTTGTGTAAAAAAACAAGTTTAACGTTGAACTCAAGTTTATGTTTCACGTTAGAGCAATTTTTAACTTTTTTTATGGTAAGGAATGATATTCCACATTAGCAATGAAAATACATTTTGTGTTGTGTAATATTCTCGAACACAGTCAAAGAAGAGTGCAGTGTGCTTTTCCTAGGAAACTCACTACAAATACATCAACTGGAAAGCAGATTTGGACCCAACCACAAATAAATGCAAAAATAAAAACAAATGTCATGTAAAGGAAAGTTGCAGTATGCATATTGAAGACTGAAGCTTTGTGTAATCTGTTATAAAAACCTATATCCTTTGAAAAGAATTATTTAATCACCTTGAACATTTAGTTATTCAGATATTCATGTTTCAAATGATGACAAACATTTTGGAACACCCTGTGCTATGATCAGAATAATAACTCTAGCTTAAGCGCTTATCTGCATGTGCGCACATGTCGACTCACCTGACGTTAAGCCCACCAGGTAGTGCCTGGCTGCCCTGGTCACATTGATGCGAAGGACCACCTTGCCGTCTTCAAGTGAAATTTCCAGAGTCCCATCGTCAAGGTTACTGAAGACGAGTAGCCCGTGTGGGTTCCATGTACGGAACTGGAGGCCCACTGATATGATGTGGTGAGCGGCCCAACCCGGCAGCTGCAGGAAGCTGGTTGCGTTGAAAAAGATGGGAAAGGAATGCGTCTCCACGCAGGAAAATGACAGGTTACGCTGTAAGGATGCATATTTAGAGATAGAGAAATAGTAGTCAATGGCAGCTATAAAATAGATAGGAATAAGACATTAGAAATGCACGTTAAAGCATTTGTCCTTTTACCAACAGGTAATTGTGACCGTATTAAAGAAAACACATTTTTAAAAATGAGGATGGATTTACACTATATGGTGACAAATTCAGTTTAGTTCAGTTTGTTTTATTTGAATTGGGCTCCCACGTGGCTCAATTCGGATATAATCCATGGCATGTATAATATACGGTATGTAGTGTTATCCTCATTTAGATGTCAAAAGTGTTGTTGTTGTTGTTGTTTTCTTTCTGTGGGAGACAGGCCAAACGGCTCTGAGTATTTAAAGTTGCAGACTCCTGGGCTAGATGGATACAACAGACAGATTAGATACGCCCAACACTGTGATCTAAATCAAATCCTCTGCATTGTATTCAGGTGCTTTTCACACAACTCACGGCTGCCTCTGAATGTGTTTTTGAAATGTGAATCTATTTTGATGAGGAATTAATTAATAGCTGTGTGAGTGAAGGAGGATATGAGGTACAGCTTGAACTAAACTTTGATTGCATCTTCTTTTGTTCAGGCAATCTTTTGAAAGAAGATCAACAAAGATCCATAGAACTTTGGTGCAAATGAGGCTTGATATATACAGAGGGTACGGGAAGTATTCAGACCCCCTTCAATTTTTCACTCTTTGTTATATTACAGCCTTTTGCTAAAATCTTTTAAGTTAATTTTTCCCCTCATTGATGGACACACAGCACCCCATATTGACAGAAACAAAAACGGAATTGTTGAAATTTTTGCAGCGTTATAAAAAAAGAAAAACTGAAATATCACACAGCCATAAGTATTCAATACTAAGTATTAAATACTTTGCTCAGTATTTAGTAGAAGCACCCTTTTGAGCTAATACAGCCATGAGTCTTTTGGGGAAAGATGCAACAGGTTTTTCACACCTGGATTTGGGGATCCTCTGTCATTCCTCCTTGAAGATCCTCTCCAGTTCTGTCAGGTTGGATGGTGAACGCTGGTGGACAGCCATTTTCAGGTCTCTCCAGAGATGGTTAATTGGGTTTAAGTCAGGGCTGTGGCCGGGCAATTCAAAAACAGTCACAGAGTTGTTCTGAAGCCTCTCCTTCGGTATTTTAGCTGTGTGCTTACGGTCATTGTCTTGTTGGAAGACCCAGTCTGAGGTCCTGAGCACTCTGGAGAAGATTTTCGTCCAGGATATCCCTGTACTTGGCCGCATTCATCTTTCCTTTGAGTGCCACCACCATGCTTCACTGTTGGGACTGTATTGGACAGGTGATGAGCAGTGCCTGGTTTTCTCCACACATATCGCTTAGAATTAAGGCCAAAAAGTTCTATCTTGGTCTCATCAGACAAGAGAATCTTGTTTCTCACCATCTTGGAGTCCTTCAGGTGTTTTAAAAAACATTTAATAATTTTTAAGCAAACTCCATGCAGGCTCTCATGTCTTGCACTGAGGAGAGGCTTCCTTCGGGCCACTCTGCCATAAAACCCCGACTGGTGAAGGGCTGCAGTGATGGTTGACTTTCTAGAACTTTCATCTCCTGACTGCATCTCTGGAGCTCAGCCACAGTGATCTTTGGGTTCTTCTTTACCTCTCTCACCAAGGCTCTTCTCCCCCGATTGCTCAGTTTGGCAGGTCAGCCAGCTCTAGGAAGGGTTCTGGTCATCCCAAACGTCTTCCATTTAAGGATTATGGAGGCCACTGTGCGATGAGGAAACTTAAGTGCAGCACAATTTTTTTGTAACCTTGGCCAGATCTGTGCCTTGCCACAATTGTGTCTCTGAGCTCTTCATGCACTTCCTTTGACCTCATGATTGTCATTTGCTCTGACATGCACTGTAAGGTGTGTCGCTTTCCTAATGAAGTCCAATCAATATAATCAAACACATCTGGACTCCAATGAAGGTGTAGAACCATCTCAAGGATGATCAGAAGAACCCGAGTTAAATGTATGAGTGTCACAGCAAAGGGTCTGAATACTTAGAGCTGTGTGATATTTCGGTTTTTCTTTTTTAATAAATCTGCAAAAAATGTAACAATTCTTTTTTTTTTTTCCTGTCAATATGAGGTGCTGTGTGTGCATTGAGGGAAAAAAAAGAACTTAAACGATTCAAGCAAATGGCTGCAATATAAGAAAGAGTGAAAACTTTAAGGGGGTCTTGAATACTTTCTGTACCCACTGTATATCTTTAAATGAAATATAGAAATGGAATAAAATAAAATAGTGCATGACTGATTATAGTCTGTCACATTCAATACATGGGTGACTGCTTTAAAGGTTTTGGGCAACAGATTTGAGCTGAGTTGTGTGTGTGTGTGTGTGTGTGTGTGTGATCAAATGCACATTTGACTCACAAAGCTTGAGGTGTCCAGCTTCTTCCTCCGGGCCAGGTCAGTTATATTGTCTCCATTGTAGTTGATGCTCTCCATGCAGCCTTTAAAGTTCTTGCGCCCACCTCCTACTGGCTTGCCGCTGTAAGGCATCCCCCCGAAGCTCAACTGGGGAGGCAGAGGGGGATAAAAAAGTAGAATAGTGGAAGATATTTGTTTTTGTTCAGTTGGTGTGAGTTTATATTGCTGTATAACTGTTCTGGTCTGTTCGGCTATTATTAGTTACAGGAAGTGATATTTCTTTGGGAAGAACACACTGCACCTGCCAATACTGCACAGTCCACCAGGCTGGGCTACATCTGCACGAAAACCAGGCTAGTTCTCGAGCTAAGAGAACTAGCCACTGCCAAGTAAATAAGAAATGTAAATGCAAGGGTTCCTACAGGCCAAATGTGAAACACTCAAACTGAGGTTGAACAGACTGTCGGCAGGCTGCAACATCAAAATATTTTGGACAGAATCCAGACAGGATTGAGGGGAGGTGCATGCTGCTGATCTACGGCCAAGCCAAAGAGAGGAAGGAGACAGTGTAGAGGTGACGAGGATGGAGGAAGAGCACTACAAGATCAACGCTGTGTTGCGGGGACTGAGAAGAAGCTGATCAACTGGTTAAGGAGTTGTCAAACAAGAATTGGTCAGTTGGTCAGACCTGTGGAAGATATTATCTCCCCTATCCATCCAGCTAATAATGTGTTGTATTGTTGGTAAATAAGAGAGAAAGCAAAAAAGATTTATCCCTTTTAAATGAGGTGATAAATGTGCATTATTACCTCACGAAAATATATTTTGCGAAAGAGGATATCAAATCAGTGTGTGCCTCTCAGGTTTGCCTACCTGTTGTGGCTAACCAGCGCACATAACAAATAACACATCACAGCTAGAGCAAAGGGAAAAGCTGTCATGGTCAATGTTTTGGTTTGGGTTGTGTTTGGTTTTGTTTCATGTTTTCCTGTATTCCTTGTGTGCTCCTTTAGTTATTGTGTCCACCTTTTCTCATCAACCTTCTACCTTGTGTCAACCAAGCAGTTGGCCTTTTTATATTTGAAGGAAGTACAGTAGTCCATATAATTCAAACCAGAGACGGACACATAAATGGCCAGATATTTAGTCACAAGGCTTAAATTGGAGCCGACTTTGCCAGGACACACACAAAACCGGTGCATAAACACACACACACTTCTGACTCTGTTGTATGGATTTTCCTGATGATCCCTTAATTGAACAACTTCACTGTAATTGTCCTACCTCGGTTCTCAGTGTCTGAGTTAACAGCAGAAGAAATCAGCCTTATCAGCAATAGCTGGTTAAGGTCACAAACACACGTATGCACATATTTCAATACAGACACAAATTGGCCACACATAGTCACATGCACACAATGTACAAAAAAAGCAAATACAAGCAGACCAGTAATCACATTACACACAAACAGCTATCATCCCACTCACAAATTCCAAAGAAAAATCAATTTCCTGCTTGAAGTATTATTATGCAAACCCATTGTGCCACATTCCATTACTAAGCAACATTAATTATGTGAATGTTATGGATTACCATCATATTAGCACAGTCTAGAGCCAATACATAATTTCCTGGGTGCTATCATTTTACTCTTGAGATAGCGGAGGCCATGAGTGATGGGCAAAAGTCGGCAAATTTCCATACAGAGCGGCAAGTTTAATTAAAGTGTTCAATTTATTAGGGATTTATTTCCAAGCTCTACATGCTATTGGACATACTACATTGTTAAGAGTTAATACTATTTATATATATATATATATATATATATATATATATATATATATACACACACAACCCCAATGCCAATGAAGTTGTGACGTTGTGTGATTTGCAAATCATGTTAAACCTATATATATTTGAATACACTACAAAGACAAGATATTTAATGTTCAAACTGATTGATACTGTACAGTACAACATTATTGTTTTGTAGTTTTTTTTTCGTGGCCCAAAACACCCAGTACAGTACAAAGTTATTGTATATAAATATCAATTTTAAAAAAAGCTTGAAAAAAATTAAGTTTCCTATTTTATCCAAACTTACCACGCCGGTTTGCTTGGTCGTGGTGACATTGTTGAAGTACAGTACTAATCATAGGCGAGTCACTTTCATGTGCCGCGAGAAATTTGCATGTTTCCTAGTTCCAAATTGGCTTGGCAAAAAATAAAATAAAAAAATAATATTACTGTACCAAAAATAGTCTGTTCCAGACTCCAGAGACTTGTGTTTGTATTTCTCAGTTACCACTGCCGTCATCCCACTTTCTCTCTCTGCACTGCGAGTCTATGTACTATAGACAATAGATATATCCATCATGACATGGCTGCCACGTCAATGCCCCAAATTCAACATGCCCACTACGTAGGCAAGTCTTTCGGAATCGGATCTGTTTTTATTTTACTGTGACCCGGAAATAGGTCAGTCCCATTCTCAGCCTGCATTGCATCTCAGTACCACTAAACTGCAGCGGCCAATTCTGGAACAAGCAGACTTTTCAACAGCAGTTTAAGTGACAAATGTCAACTATTTTTGGACAGATTGTTCAGTCCCGACGGTCCGTTTTATCCGATATCCATTATATCCGTTGTATCGAGGCTCCACTGCGTATATAGTCTATATATAGTCTATGTATATAGTCCTAAATATTTAATTTCTTAAATATCAGACAAATAGAACCCGTGAACTTCAAATATGGTTTTCGAATGGTGATTTCATTGCAGATATTTATTTACAGCATGCCCCACAATTTAGTGAAAGCACTGCCGCGTCAATATGTGCATATTGTATACTGTATATCTTTAACTACGTAAATGTAATGACTTACCTCATAGTCCAAGTCGAGGTGGTCAAATTCCCCGTTGGTCCTGAAGTGCTGAGTGTGTCTGTCCAGTGTGAAGTTGACATTACGACGGTAACGCTCAATAACCACCGAGTGCCAGTGGTTGTCATCCAAGAGGCTGCCCGTCGTCACTGAGGTGTGACCCAGAATTGAGCCCTGCTGGTTACTGCCTGTAATTAATGTGACGATAGCATCAATAACCAGAAATTCCTTTAGAAATCATTTGTGAATGCTGAACCATAATTTTACTGCCCAATTAATATTTTTGTAAATATGTATAGTTCTACTTTTTAATTTTTATTTTGTTAGGGCGAGAAGCTCGGTCAGCCAGGCGTGGCTCAGAGTAGAGCTGCTGCTCCTCCACATTGAGAGGAACCAGATGAGGTGGCTTGGACATCTGATTAGGATGGCTCCTGGACGCCTCCCCGGTGAGGTGTTCCGGGCACGTCCCACCGGGAGGAGACCCCGGGGGCGACCCAGGACACGCCGGAGAGACTACATCCTTTGGCTGGCCTGGGAATGCCTCGGGATCCCCTCGGAAGAGCTAGAGGAAGTGGCTGGGGAGAGGGAAGTCAGGGCTTCCCTGCTAAAGCTGCTGCCCCCGCGGCCCGACCTCAGATAAGCGGAAGAAAATGGATGGATGGATGGCTGGATTATTTTGTTGTTCATAAGTAAAGTAAAATTGTTATTTCATTGGACAGCGATAAATTCCAAAATGCTATACAAATAAGCCTGAATGGTGATGCCCAGTGCTGCATTACATACTGTAGATGCTCTCAGAGCAATCTTATGAAATGCTTCTTAAGTGCTACGATCTTCCTAGTCATTGCGTTTGTATTTTGTCCTTTGGTCTTCTACCAAAAAAGTCTGATATTTTGTAAATGAAACGTGTTTGGACTGACAAAAATAGGAAACAACATACACGCCTTGCATTTTGTTTTTTGACTAAGTTTAAATGTGGTGTTGCTCAACCACCCAGTTAAAACAGTCAGATGGATTAAAAACAATGGCTTTTACGTGAATACATGACTCTCTTTCAAAAACCCAGACTACTGACACAATAATTTACACGGAATGGAGCCGTATATTCTGACTACAATCAGGTTAGAAGCCCAAACCGAATAATAATGCTCCATATAGACACCCCACTCAGAATAAAAAGACCTAAAGCGAAGAGAATTTCACTTGGTTTAACAGGTATAGAATGTTCCTTTGCCCAAACCATCCATCCATCCATCCATCCATCCATTTTCTACCCTCCTTGAGCTGTCACCTTATCGTGGTGGAGGGGTTTGTGTGTCCCAATGATCCTGGTAGCTAAGTTGTCTGGGGCTTTATGCCCCTGGCATGGGCACTCATGGCAAACAGGTCCTAGGTGAGGGATCAGACAAAGTACAGTTCCAAAAAAAAAAAAGGATCTAGGATGGGACTGGTGTGTCCCGCTCTTCTGGCAGTGCACCTCTGTCAGCTGCGAGTGTGCCAACGGCCGGTGGTGTTTACAGATTTGGGCAGGTCACATGTCTGTAACGGCTGTTCTGATTAGACGTAGTGGCACATGTAAACACCAGATCACAATAGATCAAATTACATGTAATCAGTTGACCTGAGCTCTTTAATCAGAATGAAAAAAGGTCTGCATGTAAACCCGGCTATTCCTACACACATAGTCCTTTAGAGCAATACCAATTAGCTGGAAAATTATTTTGTTGGGTACTTTCAGGTAGTCAGTTATGTTTCAGTGCTAAAAGTAAAAAGTAAAAGAAACTACTGTATGTTTGCTATGTTGCCCACCCAGGTTAATCTGCAGCTGCAGCTTGGCCTTCCAGAGCTCCAAGGTGATGTAGTCCCCCTGCTGCCCCTCCCCGTGCAGAATCACCCCCTCGCTCTCTGACGTCTTGAACCTCAGTGCAATCACATCCTTGATGAGCTTCATCTTTTTGACCTAGACACAATACACACAGCAGAACTTTTAGTTTGATGTCTACAAAGCCCACAAAGAAGAATTAAGTATTTCAGTCGCTTTCATCACAACAGTATTTTTAAAAGCAGGATTTCACATGCTCGCAACCCTGCGGTGTACCTATATGAGCACATCAGTGCATGATAACACACATCAAACATTTTGGGTTGCTATGTTTCAGAGCTCTTCACTGATTGAATTTGCAAACATTACCTTGAAACGATACGAGATCACCCCCTGCCCATCAAAATTGATCATGTCTGCCCCTGAAACAGATGAAAAGAAGCAAGAGATTGAGAGATAAAGAAACAATTCAACAGAGAAGAAAGATCACGGCAACAAAGAAAAAAGTACTGTATACCACACAATCCCCCCCAAATATTGGGTACCCTATGCATTGCAAGGCATCGCAAGTGCCTGTTTCCAATGAGAGCTGAATTTTTAAGATGTGCCTGTATAGGACTGATATCAACAAAAGGCGGCAGAGTGATTGTCAGATGTGATTTTGAGATATTCCGAGAAATGAAGTGAGGTGTTTACAGTAGTCTTCGATCTTAGATGGGCACGCTGCCTGTTTAAGAGGTTGGCAAAGATTGTGTCCCTGTGATGGGATTGGCAGGATCATATTATATATTTCATGATCAACTGCAGAGGAAACCAGAAAGGCATTCAGAAGGGTATAGCAGCAGACTTCTGCCAAGGTGGAAAGATTGTGCTTTGCATAGCAACAAAAGACTTATATGATACTGATATGAAGGCGCTCAGCGAAATCTCAAGGGGAGCGATCAAATAAGCCACAGACGGTAACTTCATGTCAATTTATAATTTGCAGTGCAGTTTTTGGGCCATCCAGCGGGCCACAAAGTAATGTGAAGTGGTGGGTGACTTTATAGTGTTCTTGTACAGTGTTCAGGGCTCACCAACCTTTCGGAACTGAGAGCAACCTCCTTCGTACTGATTAAAGGCTGTTTGATACACACTTCTTGAAAAAAATAATTTACTCATTACTTTTTTTTTTTTTTTTTTTAAAGTGTGCGCATATATATATATATATATATATATATATATATATATGACCATGAAGTTTCTCACAATAATGCTCAACAATGATTTAACAAGGTAGAAAACATATATTCTATCTATCTCTGCAAGTGTTTACATTTTCAAATGATCTTTTGAATAAAATTCCAAGGAAATCACAAATTTCCATGACTGGTGAGCTATTTTAGAACAGGGGCTGCAGGCTACTCATGTGGTCCTTGGGGGTGACCTGGTTCCCACGGGTACCATGTAGCTGACCCTGATGTAGTCTATATGTTGCAGTTGATACTGTGTGCTGGATAGTGTGAAAGAGTGTGAATGAGATTGTACCATTAGCCTTCTTGAGTGAAGTGTTGAGAGGAAACATCGACAAGAGAAGATAAATTCTATTGTATCCACATTTCTATTCACCCATCCATTCATCCATTTTCCTTATCCGCTTATCCTCACTGGAGTCGCGGTCTGCTGGAGCCTATCCCAGCTATCTTTGGGCGGGAGGTGGGGTACACCCTGAAGCGGTCGCCAGCCAATCGCAGAGCACATACAAACAAACAACCATTCGCACTCACATTCACACCTACGGGCAATTTAGAGTCTTCAATCAACCTACCACGCATGTTTTGGGGATGTCGGAGGAAACCGGAGTCCCCGGAGAAAACCCACTCAGTCACGGTGAGAACATGCAAGCTCCACACAGGCGGGGCCGGGATTTGAAGCCCGGTACCCAGAACTGTGAGGCAGATGTGCTAACCAGTCAACCACTGTGCCGGCCATTTTTATTCCAATGTGCAAATTTTAATGTGCTTTTGCTTAGCACGTGTCTGATATTCAAACAGTTTAATGGAAAACATTTTTTTATTTTAACTAATTAACACACAAAGACCCAACGAGGTGAAGACATCCCATTTATGCGTGGCAGAGGTTAAAATGGGGAAAGTCACATCAGTTTATTTTGTTCCTCCAAAATTACATTATTTTCAGCGCTTTCACTTTACCACGTTTAACTTTGTTCCCTTTACTACTACAGCTCCCATTCTGATTCCATTCTCACATCAATATTCTTTCTCCTTATTTCGTTCATCACTGTGGTTCTTTCGATCTGCCGCCTCCTCCTCATCATCGCTCTCGGCCATGTTTATGTTGCAGCCTCAGGAGTTGACAGTTTTCCAATGGCTTCTTGAGGTATTGTACGTTAAGCCGGACTGTGTGATGACACGTTGGGAACTTAATGGAGACTTGAGAGTTCTACAACCTGCCGACTCCTGGGTGATGAAGAGTATAAGAGGGGCAGAGATGTTGACCTCATGGCATTGAGTAGGTTGGGGCTCAGTGGTGTGATATAACCTATTGGACTCTATCCAGGCTTTGCAGCTGGCCTGGATGAACACCAGCAAGCACACATTGCGGCCAAGGTTTTCTGACCTTTTCTCAGGAGAATTACTATTAATATATTAATTTTGGCTGTGATTGGCTGGCAACCAGTTCAGGGTGTACCCCGCCTCCTGCCCGATGACAGCTGGGATAGGCTCCAGCACGCCCGCGACCCTAGTGAGGAGAAGCGGCTCAGAAAATGGATGGATGGATATTAATTTTGGATAGGGACACATGAGGGCTCAAACTCTATTTGGACAGTTACATTTGGAAGACCACATTATCGCTAATGCAGAGGTTTAATCCACCTGAGCATGAATATTAAAAGTTGATCGCATGCTACAGGATTTATTTCTACAGGTATTTTATGGTTATTGTCAGCAACCTTTCTTTTTTTTTTTTTTTGTAATTTGAATAATTGATAGTTAAACCAAAGGACAGACACACTTAAACACAGTAGGTTAACACATTGGAGGAAAGGCGCTTTTTGTGACAAAATTAAAATGCTCAGCATTTGTATTACATTTGAATTCATTTCGGCCATTTGCCCGAAGTCAGCTGGGATAGGCCCCAGCGCCCTGTGACCCTAACCAGGATTAGCGGTGTTGAAAATGGATGGATTGCATTTCTTTTCATGCCCAGTTATACTGTAGAGTCATTAGCATATTCCAAACACTATTATACTATATACTATTGTATTTAATCAATCTGTTATTTTACACCTATGTTTTAACAAATGCATATAATACAGCCCAATGGGGGGCACAAGCCAGGGCAAACTGTAGGCCGGTCCTAAGCACAGATAAATGCAGAGGGTTGCGCCAGGAAGGGCATCCGGCTTAAAACTTTGCCAAACAAATATGAGCGTTCATCTAAAGAATTCCATACCGGCTCCGTCGTGGTCCGGGTTAACAACGTCTTTAACCTGCAGGGTGCCGGTGGAAATTCAGCTACTGTGGGTCGAAGATGAAGGAGAGGTGGAAAGCGGGTTCTTAGGCAGAAAGAGAAGAGGAAAGCACAGAGCCTAAAATTTAATGTGGGGACTTTGAATGTTGGGACTATGACAGGAAAATCTCTGGTGTTGGTTGACATGATTAGGAGAAAGGTTGACATATTGTGTGTCCAGGAGACCAGGTGGAAAGGCAGTAAGGCTAGAAGTTTAGGGGCAGGGTTTAATTTATTTCACCATGTTGTAGATGGGAATATAAATGGAGTAAGGGTTATTTTAAAGGAAGAGTTAGCGAAGAATGTCTTGGAGGTGAAAAGAGTATCAGATCGAGTGATGAGGCTGAAACTTGAAATTGAGGGTCTTATGTATAATGTGATTAGCGGCTATGCCCCACAGGTAGGATGTGACCTAGAGGTGAAAAAGAAATTCTGGAAGGAGCGAGACGAAGTAGTTCTGAGCATCCCAGACAGAGAGAGAGTCATGATTGGTGCAGATTATAATGGACATGTTGGTGAAGGAAACAAGGATGATGAAGTGATGGGTAAGTACAGCATCCAGATAAGGAACCTGGAGGGAGAGATGGTGGTAGACTTTGCAAAAAGGATGGAAATGGCTGTAGTGAACACTTTTTTTCCCCAGAAGAGGCAGGAACATAGGGTGACCTACAAGAGTGGCGATAGAAGCAGGGTGGTGGATTACATTTTGTGTAGACGATGTAATCTGAAGGAGGTTACCGACTGTAAAGTAGTGGTAGGGGAGAGTGTGCCTAGGCAGCATAGTTATGGTGTGTAAAATGACTCTGGGGGTGGGGAGGAAGGTTAAGAAGTCAATGGCAGAGCAGAGAACCATGTGGCAGTAGCTGAGAATGGAAGAGTGTTGTGCAGCTTTTCGGGAAGAGGTGAGACAAGGCTCTCGGTGGACAGGAGGAGCTTCCAGAAGACTGGACCACTACAGCCAAGGTGACCAGAAAGACGGGTAGGAGAGTACTTGGTGTATGTTCTGGCAGGAAAGGAGAGAAGGAGACTTGGTGGTGGAAATCATACAACAAAAAAGATTAGCTAAGAAGTGGGACACTAAGAGGTCCGAGGAGAGGCGAAAGGAATACATTGAGATGCAACGTAGGGTAAACGTAGAGGTGGCAAAGGCCCAACAAGAGGCATGTGATGACAAATATGCCAGGTTGGACACTAAAGAAGGAGAAAATGATTTATACAGGTTGGCCAGAAAAAGGGATAGAGATGGGAAGGATGTGCAGCAAGTTAGGGTGATTAAGGATAGAGATGGAAATGTGTCGACTGGTGCCAGTAGTGTGCTGGAAAGATGGAAAGAATACTTTGAGGAGTTGATGAATGAGGAAAATGAGAGAAAAGGAAGAGTAGAAGAGGCAAGTGTGGTGGACCAGGAAGTGGCAATGATTAGTCAGGGGGAAGTTAGAAAGGGATTAAAGAGGATGAAAAATGGAAAGGCAGTTGGTCCTGATGACATTCCTGTAGAGTTATGGAAGCATCTAGGAGAGGTGGCAGTGGAGTTTTTGACCAGCTTGTTCAACAGAATTCTAGTGGGTGAGAAGATGCCTGAGGAATGGAGGAAAAGTGTGCTGGTGCCCACTTTTAAGAACAAGGGTGATGTGCAGAGCTGTGGGAACTATAGAGGAATAAAGTTTATGAGCCACACAATGAAGTTGAGGGTAAGAGTAGTGGAGGCTAGACTCAGGACAGAAGTATTTGCAGTATGGTTTCATGCCTAGAAAGAGTACCACAGATGCATTGTTTGCCTTGAGGCTGTTGATGGAAAAGTACAGAGAAGGTCAGAAGGCGCTACATTGTGTCTTTGTGGATCTAGAGAAAGCCTATGACAGCGTACCCAGAGAGGAACTGTGGTACTGCATGCGGAAGTCTGGAGATGCAGAGAAGTATGTTAGAATAATACAGGACATGTACGAGGGCATCAGAACAATGGTGAGGTGTGCTGAAGGTGTGACAGAGGAGTTTAAGGTGGAGGTGGGAGCCCTGAGCCCCTTCCTGATTTCAGTGGTGATGAACAGGCTGACAGATGAGGTTAGACTGGAATCCCCGCGGACCATGATGTTTGCAGATGACATTGTGATCAGGGAGCAGGTGGATGAACAGTTAGAAAGACGGAGGCATGCACTGGAAAGCAGAGGAATGAAGATTAGCCGAAGTAAAACAGAATATATGTGCATGAAAGAGAGGGATGGAGGGCGAAGAGTGAGGCTACAGTGAGAAGAGATAGCAAGGGTGGAGGACATTAAATACTTGGGGTCAACAGTCGAGACCAATGGTGTCTGGGGTAAGGAAGTGAAGAAAGGTGATCGAGTTCTAAAGACGTAAAACTACGTTTTTGGTATTGAATGGGTTAATAACTGCCGTGGCTCCGCCCCCCCCCCCATCCCCTGCTGCAAAGTGTAATCTGTTGCGACATGCACTTGTGAAGAGAGATACACTAAATGCAGGCATGTAATTGTTTCCCGTGTCCTTATTAATAGTACATCCATCCATCCATTTTCCAAGCTGCTTATCCTCACAAGGGTCGCGGGCGTGCTGGAGCCTATCCCAGCTATCTTCAGGCAGTAGGCGGGGTACACCCTGAACTGGTTGCCAGCCAATCACAGTTAATAGTACATACAAAAAAAAAAAAAAAAAAGTATATAACACTCTGGGCTGCTCAGTGTGTGCTGTTTGTTGGTTTATAATTTACCATAACATCGGCGCTAATCTTTTTAGCATGTCCAAACAGGTCCCTCCCTCTGTTGGTCACTTATTAATATTACAGTTGACTGACTGCATATCAATTCACCAACATTGCATAGGACCCTGTGATGTGGCTCTTCCACACATATACTTCGCAATGACGATGTTCAAACAATATATTGTATATAGCCCTACTGAAAATTAGGTTCTCACCATACTTTTCTAATGTCTGATTTTAGGTAAAGATGCTTAATATTGATCACAAATAATTTACTTCCTCAAACTCTATTTATATGATACCAACTGCAATTTATAAATACAAATAATTAGTCTGTCTTGACTGCTGCTCCTTTCTTTTCATTTCCTGACTAGTCTGTGTGGTAATTGATTTTTGGCTGATCCTTTGTTCATCAAAATGGAAATGAGCATTTCACAGCACGTTGGATCATGACTCCCTTTTAGCCTCCAGCTCCGACACACACAAACACAGACCCTGCTGTTCGATGCATTTGCCCAGACGAGTTACAATATGCTACAGAATTCAATTATCATATATATTCAAAGCCCCAGAATTAACCGTTAACAAATAACATACACATTTGGTCATTCTGCAGGAAACATGCAGTATATTCTTTTCAAAGTGCACTATAAATAAATAAATACATTTGGGTTGACTTCTGCCATAATTTTGCCACCGTCCTTTTTCCTCTTTACAAAATTTAGACGATTTGAAGAAGATAGACGAGCTGTTTTCATGTTCAGACTCAGAGTTGAAGACAATAGCACTGACAGTTGTAATCATGAGATTGTACGTCTGCAGGCATCACACAGGAGTTTGACAGTGCAGACTTAAAAACAATGCTGACAGACCACTGTGTCAACGTGTGTGATGTAGTGTCATCGCTGATATTTGAGTCGGAATCATGTGTACCTGACTGTTTACTATTTTATCTCTTATCGAGGCTTTATTTTGATTAACCACATAATGGAAATTGATATGGCTATTTCTTGCTTAAAAAATAAAATGTGAACAGTTCTAGAGTGTGAGGTACTGCTTTAAAGTATGCATTACAGCATGAGATGGCAGTGGTCACGATGCAGTTTATCCATCCATTTTCTATATGGCTTATCTTGTTCAGGGAGCTGGAGTCTATCTCAGGTAGGATAGGCAAGTATATATAACAACAACAGTAAGGTTTACAGTATCTCGATTTTATCGAGATTTTTGTTGGCTGATTTAAATGAAAATAGTACAACACACATTTTATTATCACCTCAAAAAGCAAGACTGGGTTGAATCGACACAGTATAAAACGCACCCAACTGTTCTGGTATTGACTTGTTTTTCCAGGTATGCTTTTCCAACTTTTTACTCCCAAAATTGTTGGTGTTTGTATTGATCGTTCCAGCCTTAAGAATGAGAGATAGATTTTGTTGAGGCTTATGAGTCTCCCTATACGTTTGTCTTACTAAGACGACTGGCAGCTTTCTATTCAGTACATTTTGTCTTTTAATTCTGTCTTTATTGAGCCTGTCGAAGAATGATCATTGTGGTTTTGGAAAATGCAGTCAGTGCATTTGATTTGAAATAATTCTGTTTCGATCATTTCTGTTGCAGGAGGAATACAGTCGCAGCAGCAGAAATATTGTTGCCAATTTAGCAACAGATTTATTGACTTTTTGGGCCCTTTTGGTGAATTCCTTTCGAACGAGTGACAAAGGTTATGGACAAACACTTGCTGCTTTCCTCAGAAGAGAGTCACCATTCCTACCCCACAGACACAATTCTCTCTGCATCTGCTCTGGTCACTCACTGGATTTCTTACTTCCCTTTTCACGGTTTTACATGCCAAACCACAGTTGCAACACACATTAATTACACTTTACTTACTACTACTACTACTTACTACATTACTTCATGACTTTTTTAGGGAAGTTCTCTGGCAGTAGGGCTGTCAGTATCGAATCTTTTTAATGAATTTTGGTCGACTAATCGAATAGTAATCACCCATGTTAGATGTTACTGTTACCCAATAATGACCCATATTTTGGTACTGAGTCTATGGTATAAATTTGCTGTTCAGAATTTGTGACAGCAAAATGCTAAACGGTTAGCAATTGCGATTAATAGTTTGAGTCAAAAAATGCTAACTACCATACAGCTCACTCAAGAATCATGTAATATGTACATAAAACATCTAACAGTGTCTTATAAATCACTTACGGACACTCCTTTGTCACTTCTGGCAAAGTTTACAAGTGGCCCAACATGTTTGTCCATCTGCAATAAATGTCCGTGTGAAACATTGGTTCGGCGGCACTTCTGAGCGGAACTGCTTTTTTTTGTTGTTCCTGGCGGAGCTTTGAGACAGAAATTTAACAGACATTTAATCTATTTCTGAAGTTGAGTTATTAGATTTTTTTCCCCACAGCCCTATTTGGAAGCATAACAAATACAGATGCCCTTAATCATGATCCCAAATAGCCCGTGTCGCATCGTAAAATGTGAACCTAAAATGAGGTCTTTAGTGATACATTCCTCATTTTCCATTGCAGTGCAGATTTTGAAAGTTTACAGACAAGTAAAACCTTTTTCTCAGTGGTTAGTGGCTCTCAAAACAAAGAATGAACCATTTATTTCTCGAAACACGACGACAAGAGCGAGGATTGATAACAGAAATGAAAACTGCGTGGTGGCAGCTATGACCAGCAGAGGTAAACCAGCTGTCAAATGTTAGGGAACGTTCGCATTATGTTTTGGGAATCACTGAACGCTGACTCGTTCCGGCCTAAGTACAAATAACTTAAATTCATTTGATGAAATAAACACCATATTTCAAAAGGCAAAACCAAAAAAAACGGGGCATCAAAATTAAACAGTCGCCCAACCGCCCTGCTTTGTGGGTACTACCGGTGACTGCTTGGTGCATGCTATTTTTTAATGCCACCGCCCCAACCTTTTTCATACATTTAGCACTTTCAATTCAATCAAACAGTTGACTTCATCTCTGAAGCAACATAGTGTTGCTTTGCAGAAGAAATCAGAACAAGCAGTGAGCTATCAACAAACTCGAAAGACCTCAAAACGATTACTGTGGGCCTGTCATGGATGTGTGTTCTGGTTGTTGTCTTCCCCCTGTCTCGTACCGATTTATAGTAAGGCTAGAAAACTGTTCGGATTATTGACCTTGCCTTTTTGTCTCACGTTTTTTTTTCGGATTGCCTGCCTGTGTACCGACCTCTGCCCGTTTATTAAACCTCTCCTTTTGAAACTGTCCATTTGAATTGGAGTCGTGCATTTTTGGTCCTGTCCTTTGTTCCGTTCATGACAGGGCCAAGACAAGAACATTACTTGTTCAATTGGTCAAAATATGCCTCTATATATATGGATTAAAAGTGTTTTAAAATTTAGGGTATAAACGCATATAACTAGGAAGTGATTTAGTACTGAACTTTTATTCAAATTAGTGCCCAAAACAGCGTCAACTAATTTAGGACAATTTTGCATCACTGAATCTGAAAATGCTATCTGTTTCTCTTGTTCAGGTCAGCTTTTTATTCCAAGTTGTTAACAGTTTATTCATTAAATATTACAAACTTTGCTTACTCTAAATTGAATAGTAAACTGATAAAAGTAAATACCTGTAAATTGAATGTTACATCATTATTGTTTAAAATTCAGGGCATGAACCTATGTTTATTTTAAACTCTAAAGCAAAAATAGTACCTGTACCTGTCAACAAAAACGTGGCTATAGATAAAAAGTTGGCCTGATTGAGCAAAACGATGGTGATATTTGGATTCAGCACATCAAAATTGTCCTAAATCAGCTAAAAAAAAAAACTTTGACAATAACATTTGTTGTTGACCAGTGTCATACTACTTGGCTGCAACCAGCAGAGGCACTGTTGATTCAATGATGTGTGTATTCTTGTGTCCACAATGTGTACTTACAGTACGAGCAGCCATAGACTTCTACCCGAAGACCAATCCTGCCCTCTTTGCTCCATTCCAGGGGCACAAGCCTCAGGAAGCGAGCCACGATCCCATGACGCAGCTCGTGCCGAATTGCACTCTCCGAGTTGGAGTTTCCAGAGAAGGCCTGTGCACATAAACCATAAACGCAGACACACATGATGAAATTAAACCCATCAAAGCGGCTTTGGGGAGCTAAGAGCAAAAAGTATTTGTTCCGCTCACCACATCCTGCCTGAGGAGGCACACACTCACAAAACATACAACATAATTATGAGTCTATATGAGTATTATTACGCCATGAGAAATTCTGACTGCAGGGGATTTGAAGAGAAAATTGTGCCTTGTTGAACTCAAAGTACATTCTTTTCTCCTCCATAAAATGGCTCCCTAGACTAATAAACACCTGTAACTGACACAGTTGACAGTCCATTTGCCTATTAGACTTGAGTGGTCTGGGTAGTTCAACCTTTAAAACACTTAATACTGCACACTTTTTCATTAACAATGTCAACACGAAAGCTTTTTTTAGGATCCAATCCCACAATTACTTTGTTCTAATCAATGCTGGAAACCTAAAACTATACTATTTGATCATGACAGTGACTGAACATACAATAATATCATTGCCCTGGCAGCCCAGAACACCGAGTAGTATGTTGCTGTCATTATTATATTATTATAAAGTTTGTGCAACGAATAGGAGAATGATTATTTTAATACACAATGCGAAAATGCAGATGACAACAAGGTTACTTTGTGCGTGCGTTCCCACTGACGCATGGCAACAATCATACTCTAATCAAATGTTTCCCAAACCATATTGAACCAAGGTACCCATTTTACATAAAAATCTCACAGCACACCCCCAAACAATAACACTGAAATAATGATTATCTCAATTTACACAAATGTACTTACTCAATGTGAAACTTGGGCATGATTAATTGAACATAAAGCTGATAATCACGCATGAAGTAATGACTTATTCTTTTGTATGAATGTTTATTGTAGCTTCTGCCGTCTAATGGAAGCGCATTTAATTGTTCTGCCTGTCACTGTTAGTCTCTGTCATATTATAGCTAAACAAAGATGGTTTAAAATGAATTGACACATTTTGTAAAATTGGATAATTTCCTGCTGCACCCCTGATGATCTCTCACGGCACATTAGGATGCCACGGCACCCTGGCTGGGAATCACTGTTTTAATCCCATATGTTATCTCAGTTTCACTTACATCTGGATTTATGGATTCTTCCTGTAAACCCATTTCGCTTTAATCAAAATAATTCCAAACCCATGAAAGAAATACCATCACCTTCATCCTTTTGCATTTCTTGCACTGTCCTCAAGACATTGAGGAGGTATTTCTGTTTCCCTTGTACTTTTCCTTCGCTTTTATTTTTAACGTTTCTCTTTACCCAGGAAAGGTTAACAGAGCATATAAACGCACGCAAATTGTACATTAGTACCCTGCTTCACACTGCATATGGCTCTTTGGGGAGGCACTTGGGATGTTTGATGCTGTATGTTTAGGTGAATGTTTTGAATTCTCCCTCACAAGCACTCTGACACAGGGAAATGGACTCAGTAACAACTCCTGTTAGCGTGTGAGTGGCCTCCATTCCTGGTGACATAAACACACTTTTCAGTCATATACAGGTTGGATCGAGCTGGTGATAAGAGGAATCTGTCACAATCTGTTTTTAGTATTTTGGGTTTTACTCCGTCTCAGATCCTGTATTTTTGTCTACAGGTTTGTCTGTGCCATGATCAGTGTTTTTGGGTTTCACTGTGTAAGGGATTATGTGATTTGCTGTTTGGGTTTATCTGGAGGTTTTTTTCCCCCCCCGTGTGCTCGTTATGTCTTACATGACCAATGTTCATGTTTTTGCTTTTTATTTTTTAACTCTCCTTGCCTACAGTCCCCTCCAAAGGTATTAGATCGGCAAGGTCAATTCCTTTGTTTTTTTTTTGTATACTGAAGACATTTGGGTTTCAGATCAAAAGGTGATTTCTGTCCTGGGTTTTTTAACACATCATGGTATTTACCATGAAATGAAAAGCCGGACTTCTGAACTTTTGTCTCATATTCATCTTTACAATAGTTTAGTTAGTTACAATAGTTTTGGTAAACTAAAGCGAAGTTGCATTTACGTTGCAGTAATTTCTGCTCAATTTAGTTCCCTGTTTCCATGCCCTCTGTCGCTAATCGATTCTCCTATGTTGCGTTATGGTGCCGGTTGTCTGTGATGGGGAGTCTTTCCCCAGTGTTCTCTTTGTCGTTTGTTGACTTTGTTTCTCAATTTTTGGACTTTGTTAATTAACTTTTTTTTTCCCACTCCGTTACCTTTGTGTGAATAACCTGCACTCCTGACTTGCCCGCTTCCCTGCGTTTGGATTTACCTGCCTTCCGACTGCACTTCACCACGACAAACCCCTCCCAAATGTGACTCCATTTCTGTAACTCTCAATGATACTTCTACACCTGTTTACAGATATTTTGATGCACTCCTTGTGAGAAAACTGCTCCAGCTGCCTGCATGATTCCAGCATGTCGTTGTTTTAGCCATTCAATGGTGTTTTCAGTGTTTTGGGTCATTATCTTGTCGAACACCCACGGCCTGTGGCTGAAACCAAGCTTTCTGGAGAGCACATTTCACGCCAAAGACCTTTGGTAGTCTGGATATTTAATTGTAACCTGCACAGATTCAAAACGCACTGTACCAGAGTCAGGAAAACAGCAACAGAAAACATAACCAAGCTTCCTCCATGTTTCACAATAGTTACTAAGTTCTTTTCTTTGTATGCTTCATATTTTGCGTGTTGATGTGACTTGCCAAGAACCTCCAATCTTGTCTCATCTGTCTGAAGGACTTTCTTACAATTGTGGCTTGGCTTTGACATATTAAAGTCTTATCAGTTTCCAGCTATATCAGTGACCATTATGAGCTTTTGCTTCTTTAACATGAGAGTACAAAAGAAAATTGTGTGTGTGTAAATGTGTCCAATGTACACACAATAGCAGAAAGACAATGTAACTACACTTTGCTGCACAGCCATCTTCATGCTCTTTTTAATTCCCAGTTTGCAAAGCATTTTAAAAACTCTGAACTTTGTATATTTACTCGCAATTTGGTTGACTGAGTGCAAAAGACTGCTTTTGTCCAGCCCACCCCATCCCTATGAGTCCTTCCTTTTATCTGTCTATTGTGTCCATCCCACAATTCAGCACTTATCTTGTCTTGGCTGAATGAACAGCTCAATTCAGAGGCATTACAATGCAGGAGCAAGGAAAAAGGACAGAAGAGTAGGATGATGATGAGAGAGGAGGGGGGAAAAGCCACACCTTGGAAAAGTATGTTTAGTGAACCATTTAATTTTCCCTGCTCCAAAGTCAAATAATTTACCAGCACTTAAAAGGAATGAGAAAATGGTGTGTATGTGTGTAAGCGCATGTTTTAACAAGTACTAAGATACTGGGAAAAGCAATACAAGCCTTGCAAGGACACCTAAAGGAATCTAAATTTCTCCATGCACAAGCAGAATTTTAAGGGTCTGTGAAACTCAGACTAAAACATTCAAAATGTAAGGTTAATTATATGATATTGTATATCATAAGAATTCAAACTAGTGAGTTTGGTATGTTCCGGTTGGGAATGTTTTATTCTTTTTTTCCCAGAGAACATACAAGATTTGAAAATCTACAATCATCAAAAATGGAACATGCTGAGTTTAAAGAAGTGATGACCACAGTCTTAACATTTCTAGCTGTTAGGAAATTGGTGTCGGGTCAAACGGAACACGAAAATAAAAGGGATGGTCAAGAAATCACGGAAAGACAAAATGTATATTGTCTATTTAAAGTTGTTAATGTTGACATTGAGACACATTTTAACATTGTTAACTTATAGAGCAGGATATCTCAGTGCCCATTTTTTCTGTTCAACAGAGTGCCTCTCCAGACGGAAAGAAAAAAATGACTGAAAGCTATTTCCTGGCATTTGATTGTTGTTGTTGGAACAGTTGACTGCTCTAGCCTGCTCCGGACACGCGCCCATTGTGAGCAACCTTCCCTAACAGTGCCAGGGGAAATCAGTGTGGCCTAGTCTGGTCTTTTGTTTTTATTGACAAGTGTATGAGACAAAGCACGGCCATAGAAGATATTGCAGTTTCTGTGAAGCTCTAAGGATGGTTTTGTAGACTCTATGTTGTGCCAAGAAAACTGGACAAACTGTGGTAATACCACATTTAATGGAGTGCCACCATTCAGTGTCAAAGTTGTACTCCATTCTACTGGACCACTTCAACTCGCACGAGTCCCCAATCCAGCTCTCAAAGGACCCTTTCTGCTTAACCAAACAGGGGAACAGCTGCAATAGTGTCAGAAAATTGTGCTGACTTGTTTCCATTTAGAATTGGCAAACTTGGAAACCAATAGCTATGATAAATAGCCGTTACAAGCTTACCTCCCCGACCCCAAAGTTGTGTACGTTCATGTTTCAGCATTGGGGCATTTTTCTATATGTGACAGTCTATATGGGAGCCACATAGAGTCCTGGACCTTTTATTTTATAGGGTATTGTGCGCCGATGGACTGAAAACACGTTTCTCAGAGTGGAGAATAACTTCTTGCATGTTGCCATGGAGGTGTTTGGTTAGGGTTGTGTGGCCAAATGTTTGGCCAAGTTTGAAAGCAGTTAGCTCACTTCAGTCTTGGTATGGCCATCAGACGTGTGCATATGATACTTTGATATGAAGTGATGCGACCATATGCAAATGATCAACAGTTTTTTTTTTTTTTTTTTTTTTTAAATCCTTATCTCAATGTTAGTGGCTCAAATAATTGGATTTACACATAGATTAAAACAAAGTTTGAAAGGACAGGGCAACACTGCGGGGGACAGGGGGACTAAGTAACTAATTTTGGGTGGGCTACACCGTCACAGATC